>NC_136068.1:866298346-866895846 GCF_964261635.1 Lissotriton helveticus | reverse complement strand
ACATGGCAATCAAAGACCCAAAAGGTAATGGGATAAATGCTTGCAGAGTTTACCCACTAGCAGTAGCTTGTGGTAGCATTCTAGCTGTCTTTTCACCCACTGTGAACTCTGGACAGAGGCCCGCCTAAGGCAGATCAGCACAGACCCTGGTCCTCATGGGAACGGTCCATCCCAAGCCTTGGTCATTTCACTCCTGCACATTGAGGAGCACTTTTTAGTTGAGAAATTAGAGATTTACTCCCCCCTTAATCTCATTGACTGACCTACGCCCATGCCCATCTCTCCCTTTTGTACTGAATGCAGCAAGAGTAAAGAACAACAGGACAACTTGTGCAACAAGCCTGTGATGCAAGCAGATGCAGTACCATTGGTTTCCTGTGCACTCCTCCCTGCCTCACAAGCTGAACGTGCCAGAGTCCGTCCTGATGGGATTAGAACTCCTAACTTTCACATCAGTTAGAAGCTAGCAACAAGAGTTAACTCCCAGAACCGCCTCACGTACGCCTGATCCAGCCAAGGTTGTTGGTAATGTAAATGCTCAATGTAACACAGTAAAAAAATATCCTTTGTTCCCTTTAATATAAACAATTTTACTCGGAAATTAAAGGTGATATCTAACTCTTCATTACTGTCTCCTAGCAACAGCAAAGGTGGTTTCAAAATGTCAATAAATATGCCCTATTTAAACAAACATTGGCAAAAACAACATGTCTGATTTACAAGTGAAATTAACCTATCCATGCGGTCAGTCTGTAAATTGATACTTGTATAGCGCACTACTCACCCGCAAGGGTCTCAGGGCGCTTGTAAGAATACCGCTGTGGAACCCATACTGACTTTCCCTGTGAGGTGTCCACTCCTGGGCACCCCCAAGGTGGAGGCCAGGCATCCTTAGCGTTGTGGGGGCCGTTGTGGAGATTAAGCAAGCTATTGCCCAGAGTTGCAGAGTGGGACTCCATGATTGGAATAGGCACCGAGGCAAGAATTATCAGGTCCGTGGAATTTTTGAGCTCAAAACCCACTGAGGCGGGGAATTGAACCCCGGTCCCGGGCTAGACCTCTGCATCAGGGTCTGCCGCTCTAACCATTGAGCCACACTTCTCCACAGTCTGTCATAATCCTCACACTCATGCATTTATTAATCCACATATTAACTCATTTTATTCATTTAACCATCCGCAATAAAACACACAAACTGACTTGATGAACAATTAACAGACACTTAGTTTTCAGCTAGACCTATTTGATTCACTGCTCGTGAGAGTGTTCTTGGGGGTGAGAGACTGCTACTCTGTGAGGGTGTGGCAGTGTGTTTGGTAGTGTGAGATTACAAGTATGTGAGAGGTGCAAGAATGCTTCCATCAAAGTGTGACTGGTGCTCTGTGTGTGGTGCAGGAGTGCATTCTGTAGCATGTGACTGATATTCCTTGAGGGTTGTCAAACTGCTGACTGACTGCTTGACTTTTAGGATGTCTTGCATTTCCATCATAAGGGTTTTATTAGTTACCCTCGTATTTCCACTGAGACCATGGCTGAAAACACACTTTGTGTTTAGTTAGCAATGGACAGAGCCGACTTTAGTACTGGTAGCGCCCTTTGCGACAATGTTTGTTGGGGCCCCCCTCATGACCACCTCGCCACGGATTCCCTCACTACCACCATTTGACAATGCCCCCCAAGTCTCCACAACCACTGTCTATTAGATTCATTTAGTTTTATAGCCCCACTCATACCAGTTTAAGATGCATTGGAAATGTTACATAAGACAGAGGCCTACAAGGTGTAGGAGTCACACGTCATCCATACTGGTAGGCAGTATAGTTTAAGAGTCCTTGGTCCCGAAAAGCACACATTCAGAATCTAAAATGTGATAACATTGTTAGGGGTTTACTTTAATAAGAACTGATTTCTACCCAAATGAACCCTTTTTGCAATATTAGGACAAGGAAAGACTGGGGAAATAAACATGTAGCTGTAATATATTCATTGCAGTTTGCATGCAGCTCTTTGACAACAGTTAATAGCTCACTGCTCTATATTAGGAGTTTAACTTTTAAACTGCAAGTAACAAAAGGATCTCTCTGACAAAAGCGATAACCCATTGACCAATTTGTAGTATATGCACTTTGTGATCTGAATGGGACACATTCTTTGCAGCAGGCATATTAACCCTCAGCTCTAGGATGAGCCAAAGCTTCCTCTACCAGACAAAGCTCTGGTCTGTCTCCAGGAAGAACATTAATCACCGGAGTCATCCGGACATTTTTATTGATGCTTGAAAATTGCTGGGACAAGGAACATGGCATCAGGTGCATTTAAAATATAAATAAAACAATTACCATGGCGCCCCCACCCCAAGTCAGCACCCGGTGCGGTGGCACCGATCGCACCGCCCTAGAGCCGGCCCTGGATGGACCACCCTTACTCGTGGAGCAACACCACAGCAAATGTTCCTCCACTCGTGAGCCTTGGTGGTCTGCTTTCCCAAGTAAGGCTGCTTAACTACTGGCAGCCATTAATGACCAAGGCTGTCCATTTATTTACTTGAGAGAATCCTTCCTGAGGGTCCACTGGCAATATGCTTCTACTGTATTCATGAACACACCCAAAATGAACAACAGAGAGTCTTCGTAGACCATACAGGTAAGTCTTCTTTTATTGTTAAACATGTTCCAACCAGCCAACATGTGCTTCGTCCCTTGGTAGTAACCCAATGACTTCATAAGGGCTTCTCTGATCTTTATGTGTAGGCGGAATCAGGTGCACTTCAAATTTGGTAATTAAGTAATCCAGGATTGGTGGTCAACACAATCAAAAATGTGCGATTGAACACAATAGAATAGTAGTTGGAATACTATCCAGTCCTGTGTCCAGGTGTGGAAGTATTCTATTTATGTCTGCAGTAGCTGGATATCTTCATGCACCAAAAATACGACATAGATCAGCTACCTTTACATCATGAGCATGGCTAGTTTTGTTTACATCAGAAACACAGAAGGGAGGTAGAGCTAATCGTTGGATTTATGCTCCACTTTGGTACTTAAGTAAACAAAAGAAATCCAACATTCAAAGGGAGGGGGGGAAAGAAAGAGTGATCAATAAGTATTGAAGCACTCAGTGTTTAGTAAAATACCCCTCACACACCAAAAGGCCCCTTGGTGTCATGCTTCATCATCGGGGTCTTCGCACCCCTCTATCGGGATGCGGCGTGCTGCGACCTACGGCTACGCGGGAGCACTTATAGTATTGGCTATGTGTGGTGTACAGTGTGTGGGGTATGTTTTTAAGTGAGTAGGGGGTGTAGTGAAAAAAGTTAAAAAGTACCTGGCACTAGAGTGTAAAAGAAAAACAATTTTATTCTGAACTCTGGCTGGTACTGTTAAAAGAAGTGCAGGGCGAGGTCAAGTCTGTTGTATTAATGAACAGGACCTCTGGTGTGCTTTGTTGTCGACATGTTTCGGAGACAGGCTCCTTCTTCAGGACGGGGGCACAAACTCCCCTCCCTACTCACGTCTTCTTCTACAAAAAAATGTGTATTTACAGAAAAGTGAATTTTTATAGAAATAGGCTAAGTGTGCCTACAGCGGTCTGCTACAAGCTCAATGACCTGTAGAAAGACAAAAATAACACCTAATGGTTACCCATGTAGCGGGTAGTTCATGCAGGTGCAGTCACCTGGAACCTCACCATTTGCTTATTAATCAGCCTGTTGAAAAAGAGGGGGACTCATAACACATACAACATAAAACATATAAAATACTAGGATATACTGTAAGTTGTATTCATACTTGTGAAGCTTGTTTGTAGGCTTCATGAGCAAAATAGGAACGTCGGGGTGCTGCTCCAATGGCTATCTGTAGTGAAGAATGATGCAGCTTTTATAATTCATTCTATCTCACTTACTTATGTAGGAGAGTGCAGATGGTCGTTGTATACTAGTTCTTCAGTATTATACTCACAAGGTCAGGACGCTCAGATCGCCGCCTTACCCCTCACGCTGCTCCGCTGGTGTGGAGTCAGGCTATGATCATGGTTATTTATACCCTGTTTTGCTAATAGGGCGGAAGCGATTGTATCTCCATGTATGGGTATTCCGCTTTTCAACCATACAGGGCATTCGTATGTAATAGACGCGTTGGCACGGGATCAGCGTCTGCATTCATATGAGGTCGTTTCTGAGCATGCGCACCGTTCTTCCATTGTTCTCATGCGCACGCGTGTTAGGAATCGATGCGTCCGTTCCTCGCGCATGCGCATTATGCACACGCGCGTCTCACTGAATGTCTTCAGCGCGCGTGTGTTAGTTCAGTACATGATCCAATAGTGATGCGAGGCAGATGAAAAAAGTGGATATACAACCGTGGGCTATTTCAGTAGGAATTAAGAGTCATATGTATACTCATAAATATCGGCTTGGCTCGAGTGGTATTTACAATGGATAAGTTGTTTGACCGGATCAGGTTGATCATTTAAAGTGAGCATTGGTCGGTGTAACTGTCTAGACATTGCACAGCAAGGGTCTTCCGCTTGCTTATTACTATGTATATTTATGCTGATAGTTGACTCCAGGGTACATCATCGTTGAGCCCATTTAGATGGGTACCCAATCTGAACACCCAACGTTGTTCCTTTTGGAAAAGGCCCACATCCGAGGGTAGTTGTTCTATGACTGTCCATTTTAAGTCATTGACGCAGTGTTGGGTAGTCAGAAAATGCGTTGCCATTTTTGTTGTGCTTTTTTTACATCGCACGTTGCTTTTATGTTTATTCATTCGTGTTTTAATGGCTCTTGTGGTCATTCCCACATACTCAAGGTTACATGGGCACTTTATAAGGTAGATTACGTTTTTAGAATTGCAGTTCGAGAATCTCCTTTGCTCCCATGTAGTGCCATTGCGAAAGGTGAGTCTGGTGCTTTTTTCTGTCAAATGACAGCTGCTGCAGTTTCCGCATGGGAAGTGACCCTGGACGCCTATAGATGGTTGTAAGGCTACAGTGGTTGGTTTTGGTCTGGTGTGTACCAATATGTCTCTGAGGTTGCGTCCCCTGCGATGTGCAAACATTGGAGAAGTGTGGCTCACTGGTTAGAGGAGGCAGACCTGGAAGCAGAGGTCAGCCCGGGACCAGGGTTCAATTCCCAGCTCGGCGGGGTCTTGAGTCCTAAAATGTCCATGGACTCGACAATTCTCGCTCCGGTGCCTACTCAATTCACGGGTTCACACTCTGCGACTCTGGGCAATAGCTTGGGAATACCAGGACGGGTTCCCTAAGCAAGCGCTTAGAAACCGCTCGGTGATTTGCGCTATATAAATTCCTGTACATTTACATTTACATTTACATTTTCCAGAACTAACTCACCACTTGTTAGTATTCTCCAATGTCTATTTACAATTTTGGACACTTCATTTGACATGGTGTTAAATGTTGTTACACAGATCGGTCGTTTGTTTTCTGTGGGTTCCTTAATTCGTTCCTTCAGCAAAGCTTCTCTGTTGTTGTTTTTTGCCCTTTTCATTGCTTCGTCGATAATTCTGTTGGGATATTCTCGTTGTTTGAGTTTTTCTTTTAGGTCGGTCGCCAGCTTTTTGAATTCGGACACATCTGTGCAGTTGCGCCTTAGGCGTAAAAACTGTCCATATGGCAGATTTTCCCGTAGGTGTCGAGGGTGAAAACTGTCATACCTCAACAGGCAATTTCTAGAGGTTGGTTTAAAATGAGTAGTTGTTTTTAACACCCCTGCATCTGCATAAATGTTTAGGTCCAGGAAGACCAATGTTTGGTCTGAAATGGTGCTCGTAAATTTCAGGAAGGCATTCTGGTTATTCAACCATTCCCGAAAGCTCTCAGCTGATTGTCGATCGCCCTCCCAGATGACCAGGACGTCATCGATATACCTCCTCCAGCATTTTATATTCGACCTGTATGGATTCTGGTCATGGAGAATCTTGCTGGTCTCAAGGTGGTGTACGTAGAGTCCAGCCAGGCTCGGAGCAAAAGTGCTTCCCATGCTGGTCCCATGGCATTGTTGGTAAATCGTGGTTTTATACTGGAAAAAGTTTTTTTGCAAAGCCAGAGAGATGCATTCTAGAACCTTATCCTCGTGGTGTTTGGTATTTCCATGGTGTGGAAAAGAGCACCTCCTCAATAATCGCCAGTGTTTCATCATGGGGAAGGCTAGTGTAGAGGCTTTCCACATCAAGGGACATCAGAAGTTGTGTCTTAGGGTCAAATGTTATTTCTTGCAGTAGTTGTAAGACAGCCTTTGTGTCCTTTAAATAGGTGTTTGTAGATTGTACTAAAGGTCGCAGAAAGGCATCAGCGAATCTCGACAGTGGTTCTAAGATTGAGCCAATGCCTGAAACTATCGGTCTTCCCGGGGGGTTGGTGAGATCCTTGTGGATTTTGGGAATACAGTAAAAATATGGGATGCGTGGTTTTTTCTGCTCCAGGAATTCTCCTTCCTTCTTACTCAACCAATCATGTGTTAGGCCTTCTTCAATCATACCCCCGATTCTCGACCTGAGGTTTTCTGTGGGATCCTGTTGTAGGACCATGTAGTTGCGTCTATCTGACAGAAGTCTCATACACTCGTTATCGTAATCCTCAGTTGACTGTAACACTATAGCTCCCCCCTTATCTGCCGGTTTTATAACTATACTTGTATCTCCAGATAAGGTTTTTAAGGCAAGTTGTTCTTCCTTTGTCGTGTTGTGGAAAGTTCGTGTGGAGGACACATCCAATTTGTTGACCTCTGTCATGACAGCCTTTTCAAAAGCAAGTAACTCAATAGGGAGTACTGAGTCAGGAGGCGTGAAGGTAGATTTAGGTCTAAGACCTGTGTCTGTTGTCATGGCTTGTGATGGTTTGTCTACAAAAAAAGCCTGCAGTTTCAATTTCCGTACAAATTCCTTTATCTCAAGGTTCACCTTGAAGATATCTGGTCTCTGCGTTGGTACAAAACCCAAGCCTTTGTTCAATACCTGTTGTTGTATTCTCGTCAGAGGTTTAGAAGTTAAATTCACCACTAGGTCCCTCTCTGGTTGCTGGTTGATGCTTGGTTGGGCAAGGAGCCTGTCATGCTCCTGGTTTGCCGGGGGTTCTCTTGATCTTTCTCCTCCCATGTGACATTGTTGCCTTTCCGGTTCTTTCCCCGTGTCCCTGGGCGGGAGCCTAAAAAAGGTTGTGGACCATAGAAACCTCCATTAAAGTCTTGGTTCCATTGTGGAAAGCCCTGAGCATCAGTAGGGTGGTTGAACTGGAATGGCTGGAATGGTGTCGGTCCCATGTATTGTGGATACTGGGGTGGGTATCCTCTCCACCCTCGTTGTCTTGGGAACTGTTGTCTTCTTTGCCTCCACCCGCCTCTATTCTGGCGATTCCTATTACCACCGCTGGAATTTGAGCTGGTGGCACTAATATCTGACCCATCACTGTCTGTGTCATTATTCCTGTTCATGGATACATAGTCGGCCTTAGTATATGGATAAGTTCCTTCAGGTGTGAATTTGTCTTTATCTTTGCTCAATTTATTGAGTTTGCTCTGCTTCAAAGTAAATTCAAATTCTGTCATTTGCTGGTTGAGCTCATCTAATCTGGTCTTGAGGTCCTCGGTTGACATACACGTGTTTAGTTTTACCTCAATCTTTCCAATATCAATCTTTAGCTTTTGTGTGATGCTGGTTGCCGTTTTTATAATTAAAACCAACCAGTCCCTGGTACAGTGCCATGAAATTAATGACCACTCCTTCTTGAACTGCATGTCTGTCTGGAAAATAAAAGGTTCATTTTTTACGATCAAACCAGGTGGTCCCATCTTGTTCCTCAGGTATTCCGTCATTATCAGACCATGTAGAGCTGCCTTTATCTGGTTGCGTCTTAATTTAACCAATTTGTTCCAGTCATCCATGTTTGGGCCGGTTTCAGGGTTGCTGAGTCCCTCAAAAGGGTTTACTGCAGTCAGGATTCTGTCAATTTCATCCTCGCCAAAGGTTAGGCCATGTTCGTCCTCCATCTTTTTGCGACCGCTGTGGTCTACAGTTACCTAGTATATGTGATTATGTGTTGTGAAGAGAGTAAAGAGTGTAACGCTGCCTAGACTATATCAGAAACACAGAAGGGAGGTAGAGCTAATCGTTGGATTTATGCTCCACTTTGGTACTTAAGTAAACAAAAGAAATCCAACATTCAAAGGGAGGGGGGGGAAAGAAAGAGTGATCAATAAGTATTGAAGCACTCAGTGTTTAGTAAAATACCCCTCACACACCAAAAGGCCCCTTGGTGTCATGCTTCATCATCGGGGTCTTCGCACCCCTCTATCGGGATACGGCGTGCTGCGACCTACGGCTACGCGGGAGCACTTATAGTATTGGCTATGTTTGGTGTACAGTGTGTGGGGTATGTTTTTAAGTGAGTAGGGGGTGTAGTGAAAAAAGTTAAAAAGTACCTGGCACTAGAGTGTAAAAGAATTTTTTTTTATTCTGAACTCTGGCTGGTATTGTTAAAAGAAGTGCAGGGCGAGGTCAAGTCTGTTGTATTAATGAACAGGACCTCTGGTGTGCTTTGTTGTCGACATGTTTCGGAGACAGGCTCCTTCTTCAGGACGGGGGGCACAAACTCCCCTCCCCAATACTATAAGTGCTCCCGCGTAGCCGTAGGTCGCAGCACGCCGCATCCCGATAGAGGGGTGCGAAGACCCCGATGATGAAGCATGACACCAAGGGGCCTTTTGGTGTGTGAGGGGTATTTTACTAAACACTGAGTGCTTCAATACTTATTGATCACTCTTTCTTTCCCCCCCTCCCTTTGAATGTTGGATTTCTTTTGTTTACTTTAGTTTTGTTTACTGCCGTCACAAGCGGGAAACAATCATTACAAAGCAGTCATTACAACGCACTACCTTTACAGCACTGGTGTTACAACACAACTGTGATTACATCGCATGCCATTACAACGCAGGCATTACAACATATGTCACCACAACGCATGCGATTACAATGCATACCATTACAACGCATGACATTACAACGCATTATAAGGTAAGTAATGGAGTTTTTTTGTTTTAGGGTGGGTATGGGTTTGGGGGTACATGAGAATAGTAATTTTTACCCCTACACTATCCAACTCTTACCCTACTGTTGCACTCACTGGCGTGGGAATAGTAATTTTACCCCTACACTATCGAAAATGTACCCCACTGTTACCCTAAACCTATCATGCATTATAAAGTTGTGCTTTGTAATGATATGAGTTGTGATGGAATGTGTTGTAAAGGTAGTTTCTAAAAATGCATTGTAATGGCTTGCATTGTAAAATCATGTGGTGGGGCTCCCCTGACCCTCTGTGCTAGGTCACACTATTCTTCTCCGAACACCTAATGGCAGGGTGTGTAGATCGTCCATGCAAGTCACATTCACCTACACCTCCTGTCCTCTCTACAGCTGGGACACTGCCCGCTTGCCATCTGCATCATCTATGCTTGTGACCCTGGTAATGGGGAAACACAAACCTAAGCAGTCAAAGCTCTCCTTTGAGAGTAAACAACTCATTCACCAGGCTGAGCAGGGCCAGAGCTCTAAGCCGGCTGCTGATCAACCAGACAATGATGGCCTCCAAGAGCTGGACCATAGAGAGCTCCTTCTAGATGTTGAAACAAGTAATTGATAACAAACTGGATTTGTACACTAGTCGTCTAGATCACGACACGCAATGCGTTGACAAACACGAAACCAGAATCGACCAACTGGAAAATCGTGTCCCTGACTCGGACGACCTTCAGGCAGTCTCCAAGGGACACTTGCCTCATATGGACAAGGTGCTAGAACTCATCAAAGCCAAAAACAAAGATTTGGAAGCAAGATTAAAACGCAACAATCCCCGGTCTACCCATATCTCGGAATCCACAGTGATCTCTAAGATGGAATACTTTGTTGAGACCCTGTTGCGTGACCTTTATGGTGAGGGGTTGTTTGCTGTATTCATTGTGGAGCACACTCATTGTTCACTTGGCCCCCAACTGCCCCGGGGGACGTCTGCCCATCCCATAGTAGCCTGCCTACTCAGCTATTGAGAAGTGATCCTGTGACTGACACAGCAGCACGGGGTGATACAATATCAAGGCAACAATATGAGTACCATTGAGTTGGATAACAATAAACATCTGAAATTCAGTGCCAAGGCGCCTTTCTGGTTGAATGTGCGCTGTAAAAATACACATGTTATGTTTTATTTCAGTCTATCCAGACTTTACCATGTCGGTGCAAGTGGTTCACCGTGACTTATTGCTAGCTAAGAAAATCTTTCAAACAGCAGGAATACCTTATTCTTACCTCTATCCGGCCAAGCTGAGGGTCGCCCTAGAGGGCAAATCACATTTTTTCATGGATGCAAAATCTGCCCTGAAATTTGCCAAGCAACCCATCAAAAGTCTTTGGTTCCCCAGGAGGTCACCCAACGCCACAGAGGAGGCCCAAATGAGTGAAAATGACTGAAGTAAGGATGTAAATCCGAAGGAACCATGTATGGTTCCTATCCAAGCTGCACAGCTGAGTTTATCGCTGAATGAATCCAATAAATTGAGATTTATGTACTTGATCATGCTTATTCCACTGCTTACTCCTCAAAGGTATCCATTGCTTTCCATTTGCGTGTAATCAATTTATTTTAGTCATTCCCATTCTTTTACAATTTCTTAAAAGAACACAGGAACAGAATCCGTTTCCACATGTTACGTGTTTATTCAACAGAACCCAATGCATTTCGGGATACTTCCCTTCATCAGGGGTATCTATAATACAAAAAACATCATTTGAAGAAGGTATTACACCACCTGCTTAATATGTTACATTACTGATTGTTGACATAAACTTGATTTAACCACTTAGCTTTCTTCGTGAAACGTGAAGCGTTACAGTCTAGATATAACTAAGCGTTTATCCATTGCAGTCCCACTAGATCTCAGGGACCTCCCTGGCACCAAGCTGGTGACAAGATCCCTCAGATAAGCGGGACCAGATCCCTTGATGATACGATGGCAGGTGCAGAGTGCTTTAAACGTTACTCTTTTCCTTACTGGGAGCCAATGCAAGGTATCGAGGGCTCTTTTAGAAGCAGCTCTCCTTGGCTGCATGAGAACCAGTCGTGCAGCAGCATTCTGCCTAACCTGCAATCTACTAAGACATTTAGCAGTGGCACCCAGATAGAGTATGTTGCCATAGTCAAGGCGAGATGTTATAAGGGCGTGACCAGCGTCTTTCTTGCCTCAATCGGCAGAAGATCCATCGTTTTGCGTAAACTTTTTAGGACTCCAAAACCTTTCCCCACTAGGCGCCTGGTGTGCACTTCATAGGAAAGAGTGGAATCCAGCCATACTCCAAGGTTTTTCGCCTGGGTACATGGTATAGGTGTCGGGCCCAAGCTTAGAGGCCACCATGCCGACGTCCAACCCGCCGGATCACCCCCTACCACAAGCACCTCAGTCTTATTGCCATTAAGTTTCAGGCAGTTCTCAGCCATCCAGGAGGCAAGCTCCTGCATACATGCCCTGAAATTAGAGGCTGCCACGTGCGGTGCCTGAGACAGGGAGATCACCAGCTGGGTGTCGTCAGCATAGGAGACGACCCCCACGCCAAAACCCTGCGCTATTTCTCCCAACGGAGTTACGTACAGGTTAAACAGGGTTGGGCTCAAAGCAGAGCCCTGGGGCACGCCCCTCTCTAGTTTAAAATCCTTGGAGTAGTGCGCTCCCTGTTTAACCTGAAAGCTGCGTTCAGCCAGAAAGGACTTCAGCCCTTGTTCAGGCACTGTAGCAAGGTGTAATGGGCTACAGTGTCAAAGCTGGCACTCAGGTCAAGCATAATCAGGGCCATCGTGTGTCCGGCATCGGCCCCCTTCCTGATGGACTCCGTGGCAAACAATAATGCGGTCTCCATGGAGTGACCCGCACGAAAGCCGGATTGAGACGGGTGTAGGAGACTAGAGTCATCAAAATGAGTCATGAGCAGTTGATTTACCACCTTCTCTGCTACCTTCGCTAAATATGGCAAAAGCGAGATAGGTCTTAGATTTTCCAGTGTGTCCTGGCTGATATTAGGCTTCTTCTGGAGTGGTAGGACAATAGCTCTGTTCCAGCTCCCTGGCACCGTGTGCGATTTAAACGAGACCTCCAAAACATGTCTAATGTAAGGTTCAAGAACCTCCATACTCTCGCCCAACAATTTAGGTGAGGCGGGATCTCTTGGAGAGCAAGACTTAATGCTGAGACAGATTTTACTGAGCACCTCCGGGGGCGGGATGGTGAATTTGCTCAGTGTCTGGCCTGTCTCAGCTTCACCTGCTCTTTCCTCAAATTACATGCCCCTCCTTGGGTAAATTTTTTCCACCTTTTCCGAGAAATAATTCGCAATCCGGTTGCAAGATTTAACCGAGCCATCTGTTGGGGTAGCCCTGGCTGGAATGGAGGAAATCTCCTTATAGACTTGAAAGAGCTCTTTAGTAGAGTTCTCTGCTGTCCCAATTCTTGCCTGGTAGTACGTGGCTAATCCTCTACTGCCCCTCTTGCCCATGATTGTAAGACCTAATCATTCTGACTTTATTCCAGGCCACTCTATGTCGCACTACCTCCGTACCATTTTTACGGGTATGCACCACCTTGACCTCCAGGTTCCCATTATTTGCTGCTCTACTTAATGCTAAAAAAGCGTTCGACTCCCAGGAATGGGCATATCTCTTTCCACTCCTGATGCGGATTGGCCTTAGTTCATGTATCATCAAACAGATACACCTCCTGTATATGCTCCTCCCGCCTGAGTGTGCCTTAATGAGCTCACTTCTGACCCCTTGCCGGTAACACTGGCCTCAAGTTAGGGGTGTCTGCTGTCACCATTGCTTTTCTCTATTACGTTAGAACCTCTGGCGGTGAGACTCTGGAAATGTCATTCAAACAAGGGTATTGGCTTCACTCTAGAGGCCTGGTGGTTATGATGGATGCGGACAAGATCACATTATATGCATGTAACCCTTGTGACAACCTTGCCGCGTTGAAACACGAAGTGGTGAGGTTTGGTGCCTATTCTGGTATTCAAGTGAATTGGGCCAAATCCATACTATTTTGCCTTATGGACACTACACACCCATTCCCAACTGAGTGCCCTCTAAAGTGGGCAGATCAGCTGGTGCAGCACCTGGGTATATGGCAGAAGCCTCTGGTCGGTAGCTACAATGCAGTCTCTGGTCAATGTTCAGGGCAGAGCAGAGCATCTTCACAACTTCACTATTAAAATGATTCCCTCTGTCCGATTCCAAAGAGGTCGGAACCCCGAATCGTGGCACCAATTCCCTCAACAACAATTTTGCTACTGTGAGTGTATCGCACCTACGAGTGGGATATGCCTCAACCCATCTGGAGAACACACACACAATCACCAAGACATACCTGAGGCGATTGCACCTCGGCATCTCAATGAAGTCCAGTTGCATCCTATAGAAAGGTCCGCCGGACCTTCCAATGTGACTCAATGTGACTGATGTTCTTTTCCCAACGTTCAACTGCTGACATGTAACACATCTCTGACATACTGCTTCCGCAGCCGTTCGGAATTTCGGATTGTACCAAGTTTGTCTGAACACACGCATCATCGCATCTCTCCCCAGATGTACGGGACCATGTATCTGACGTGCCATCGAACTCACCAGCTCATTCGGCAACACCGCTCTCCCATCAGCCGAAACCCACAAGTCCAACTCTCCTCTGACACAACCAGCCAACTCCCACACCCTTTTCTCATAGTCTGACGCCTGGTCCTGCATGCTCTTCAACTCTTCCCAGGTATCCGCCACCTCAAGCATCATGCTTAACTCGGTTCTTTCCTGTGCCCCTTCGACTGTTTGTTCAGTAAATGAATATCCCTGCTCAGCACAGTAACGTGCGACTTCATCAGCATAACGATTTCCCATGGACACAAAATCAGCACCTTTGGTGTGCGCCGTACATTTTACGACAGCTATCTCTGCTGGGCCCTGCAAGGCCTCCAGCAATAATCTGATGAATTCTCCATTCCTGATTGGGGAACCCGATGATGTCATGTAACCCCTTTGGGACCACAATTGTCCGAAGTCATGAACCACACCAAACCCATATCGGCTGTCAGTATATATGGTGATCCGAATCTTGTTGGCTGCCAAACAGGCACGCGTCAACGCAATTATCTCGGCTACCTGAGCGGAGTGTACTCCTTCCAGGCAGGCCGCTTCGACTATTCCAGAAATAGTACAGACAGCAAAGGCTGCTCTCAACTGACCAGTATTGTCCCTTACACATGAGCCATCGACAAAGTAAATTTCATCAGGGTCCACCAGTGGCTCATCAACAATATCCAGTCTGGGTTTGGTGCATAGTTCAGTCACATCAAGGCAATCATGGTCTTCCCAATCATCTTCTAAATCATTTGGCAATGGCATTAAAGTAGCAGGATTCAAGACCGAACACCTCCTAAGGGTTACATTCTCCGCAGCAAGTATAACCTGCTCGTAGCGTGTGAGCCTGTTGTTGGTCAGGTGTTGTGTCTTGGTCCTGGTCATCAACAATTCCACTGAGTGGGGCACATGTACTGTCAGTGGATGACCCATTACAATGCTTTCACATCTTTCAATGCTGACACCTGTTGCGGCAATGGATTTGAGACATCCGGGCAACGCTGCGGCTACTGGATCTAAGGTAGCCGAGAAGTAAGCAACTGGTCAACGGACTCCTCCATGATCTTGCACTAGGACTGCCAAAGCACACCCCTCCCTCTCACAACAGAACAGTGAAAATGATTTAGTGACAATCCTTGTCCCATGGTACCGGATCACTTACATCCTTGTGCGTCAGTTTCTGCAAAGGTTTCGCCTTTAGGGAAAAGTTGGCGATCCACTGGCGGCAATAGCCAACCATGCCCAGGAACATCCTAACCTCTCTTTGGGTCGAAAGCACCATCATTCTCATGATTGACTCAATCCTGTCAGGCGACACTTTTCTCTTTCCCTTCTCTATTCTGTGACCCAGATACTGTACTTCGGACAAGCAGTACTGTAACTTGTTGGGGGATACCTTGTGTCCATTCTCTGCCAAATGGTTCAGCAAGGCAATGGTGTCTATTCTACAAGCATCTTCAGTGTCTGACGCAACAAGAAGGTCGTCTATGTACTGTACGAGAACAGAGTTCTGCGGCAGTACCAGACTCTCAAGATTCTTTTTCAACAACTGATTAAAGATCGATGGGCTCTCTGTATACCCTTGAGGGATACAACACCATGTTAGGACGCGGTTCTCTATTTTGAACGCAAAAATAAATTGGCTCTCCTCATGCAATGGAATTGAAAAGAATGCCTGACACAAATCTATTACAGAAAACCATTCAGCTTGGAACGGTATCTGAAACAGTATCACTGATGGATTCGGTACCACTGGACAACATGGAACGACTATGTTGTTCACCTTTCGCAAATCCTGCACAATCCTGAACTTCCCACTTGGCTTCTGCAAACCCATGATCGGGGAGTTTCATGGACTGCCCATGACCTCCTTCAGAATTCCCTGTCTAATCATGGACTCAATCACAGGTTTTATTCCTGCAATTGTTTCCGGAGTCAACTTGTACTGGGGTGTTCTCGGGAATTCAGCATTCAGCCTTACTTGAATACAGTTAGAACAGGGTACAATTCAATGCACACCTGTGTATTTGCAACCTTAAAGTCAGCATCATCATCATTTGTCTACAATTCTACGCCCTTGGGGGTACAATAGATGGTACAGTTGAGTTTACACAAAAGGTCCCTCCCTAACAGACACACCGGACTGGAATCACATACTACAAATTGGTGTCTGTCTCTGAAACTTCCGATCCTTACTGGGACTGGCTCAGTCAGGGGGTTTGTCATTCTTCTGTTTACGACTCCTACCACTTGGATGGTCTGTCCTGATAGGGGCAAATTGGGGACTACTGCAGACTGCACAGTAGAACGGGAAGCACCAGTGTCGACCAAAAAGGTGGTGGGGTGTCCGGCTACATCAGCCTCTACGAATGGTCCCCTCTGATCTACCTCCAGGACTGCCCCGAGGGTGCAGTCCTCCTCCCCACTCAGACACCGTCCCATCACGGGGTCAAAATAATAATACTCGTCCCCTTCAACTATGAAGGGCATCTGCTTGTAAACCTTGTTCCCTGTTGTAATCTTCGGTGGCTGGGGAACCGGAGCCCCAGGGGCTGAAGCCCCCCCTTATGTCGTCTTGTATTTGGTTACTGTTACTCTCGGTTCCGGAGGGGCTTGAACCTCCTCCTCCTCTTCCTGTACCTGGTTGTCTGGGTTATGGGGACACTCGCGTCTCCAATGTCCGACCTCGTGACACTGGTGGCACTTGGTCGTCTTTTTCAGAGTCGCCAGGTCTATCCTTGGCCTTGGTCCCTCCTCATTGTCCCTTTTCTGTCCCCCTGATTTTCTCCCCAATGTTCCATTGCCTGACTGACCCGGTCCTCCCGACTGCATCTGTACTAGCATCAGTTTATCCTTAAGCTTCTTTGTCTTGGAGTCTATCTCGTCACTGCAATACCTCGCGTACTTCAAGATCTCGTCCAGAGGCTTGTTCTGCCAGCAAATTAAATGTTGCTGTATCATGAGACAGATATCAGGTCTCAGTCCCAGAACAAACTTGGACACAAACTGTCCCATGTCTTTTGGATCCATCACGTCCAGTCCACTGTACTGCTTAAAAATCTGCAAGAGTCGCTCATAATATTCGTGTACTGTCTCTTTTGGTTCCTGCCTAGTCCGGTCTATCTTCACCCAGTCAATGTCCTGTGGTGGTACCTTACTTTTCAACCACGTGATCGCCTGGTCATACTTTATCATTACCTTGGGTGAGGGTCCATTCGTGGCTGCATCTCTATCTGGCTCCACTGTGGGCCATTCGACACTGACCTTACATGCTATCCACAGGTCTCCTGGGACCACAATGTCAAACAATGTGTTCAAATCAATCCGCAACACCTTTGATATTTTAACAAACCTCTCTACCTGTTTGAACCATTCTACTGGACTTTCACGCAACTTTGGAAATGAATTCGTAAAGGCAGCCAGATCTCCCCTACTCCAGGGTACATGTACATATCCCCCATGAGCCACCTCCCGCAAGGGGTATGCTTCTGCCTGCGTCAACCCTCCTCCCGGTGATGTCTTAATAATACTCTGTCTAACACTCTTTTTCTTTGACCACCTTTCTTCCCATTTCTCCAACTGGGACCACGTTCGGATTCCCACAACCAGTTCCCTGATGTGGGTTTTTAATCCGATCACCCTCTTTTCTTCTAGATCTTGGTCTGAGTACTGCAACCTATGGCCACCCTGTAGTGCTTTTGTCCTTGCCAAATCCACAGCATACTTGTTCGCTAATTCAGAGAGTTTCTCATGAGCTGTCCTAGCCCTCCGGGTAACATCTTTCGCCACAAACAACAGTTCATCTGGTTCATAAAGTTCGATCCTTTCTAGTGGCAGTGTACCTTCCACTATTTCCTCCACTTCTGACTTTAGTCTCAGCACATCTAACCTTCTTGCCTTTATTGCCGCCCTCAATGTACCTTGACTAGAAGTTCCGTTAGGGTCCCTCCCGTCACCGTCCTGACCCTCTCTTCTGTGTTTTTCCGGTGTGTTAGGGGGAACCCTCCTGTTTTCCCAACCTTCTCGGTCCCACTCCTGTCTCCTATCGCCAGAAGTGTGGTGGGACACCCCCCTACTCCCCACACTCCCGCGATCCCATTCCTGCCTGCTTTTGCTAGGCGCACAGTGAGACCCCTGCCTACTCTCCTGATTTCCAGACCCAAAACCATTCATCGACCTGTTGCTCTGAGTGTCCACAATCATTTCCCTAGTTCTCAAATCAGGCCTTAATTCTCTCATTGACCTCGGCCTCGGTCCCCTCAAACCCCCCTGCTCTTCAGAGGAGTCCCCCGATGCTGCCAAAAGGGTGCTCCTTTCTACAGGCCTTGGTAATTGTCTCCATCCATCCGCCACATTACTCCTGTCTTCACCTTCACTTCTCTCCCTTTCCGTTTGTGGCAGCCCCTCACCTTGTCTCTGTTCTGGATTGTACACTGATACTATAGGACCTATGGTAACAGGTACCGTAAGAGCGTCTGGCAGTCTCTGAGAATCGACGCCCTCTTCTACCTATACTTTTTGTACCGTAAATCTCCCCACTACTCTCGTCCTTGGGGAAGGTGGAGGTGCCCTTTCTCCCTCTACCGGGCCAAACCCGTCGCCTAAAGGGCTCGAGCCGCTCACCATTTGGGCACCACCGTCCCCGACCAAGGGTTCCCGGCTCATTGCTGATGTTGGCGTTCCCTCCACCTCAGGATTATATGGAGGTGGTCTCTCTGACAACAGTCTCTCTATCAGGCTGTCGTCTGTCTCACTGTCCTCATCTTCAGTACTTCTCCTCTGCGCATCCCCTGTATTTTCCAGCAACGGGTACAACCTATCCCCTTCAATGGTCTGTACTCTCCATCTTTTGGCCAGTGCATCCCATCTCGCATCTTGAACCGCCTAAACTGATCGTTTCACTCTTTCTTGTCTCATATCTCTGTTCTTTTCATGGGCTGCCCTGATCCATGCATTTAGCGCTTCAAACTGTGTTGGTCAGGGCAAAGGTCGCAACGCAGCCATAATCGCTTTCAACTGATACAACACTTCTAATCTAAATGTTCCATATCTAGGAAAGGTCAGTTCCTCGTTTCCGTCTGTCATCTTACACCAATTCTCAAGCCACAATATGGTATGCAACCCAACATTCGTAGCTATATAATGGGCTGGAGTATCCTCGGGTGGGGCCTCCTCCCCACCCCGAGGTTCTAACTTCTTTTCGCCTTTGAAACAATTCTGCAACACTTTAAAACATTTCATAATGAAAACCGCACCGTTTCCTTGTTTACAGCATTCGTTTATTTCCTGATGACAATCCACCAATCCCAGCGCGGCTCCACACTAACCGCCCTACCCAGCGCGGCTCCGTCTGACGTCACTCGCCCCCGTTTCGCAGCAGTTCCCCTCCTCTCTCCACTCGTCTCCCGGTCACGCATGCGTCCCAATCATACACTGGAAATGATCACTTCCGACCAAGCAACCACTTCCTTGACTGTACGGCCACAGTCTAACTGTAATTGTCACCGAACTGGCAAGTGTCTGTCCACCAAACGACCGGACACTCGCCGCAACTGATAGGTTACAAACACGCGGCAACTTCCGACCAGCGTCCGTTACCCACGCACTCACACACTCGTTCCCCCTATCTCGGTCCTTCGGGCGATCAATGGTACCTCATGACCCCCTTAACAATGGTCGACAATTACTATAGGTGTTCGATACACCCGAACCACTTAAGCTCCACTTCAGCCTAAGATTTTCACTGGTTGCGCGCGCTCACAACCTGTTCTCCTTTCACACTACATGCATTCAACTCCGCAAGACAAGACAACACAACAGTACAACGTAACACCGCAATCTAACAACGCATGACCCTTTTCATATTCACTCTCTTTCGACCTGCTGCTTTCTGGCGCACTGTCACTCTCTGTCAGTTTCCATGGGACGCCATCCTCCGTCCGCGATTCTCTGGACACTCGTCATTGGTTCTCTATGGGCCTCGGGGAAATCTCACCTACTTCTAGATTACCCTCACTCCAGAAGATAAACCATCTCTGCTACCAACTGGAAAAGCGGGATTTTCCTTTTAGAGTCTGCTTACCATTCTCCAGAATCCCGACACATGTCGACTGAACCTTTTTATCTGTCATAGAATGAATTAGGCAATCTATCTCTCAATAATCATTTAAATCTCAATGATCTCAATATTTCCCCCAAAGAACCACTGACCAAGAACTAAGTTTGAAGGTTTATTACATAACCAAAAACAACTGAAGGTATAAACACCTAAGCAAAAGATTCAGAAGGTAAACAGGTACTAATACAAACATAACTCTACGGAAAAGTCTCAGGCGGCTTATGAACAATACAAGAATCAATTCGAGAATCATCAGGCTAATAAGAATTGCTATAACCTGAGTTCTCTGCTTGTTTACAGGCCCAACATCTGACATGAACAATCCCTTGGTTCTCTAGGCCTCCAACTTTAACAGCAAATGCATTTTTTACTTTTCAAGCTAATTATCGAGTATATAAGACACAGTTATATATTTCAACAAAGCAATCTAGATGCACAATAGTGCTCATTTAAACACGTTCTCATTAGTGAAAGATTTCATTTCAACGACATCTCTAAGTTAAACAGCAAAGGTGGAATTGCAACTCTTAACATTAGCTCTTCGTGTTATGGTACCAATTTCATTAGTTCTCTATCCCACATTGCATCTAAACATGATTAGAAAGTCCTCTATATATACGGGTGCGGACTACTTGTACATATGATGCACCCCTACAAAGTTTCATTGTAAATAGCGCTCTCTCACCATAATCCTGAAGAACTATGGCGCACTAACTACGGTCGTACCAAGGCCTGGCTTGAAGATATAATACCTAGGTTGTCCAAACTACTGCATTCTCTTGCTGGCCGTATCACGATTGCGAAGATGGTTATCCTCCCTAAGTTCATCTACCTTTTCCTTAATGTCCACCTCACGGCACAGTTCCTCAAGCGCTTACTATCTAACTTGATGACTCTGGCGTGGGTGGCTAGGCAGTCTGGAGTCTCCTGGGAACTCTTCATGCTGCCACTTGTGCAGGGTGGACTGGGGGTGCCGGACATGATGCTGTGTGCTCTATGTGCCCAAGCCCAGTTTCTTCACTATGGCTCTATCCCACCCGGTTCCAGCCACACACGGCCGTTGAGACAGACCACGTAGCTCCATGGTCTCTATTGACTACACTACATTTACCATACAAAAATCCCAGGTCCAAATTCAATACTATTGAATGTGTGCGCTGGACTTGGGAGGATTTGAGGAAGAGAACTCGTCTTTACAACACTATGCAATGCTGCTCCCAGGTTGTACATTACTCAAGGTTGCCACATCTATGACTTGGGTCTCAGCAATCTAAGGATATAACACATTCCTGAGGCGCTGATGAAAGGGTACACTAAAGGGTGAATCCGAACTCCTCTCCTTCCACAGTCATCAATAAGCGTGGAAAAACACTCTTTCTGCAAAGAACGCAGCGAGCACAAAGAAATCTCAGATCCTGCAAAAAGATCCTAAAAGAGCAATAGAATGTAAGAAGAGCTCAAGGGAGAATAGTTGTCGAGAATCAGATCTGTGAAACCGAAGAATATACCCTGTAAAAATCTTAATGCCTGCAAGCACACTGGCCGTTCATGTGATTGATTGCCTCCAGTTTGAGAAGTGATATATGGGAAATCCATGAACGGCAAGCATTGTCAAGGTCATTAGCTCTGGCCTTGGCATGTTGATGTGGTAGAGACATTATTGTTTCATTGTTGTTTTATTGCAAGAATATGTCACGAAAAATAGAAAGAAGAGAAAAGAAAAAAATATGCCATCACGTTAACGTGAAGGCCATATTATTGAGGGAAAATATAACAGTTATATATAACTTTATTAGAATACTACGGGGGAGATTTACAGAAATGTTGTGCTGGGTTAGAAGTGCCGCTAACCAGTGCAAAATGTTTTTTTTGCTATTTACTTACCAGTGCAAAACACCCTCAAATTAGAGCTACATGGGTGGAACATGGGCATTCCCATGCAACCACCCATGTCTTATGACGCAAAACCATATTTACAAAGATTTGTAGACATGGCATTGTGCAAAAGTTTATTGCCCCTTCGAAAGAGGCACTAACAGGATAAATGCTTTCATTTCTCTGTGCTTTTCCGACTTTGCATGCATGGTGCATCGCGCAGCACACATGCAAAGTGGGAAAAGGCTTCCATCGTGTCAAGGCATAGGATTTTGTACAAGAAGGGTACCCTTCCTGTACAAAGCCTATGCTAGACTCATGCGTACACCTTAGCGCTGCGGCGCTAAGGTGTGTGCATGGCGCACAGCTGCTGAAATCAGCGCCGGTGCAGGGGAAAGGGGAGGAGAGCCATATCTCTGAAGATGTAGCTCAGCGCAGCCTCACGGGTGCTGTGCTGCATTGCGTGCCTTTTTTGTAAATCTCCCCTTACGAATGCTTCCTAGCAGAAAGATTAATTTAGAACAGGTATAGACACCCTTTATAGTTCTAAGGTTCATTAAAGGAAAATATGTTTCTACCTGTTACAAATATAAGGAACCGTTGACTGTTGTCTTGAATTACTGTAAACTGAAGGCATAGTTTAAAGACATATGGATCATTAAACACAATAGACAAAGGATAACATATGTAAAGAAAGAGGCATTGGTACAGCAAAGGATTGAACCACAAGCCCTGGCTCTGAAGTCCATATACTTTTAGTAAGATGTGCACGTGGTCTTAGAAAACGCTCAAAGTGCAAGAGAGCCAATGACTGAAATGGTCTGGCATAGAGCCCCGTGCTGTGCTGTGATTGGTGGAAGCAAAATGTGAATGACCGGTGAACAGACCAATGGATAAAAAGGGATGACCCCAAGCCCTTCTATCTGTGCACAAATGTAAATAAGCAAAGACAGAGAATAATAACAGTCACAAAATCAAAGACAGCAAAACTGGCATTGCGGGCGGTACCAGCAGGAAGAAGTCAATTTCATTGGTCGAATTGACTGCATGTGAACGAAAATGTTCCTAAATGCCCTAAAATATCAACTACTATATGGAAAGAAAAAACAGGGTCATGGAACAAAGTACAGAGATCAGAGGAAAGACAGTGTTAATACCAGCGGACAACATAGGTGACGAGGTTGATCCTGAAGAGAATAAAAACATTATTGTCATTGGAAATGAGAAACTGCAAAGGAGTGAAGCTAGAGACAAAGTTCTTCTATGAATACAGGCTAAAATAGGCAGAATCGAAAAGAGTAGTGCTCTGCCAGTGGTGCATACTGTATCATAGTGGACTCGCGAAATATCTCCAAATTACAAGGGCCTGAAAAGGAGCCCTTCAACCCAAACATCTCCCAGCAGTGGCTGCTTCCAGGAAGATCAATGAAAGACCATCACACTAAATACTTAACACTTAGAAACCAAGGATTATGAAATTAAATAATACGAATGACAGACAAAACAAAGCCAGTGAACAACTCTTTCTCTTGGGACACTTAATTTTTATTTACATGGCCCCTATTTTCTCCTTTGACAATATCTTTCTAACAACTATAAACCCTAAGCCGAGAACTTCCTGTCCAAGTCTCCTTGAAAGTCCCAGGCATTCGAGGTCTCTGATGATAAAAGTGCTTGGGGGAATACTGATGGGCTGTGGGTGTTGAGGCTCAGAATTTCGCACACACACAGCAGCCCACTACATGTGTTCCTTCCCTTCTTAGAATCATGAAATCATTCAAAATACCGAAAGTGAGAGCACATTCCTCCAAAAAATGATGTTTGCATTCAAGAGAATTATCATTTAAAATCCTCTTCGATGATCAAGTCGGAATTTAAGTTACAATTTTAAACGTGGCACTTTTAGAAAGTTGGCATTTTTTGTCCACACCCACTGAGTCTTCCTGCCAGTGTCTTGGGCCACATGACTGTGAATGGCTCTGCTGTGGTGGATTGTGGATTGTTTCCAGACAGTGAGACAAAGGAAGTCTAGGTGTGAGGGGAGAGGGTCTTCCAGAGAGGCTGGCTGGGGAGGAGCTCTACTCTACCCTGATTAAACTTTAGAGGGCCCTGCTGCTGGACACACAAAGGAACCTGACACAAGACCTGCCCTTGGTTTTCCCTCCCTAGATAGTTAGAAGCTAGGACAAGGGGAAGAACTGACCAGAACCAGTTTGGGGGGTAGGTCAGAGAATTCTCCCACAAAAAAGGTTGCCACCAGGTATAAAAATGGGCCCTTAAGAGCCACTCATCAAACACTCCTGGCCAGTAGAAGGACTACTGCTTCAGTGAAAGCACTGCCTTGCTGTCTGAAGAAAGATGATTGTACCTGCTTACCTTGATCCCCAGCTACCCATAATGACTCAAAGGGTCAGCTGGCTGACCTCCTATGTGAACTGTAGGACCCAACAGCTTTCAGAGGCCTCCTTGTAATTTCTCAGCTTACCAGCACCAACTGGACCTGCGTGGACCTATCTGAGCCTTGCTGCTGGCCTCTGCTGGAGTGAGTTCTGATGCCCAAGTGGTGCTCCTACTCTTTGTCCTGTACCCTTGACTGGAATTAGTGTGAGCTCCTCCTGAAGGAAAGGTGAAGTTACACAAGTTTTAAGCTTCTCGCCGCGTGACCTCTCTGCCCCGGGAAACAATTAACCACAACAACCACCAACGTGAAACTTCAGTGGTACCTGCTCTCCGTGCCGAAAGTGACTGTCCACGACAACCGCAATGCAAGATCTGCACTTTGCACAACAGCGACCATCTGCAATGATCAACCAACACAAAGCTCTAGCGATGACCAGTTTTTCGCTATATACACTATAACAATGCCCATTCTAGATGCTGGACCAGCTCCTAGTGCGGAAGCCACAACTTGGTGGCACCTGGTAATGCAAACAACACACTAAGCGTTGGAATTGAGAAGGTAACGTTTCAGCAAGAATAACCTAGACTCCGTATCCGACCAGTGCTCCATCATAGTTAGCCTGAACTTGTGACTTTTGCCTGGTGTACTGTGACCAGATAACCATGAGTAACACGTTGTGCTTTTTGGCACTATATTCACCTATTCTCTGTTTCTATTACTTGGATTTCTGCTTTTTTGGTATAATTTTGCTTATTAACATATTCTCCATGTTTCTAATTTGACTTGGGATGTCTCTTGTGTTGTGTTTTGACGTTATTACTGTTTGTGTGCTGTATAAATAGTTAACACATTTCCTCTAAATTAAGCCTGGCTGCTTTTGTACCAAACTACTAGAAAGTTAAGCACAGGTTAATGTAATAACTTTTGTGGTTCACCCGGACTGTCTTTATTATTTGAGTGGGGTTTCCACCTCTTTCAACTAATTTAGTTACTTAATTTGTCAAATACAAACTGTCACCAAAAATTGGCATCCTGGCCCTGAGAGCAAAAATTGAGATTCAGCATGCAGACAGCAGAAGAGAGCATTCTGAAGGAGAATGTAAGAGCACTAACAGTAGCACTAGTTTGAAAAAAGCCAGGTCTTTAAAGCTTTTTTGAAAGCCAATTCAGTGGCTGATCTGAGATTAAGAGGCAATTTATTCCAGGTCTGAGCTGCCTAAACTATGAAGGCAAGGTCACCTTGCCTGATCCTGTAGAATTTGTTTTTGGTGATCAGATTAGCAGGGCTTGAACAAAGACGTCTACCAGGAGTATAATACTTCCGTTAATGTTAATGGTAGCGGGCCATTTCCACGCAGAGCGTTAAACACAATGCCCATGGCTTTGAATGTAATCGTCTGTCTAATTGGGAGCCAGTGTAGGTCCCTCAAGGTCTTAGTTGCAGATGATCTACGAGATCTATTTAGGGCTAATTCGGCTGTGGACAATTGTACTCTGTGCAATCTGCTGGCCACTGCAAGAATCCAACCTGCTCAGTTTGACACTATCCACAAAGGTGGGTTTAACTTCGTTAGGTAGGAACAATACCACCTTCCTAAGATCCTTCAGGAGTGCAAAGTAGGTGCCTGCAACTTTGGTGACATGCCCTTTCAAAGACAGTTTGCCCTCAAATAGAAGCCCCAGATTGTACTGTACTGGAAGGATGCAATTGTTCTTTTCTCAGTAGAGGCCAAAATATCGGGCGGAGCTCAATAAGGATTCTGTTAACTGAACAGCATAAGACTTCGGTTTTGTCCCTATTTAATTTGAGAGAGTTTGAGTTCTTAGCATTGATGACATCCGAAATGCAGTTCTGAAAGATAACCACTGAATTTTGATGTTCATGATTCAGAGACAGAATCAAATGTGTGTTGTCTGCATAATTGACCAGCGCAATGTCATGGGTATTTGTCAAGTAATTAACACACAGGAATGAAAAAAGTAAATGCAAGTGTATGTTCTTTCTCATTACTGAAATATATTACACATTATTCTCTGATCTTTCAGAAAGCACAAGTCTACACAGTGTCTGCACATTATCTTTCAAAATATTTAATTCTCCTCTATGTAAGCTGCCAGAACGGCGTGATCTTTCCTGGATGGTGTAGCCAATATATCATAAAGGAACTTCTGTTTATTGACTTTGCTGATAAACTTTACTTTAAGATATTGAAATATTATAAAAAGAGTGATTTTTTATAGGGACATTAAAAATTCCTTTCACACAGCTCGTGTAATGTTGCTTATTAAATAAGGTGCCATGTTGCCTGCACAAACAACTATATTGTCCCCACATCTGTGGAAGGGGAACAGCTGTTTTTAGGTCTGGAGTGAGCTAAGACCTTTTGATTTGACTACCATTATACACATAACATGCTTTCAGCCAGCCCTCTTCATCCATTGGTCTATTGTGGTATCATTTACATTTTTTGTTTGCCCACTACAGCATGAAGATTGGGCAATGGATCAGTTCATTGCAGCCATTGGCTAACTTCACTCTGAGTGATAGCATTGTTTTTGTGTTCAAAATATTTTTTGAGTTTTGTTTAAAGATAAATAATAAAGACAAAAAATAAAAGATTATTATCAGTCAGATAATACCAAGGCAACAATGCATAAAATAACAATAGTCATCCTAAAACTACCATAGGTATTACACATTACATATGTAAGAGAAATATAGGATAGGAGGGGGAGGGAGGGAAGGGAGGGGACATAGAGAACATGAATATCGCAATAAATATACAGAGCTACGACATGTTATAATAGAAGTAAAATATATGGATTAAACTGAGAATTAAAGTCATAACTACAACATTAGGAAGATAAATATACATCAACAGGTATCCAAAAAGATTGATAAGTAAAAGAGTTGTGATTAATCCCATTCATAGATAATTGTGCTCCTCTTCTAGTGAAAATACCATGACCACCAAGCATGAACAGACCATAAAGAAACATCTTTCCAGCAATATGTGATAGATTTAAGCGCTGCTGAGATAAGAAAATTAAAAAGGGTACATTCCAAATCACTTAGATTCTGTGATAAAATCCCAGATTTACATATTATTAATTGATAAGAGATATCTATATTAATATTAAAAAAAAAATTTCATGACATCCCAAATTTCAGACCAAAATTTGAATACCAAAGGACAATTGAAAAGCATATGTCGCAGTGTACCTGGATGTGATTTACAGGGCCAGCAATCTGAAGAGGGAAGAAGTTTAGCATTATGTAAACGTGATGGAGTCCATAAGCGATTATATAGGATATAAGAATTGGTTTGGTAAATTGAAACAGGTAACCAACCAGATATACTACCAAGCCAAATATCCTTCCACGTGTCAATAGTCAGAGCAAGCGAAAGTTCATTGTTCCAAAAAGTGGAAATCATCTCTGAATTATTACCTAAAGTATCTGATAATATTTTATAGAGAATGGAAACCCTATGAGATGCTCTAGAGACTGTTTGAATAAAAAATTGACAAATCGGCCTTAACATTAGATGGAATAGTATTGGGAAAAGAATCTAAGATTGAATTACATAAGGAGTGATACTTAATGATGTCAGAATTAAGTATACCAAATCTTATTTGGTGTTGATCAAAAGCAATAAAAGTATTATCGGAGTAAACATCTTTGAGGTAAAAAACACCAGCTTTAATCTATGAAGACCATAAACTAGCATGTCTGTTCAGTTTAATAAAACTACGATACCATAGCGAGACTTCATCAGTATTAATCATGGTAAAGAGAAAAAATTAAATCAAGATCATTAAATAACATTTTAGTAGATTTTATAATAACGGTTTTTCAGATTTTTTTTGCGGTATTACACATAGTCAACAAGGAAGGTAGTGGAAATGGACTAACTATTGATTTCTCAATACGTAACCATGCAGGAGAATTATTTAAAACTGATTGATTAAACCATAACAAACTTTGTTGTAAAATGAAAGCTTTATGGTAAAGAAAAAAGTCAGGGATACCAAAAACCAGCATCACGTTTAGGTACTTTCAACTTTTTATAACAAATCCGAGGAGATTTGTTGTTCCTTGAGAACTTTGACAAAAGTCTATCAACATCTTTATAAAACTTTAGTGGAAATTGTGTAGGTAGCATGGCTAGGGTGTAAAAGATTTTGGGAGCAATTTTCATTTTGATAGTGCCCATTCTGCCCCACCAAGAAAGATGCAATGATGCCCATTTAGGCGTTTTGGTTTTAATATAGTTCAGAACAAATTCACAATTTATGTTTTATTGGTATTTAAAGTATATCCTCAAACTCTCAAATATTTTGTAATAATATCCATCAGTGATAGGAACGAGGATAAAGGATCACTAATAAATAATAACACATCATCAGCATAAGCAAGAGATTTAACAATAACATCCTTAATATTAATACCTTTAAAATTCTCACATTTTCTTATAGAGGTAAGAAAAGGTTCAATGCCAATTAAAAATAAGAGAGGAGAAAGAGGGCAGCCTTGTCTTGTACCTCTAAAAAGCGAAAATTGATTTGAAATTTGACCATTAATAAACAAACGGGCTGTAGGAGCAAAATATAAAGCTGAGATCATGTGTATAAAAATAGGTCCAAAATTAAATGAGGATACTGTATGAAATAAAAATTGCCAATGAATTTTATCAAATGCCTTCTCAGCGTCCAAGGCTAAAATTCCAGACGGTAAAGTTAAAGTATGACTTTGCTCAGTAATGTGTAGCAAAGTTCTAGTATTATTAGCAGAATACCTATGTTTCATAAATCCAGACTGGTCTGGATGTATAATAGAATCTAATATGGGTCCCAATCTAGTAGCAAGAATTTTAGCATATAACTTACAATCTTGATTAATTAAGGAAATTGGACGATAATTAGAAACTAAAGTGGGATCTTTATCTGGTTTCGGAAGTACTATAATTAACGCTTCCATAAAAGAACCAGATGTAGTTCCAGTAGAACCAAAAAATGTAAATAATTGATGTAAAAAAGGTAACAATTGTGACTGAAATTCTTTATAAAATTCTTGTGGGATCCCATCAGGACCAGGAGATTTATTCTTTTTAAGTGACTTTATAGCAGCTAAAATTCCACTTGTAGTGATAGGTGCTTCAAGACCAGCCTTATCTGTTTGTGAAATCTTGGGTAAAGCACAGGAATTCAAGAAGGAGTCTATCAAGGAAACATCTTGAGAATCAGGTTTATTATAAAGTGTAGAATAGAAACTTAGAAATTCATCAACAATATCATTATGAGAAATAGCAATTTTACCCTGGGGGCCATGAATTGAATTAATTTGAATTTTATCTCTTTTAATACCTAGATAAATAGCTAATAGTCTTCCTGATCTATTGGCATTCAAAATAAATCTAGCTTTAGCATTAGAAAGTTGGAGACCTGCTCTCTTACTAAGGAGCGAACTGAATTCATAACGCAATTTTTGTAGTTTAAGTTTATACTGGAGCTTGTTGGATGTAATGAAAAGTCGTTCAAATTTTACAATCTGGTTTTGAAGGTTTTTGGCATTTGCATTAAAGGTTTTATTTTCGTGGGCCATAATAGATATAGCCACACCTCTAATATAAGCTTTGAAAGCATCCCACCTAGTAATCATAGAAGTAGAACCTTCAGGATTGAGTTAAAAATATTCTTGAACGGCAGTTAAAAGTTTATGCTTGTTATACTCATTTAAAATTATATCAGTATTCATTCTCCATCTAGATTTTGTAGTAAACGTAGAATCTAAATTCGGAACCAAAGAAATCATAGCATGGTCAGAAATGTCAATGTTACCAATAATAGGGTTGGATATTGAACTAATTAAATATCTGTAAACCAGTAAACAATCAATTCTAGAATGAGAATTATGAGGGTTGGAAAAGAAAGTAAAACCTTTTTCTGTAGGAAAATGTAATCTTCAAATATCTACCAATTTAGTAGCTTGAAGAAATGATTTGAACGCAAAATAAACTTTAGAAGGATAAAACTTAGCAAGAGACAATCTATCCAGTAAGGGATCAGAAATACCATTAAAATCTCCACCGACAATCAAAGGGGCATTACCAATCTTTAAAACCTCCATTGTAAGATTAGTCCAAAACACTGGATCATCCGCTGTAGGACCATAAACATTTAATACAAATAAAAATCAGCCATGAACTTTTATTTTACCAAGTATAAATCTACCATCCTCATCAGATGTTTTACTCAAAATTTGACAGTGCAGTTTCTTCGCAAATAAAATAGCTACACCATTTGTTTTACCATTCGCAGGAGAAGAGACAATAGCATCCACCCATTTTTTCTTCATATAATCTAAAATGTTATCATCTATGTGAGTTTCTTGTATAAAGCAAACATCTGCTTTGTAACTATTGAAATATTCTAAACATTTTTTACGTTTAACTGGATGGCGTAACCTTTAGCATTTAATGAGACAACATTAATATGGTGTGTATTAGCCATAAGAAAAGAATGAAGAAAGAAGAGAAAGAAGAGGAAAATAAAAGAACATCAAGAGAGTGAGAAAAAAGGTAGCTCCAGTTAAAGATGAAGGAGAGGCAAAAAGAAAAAACATGGAAAAAACAACAAACAAGAGACAAAAATGTGAAATATGAAACACGCACACGCTGAACAAGCATGACCATAACCGCTGGAGCCCTGTAAGAAAGAAATTTCAATATTAAGTCTGAAGAGACATATCATATAAAAATCACGTAGCAGAGTCATTGGTTTCCATTGAGTGATGTGACTGGTAATCCCAAAAATATTTCAAATCTTCATGGCGCTGGAAAGATTTCGAAAAATTATCCTTCCAAATGCGCATCGTCGAAGGATCAAAGAGACCATATTTGTAGCCTAGACTTCGCAGTTGAGGACGAAGATCAGTGAATTCTTTCCGAATTGAGACAGTTTCTCTGACAAAGTCTTGATGAATAAAAATGTTATTTCCATTTACCATCAATGAAGGAATTTCCCTTGCTGCTTTTTGAATTAATACCAAATGATGGTGTCAAAGGACTTTAAAAATCATTTGTTGTGGCTTTGTGTGAAGAGGGTTCCTATGTGAGGGAATCCTATGAGCCTTATCGATTTCGAATTTTTCAGGAAATTTAATTTGTAATAGGTTAGGCAATAAATTCTCCAAATGTTATCTACAGTTATTTCCCTCAACATCTTCAGGCAAATTAAAGATGCGTAAATTATATTGTCGGTTACGATTTTCCAAGTCCAGTAATGCTGTGGAGACAGGAGGAATTTTTTCCACAAGTGGCGTAAATGCATCAATTTTAGCTTTATTATCCTGTATTTTGATGGAATTATCAGAAGTTTTCATTGATAGACTAGCCATTTCTTTGAGTGCATTTTTAATTTCAGAAGCAATGGTATCAGTATTTACACGCAGTGCTTGAATTTCCACCAATATTAAAGATAGTGAGGGTTCAGAAGACTCCACAACTTTAGATTTTGTAGGGGGCGGAGAAACTTGCTGCCTTCTTTTATTATTAACAAAGTTCTTATTTTCCATGTTAAAGGTAAATGAGGCAGAATATCAGATTAGAAAAGCACAACAGTGAAATAGAAGCAAAAGCTGTGAGAAACCCTCAAGAATAGGCTGGTGCAGCAGCTAAACCAGACTGGGGAAGTGGCTAGGTCCAAGGCAGGCCCTTTCCTGGAGATTACTCCGCCCCTCTGACTAGCATTTCAGGCAGCACATCGAGGCAGAGGAGGAAACAGGAACCAAGGAGATGAAAATACCTCTTCCGGTGTGTAAAAGTTCGTCAAAATTGCTGACAATGCAGGTAGGCACAAAACTAATGCAGCGACCCCAAATTAGCCCGACTTCTGACAAAAATGTGTTGTTTATTCGCCAAAACGGGCGAAAATGTGGCAAAGCTCACAAATCGGCGGGTATCTTGAAAAACGCGATCGTGCGTCCTGCTTAGTGATAGCATTTTATTATGTCACAAACAGCACATCCACCCTCAAAGTCGTTTTCTTTAGCTCCTGGGACTACTATTGCAATGTGAATTTAGAGACAAAAACATTTTTGCAAATATAAGTTTTTTTAAATATTTTTGAATGCCCAACAGCTCCACCAATACTAAACTTTTACAAATTTCATTATAAAACAAAACAAGCATTGCCAAAGCCAAAAGGTTAGCAGCGACTGCCATACCTACTGGCCTTGCAAATGATTGTTTATGTTTCCTTTCAGCTTGTCCTCCTCATCCTGGTCTGCAGTGACACACACCTATCAGTAGGCAGGATCTGTAATCTAGTGTAATCTGCAAGAAATCACTGCTAAATCCTTTTGGAACTGACGATAGTTGTAGCGGGCAACAGGAGGTCTACCAGTACAATATTTCCCATCATGAATTTGTCTGGTACTGGAATGGCCACCTCACAAAGTAAGAATGCAAAGTGTTCAAGTCACCATTAGCCCATTGCATGCCTGTTATAAAACAGGAAAGCATGGCCACAGTTACATTATGTACTTAACTTATTAACTCTGAGTACTATCAAAGCCATTTATGTACTACCTACTTTATTACTTTAAATGCAGACTGACTTTTCCATCACTTCCTGTTTGGAGATAGAAAGTTGCTTTTTGATTAGAGATAGATTCTCAGCTACCGTCCGTGAAAAAAAAAAATCATATCTCATTGTACTCACGGTATCCATTTTAGAATACACAAAGATCATTAATAATGTAAACTTGTTAGCAAATCATTTAAATATTGAAGGCAGTGAGGGATGAACATTTATCTAAAATGTCAGCCATAGGCACCCACTGGGTGGTTGTTTTTCACCAGGGGGTTCCAAGTGACAACATAAATAATGACAGCAGATTTTGTGTTTTCTATCATCCAATTTTAACCCCTTCGCTGCGGGGGTTAATCCCCAGCTGTGCTGGGGGTAGGGGGGCCGCTCAGCGCCCGCATGCTCATGACGAGCTGAGCTCGTCACAGGTGCATTACCTGCCGTGGAACGCTCAGCACAGCAGGGGAATTATCCCCACATGCGAGCGTTCCACGGCTCATGGCGAGCTGAGCTCGTCATGAGAACCGGAGCGCCGTGGCTCATGACGAGCTCAGCTCGTCATGAGCCTCGAAGAGGTTAAACACCGCGATAAATGTCAACCATTTGTTCATGTCTACCCACTTACAATTGTATTTTGTGTACTGCCCCTGACGTACATCCAACGCACGCCGGGTAGAAGAGCCGTTAGTAACTCTTACAAAATATGTCAATCCTTAAAAATACCGGGCCACTTGTTAGCCTTCCTGCGCACCTTCCCTTCCAATCCTGCTAAACATATAAATCCCCACCACCCTCAGAGATTTCATTCATCCTTCCAGTCAAAGCTATAAAATTATACTGCTCCCTGACACCCTTGTAAATGTTCACTCTCCTTTCCAGCGTATTGGAAAGCAGCTGAAGTCTTGCTACCCTCCCATTGGCTTTCTCCATTTTGCGTCCCCTTTATTTCAGAGTTCGCCATTCCTACTCTTTCTCTCATCGACAGAGAGCAGGACCTGGTGTGTCTGACAGCAGTGGTGAGGGAGCAGCTGCCAAACACAGCATAGAGCTAATGCTGCGACTAGAACTGATTCCCTACTGTTGGTGGAAACCTGTAGGAGGCAAATAAAGACAGGGATAGAGAATAGAGGCAGAGCACCCAATATTCTGCCATCACACTGCTCACCATTCAGGATCACTTGAGAGAGAGGTTTTGGGAGAACTATATATAGTAAAATAAAGTCTATATATTGTATTATGAAGGTGATAAAAGCCACCTTCTCATTTCATGACTCTGCGTTGCTTATCCTTTGTATTCATATTCTCTGATGTCTGCTGAATTCCATGGGGCATCTGAAAACTTTAAAGTGAATAGAGTACAGCATTTGAATTTGTATATTATAGTCAAACGGCTTGTCTTTAATTATGTTTCCACCTCTCGGAATTGTAGCTCCCACCTTTGCTATCCACCTATCACTGCACGGGATGAGAAAGACAAAACCTTACTAAATTATATACCAGAGCCTCTAACGAAGCCCCAGACAACACTAGTCCACGTGTATAATGGATGAATACTGCCCAACAAAGGAATTAGACAAGATCCTGGCAGAATTCTACATCCCAGAATGCTATCAACCATCACTTTCCACCTTATATGTTCCACTGAGGAACAATTCTAGAACTGGTAAAGGCAAGTAGACAACCTGACTTCTCAGAAGACATTCTTTCGGTTAAAAATTCTTTATAGATATCCTTCTGGCAGCCTGCGATGGGAAGCAGCAAGAACCTTGATAAGAAAGAATCCTTGAAATATTAACGGAGCATTCTTCACTCAACGGTGCAACTTCACTGAGGAAAACAACCAATTGTCGAATCAAATTTGCAGATGCACACCCGGCTCTCACATACATATTGGAGGACCGCAAACTGCAAGAACGGCCTGGCTGCTCTAACACTAATCTATCTGCAGATTTTGATACCAGTCACCAACCGCATACAACTATTAGACTACAACATCTTTCTGTAGCCAACAATACCCTTAAAAGGATAGCCTTTTACTTCAAAGACAGACAACCCCTGTTATTCATGCCCCCTGTCAAATCAGACACTCACAACAGAGATCCACCTTCTCCCCTCTTCTATACAATAACTTCCTCTCCCACTTGCCAGACCTGAATTAATTTTTCAACCTGACACAAAACAACTATGCGAGTGACACACAAATTGACTTAAAAATAAACAATCAGGAAGACTTCTATATGCCGAGACTTGAAAACCGCCTCATTGCTAGGGATACATGGATGATGAACAACCACCCAAAATTCAACAGTGCCAAAAAGAGATCTTGACCTGCTGGCTGCGGTACAAGTACCAACCTACAGCCATATTGCCCAAAGAACACGATGCCCTGCCATAAACGCAAAAAAGGAAGGAACCTGGCGTTAAACATTAACCGATCCCTGATCCCACATGTCAACATAATCACTAAGAACACTTTCATGGAAAGAAAACACTTAAATAAGACAAGTATTTCACTGCCATGGTCTTTTACAATATCTTCAAGCGATCCACAGTCTTGTGATATTCAATGTCGATTACATCAATGCCCTACACCTAAAGATGCTACACAAACTACAATGAATCCAGAATGCCATGGCAAGATTTCTCATGTGCCCCAGAGAGCACATGGCACCTATAACCAGGCAATCATTTCTCAATGCACTCTGCATCATTCAGAACGCCTCCCAGGGAACAGGACCATGATGGATACTGCTGGAGTTTAAGCAATGCTCACAAAATTGGTTTCTACATTCCCGACCAGTACCCTGGATCGTTGTACCCATTTATAAAAGTAAATCTTCAAAGTGCACCATATTTATATCCTGTGCAGCAAAACTCCGGAACTTCTTACCAAGGAAAACATGATGAATGCAGGAGCACATGAAATTCAGACCGGAAGTAAAATCCTGGCTGTTTACAAGTTAACTCCTAGACTGCTGCTCATGGCCCAAGATTGGCACATGAATCTACCGCCAACCGCTGGTTAGTTCTCACATGGTCAGCGACTAGCTGCCGCCTCCCCCCCAATCCGGCACCCAACACCCAGGAACGTGGACACGAGACGTCTTTACTTTTTGGAAGGCGGGCGCTAGTCGCCCGGCCGTATTTATTAAAGTATGAAATTAAAAAAGGTTTTTAATTGCATAATCAACAATTTATACAAAAATCAGCACGACATTTAGTTACACAATTATTATCAACAAGTTTGAGAGCCTGACCTTAACAAAACTCTAATACATGTTGTTTCCTAACCGAGACTAAACATCCTCATCTTGATTTTTGTACATTTCTGGCCATATGGCAGGGTCACTACCGGTGTCAGGTCCTACAAGCTGCGCCTCCCCCTGAGACGTGCGCATGCGCAGTGTTACCCCGGGAATTGCCCGGTCTACGCCCTGAACTCCATTTACCCACTAAAGGAGGGCCCTTACTCTGCGCCGGTGGCGTCATGAGTCCACGCGCGCGGGGTGGCTACCAGCCTAAGGAAAGCGTGAACTACTCCTACCCGCGCTCCTTTGCTTTGCAGCATCCATTACCTTGCCCCTGGAGTTCTAGGAGTGGCCCGCAGGCCCCTCCCCCTGGGCGGGAACCTCCATAGGATGATGTCCGCCCCCTCAGACCTCAAATATGTGCTCACCGATAATGACCTTACCGCATGCCCCATACCTAATAAACACGACGACCTATGGGAAAAAATTCTAAAGGACAGCTACACTGGCTAATAAATAACAGTATCAACGTGTAGCTACAAAGGGAAAAAAGGCCTAAAGACACTTGGCATCACATACGAGTCACTTCACACATAGTTTGCTACAAAAGGGGAAAAATTCCTAAACAAACGCAACAACAACATATACCAACAGTTCCATTTCTACTGCCATGTGAGACATGTGGACAGTACCTTCAAAACTTACCATTCAACCAGACATAAGGACTGCTACAAGACTTTTGTTCCAAGGGATGGTGGGTGGGAAAACAAAGAAGCCCCGAGCGCGGGGCACACCGTTCAGTGAGGGAGCGTCCAGGGACAAGGGGGTCTCCTGGGCGCTCCCTACCTCTTTATTCCCGAGGGGCCAGGCGGCCCCTCCTATAGCCCGCCCCCCCTGACCCGGACCTTCTACCTTGGATCCGGGTCAGGGAGGCCGCCGGCCAATCGGCGGTGGGTCGCGCCCCCCAGGGCACGCCCCCACCGCCGAATGACAACAATGGGAAAAGGGGGGGCGACGGTCGCCGCGCCGCCATGCGTGCGGGGGGGCCGAGGGCCCCCCCTTTTCACATGGTCAGCGACTAGCTGCCGCCTCCCCCCCAATCCGGCACCCAACACCCAGAAACGTGGACACGAGACGTCTTTACTTTTTGGAAGGCGGGCGCTAGTCGCCCGGCCGTATTTATTAAAGTATGAAATTAAAAAAGGTTTTTAATTGCATAATCAACAATTTATACAAAAATCAGCACGACATTTAGTTACACAATTATTATCAACAAGTTTGAGAGCCTGACCTTAACAAAACTCTAATACATGTTGTTTCCTAACCGAGACTAAACATCCTCATCTTGATTTTTGTACATTTCTGGCCATATGGCAGGGTCACTACCGGTGTCAGGTCCTACAAGCTGCGCCTCCCCCTGAGACGTGCGCATGCGCAGTGTTACCCCGGGAATTGCCCGGTCTACGCCCTGAACTCCATTTACCCACTAAAGGAGGGCCTTTACTCTGCGCCGGTGGCGTCATGAGTCCACGCGCGCGGGGTGGCTACCAGCCTAAGGAAAGCGTGAACTACTCCTACCCGCGCTCCTTTGCTTTGCAGCATCCATTACCTTGCCCCTGGAGTTCTAGGAGTGGCCCGCAGGCCCCTCCCCCTGGGCGGGAACCTCCATAGGATGATGCCCGCCCCCTCAGACCTCAAATATGTGCTCACCGATAATGACCTTACCGCCACAGGCCAGCATTGTTAACCGACGATCTGGCCTCCCCCTGCCTTGACCTACCCTAGAAAACTCTCACTTTAGGAAAAAACCTTCCAACCAGGCCCTCACATTATCAGACCCCAGGACCTTCCCCCCCCCTCCGTCTGGCAATCCCTCCAACCAGGCCCAGCTACTGTCAGACCACAAGACGTTACCTGCTCCATTCAAGTGAACTCCATCCCCCACGTAATACCGTCCACCCCCCGACACGCCCATGAGGTATCGTCTGCAACAGGGGGGGGGCTTGAAACAGCTTGTCCAACTGTGTGTCGATCCTCTTTACCGAGTGATTCAACGCCCTGACCGAATCCCCCGCCCACCCCTGCGACAGAGTTATGAGTTGCGACCATACTACCGTGCAACCCGGGCAGATCCTGGCACTCCACCCTGCAGTTGAGATAATCTCCTCAATCAGAATGCGCCTTCCCAGTTTAGCCAAATCATTCTCCCCCAGGTGAAGTATCACTACTGACGGGGGAAAGTGCCGGCTCGCTAACAGCCCTCGGAAGTAATCCCTAAACTGGTTGAGACATAACCCCCCTCTCCAGAAGAATGAGATGTCCAGGAGACCCACCCGCAGTGGAGATGCGCTCATCACTGAGTATTCGCCTCCCAAGTTTGGCCAAGTCATTCCCCCCTAGGTGAAGTATCACCACTGACGGGGGGGTCGGGCTGCTGCGCTAAGAGTCCCTGAAAGAAGTTCCTGAAGTGACCAAGGCACAGACCCCCAAACCAAATCTACCATGTCCCGTGTCCAGCCTGTTGCTTGTGCTGGCACGTTGTAGCTCCTCCCCTTCCGGTGATGCGTACAAAGAAGCCCCGAGCGCGGGGCACACCGTTCAGTGAGGGAGCGTCCAGGGACAAGGGGGTCTCCTGGGCGCTCCCTACCTCTTTATTCCCGAGGGGCCAGGCGGCCCCTCCTATAGCCCGCCCCCCCTGACCCGGACCTTCTACCTTGGATCCGGGTCAGGGAGGCCGCCGGCCAATCGGCGGTGGGTCGCGCCCCCCAGGGCACGCCCCCACCGCCGAATGACAACAATGGGAAAAGGGGGGGCGACGGTCGCCGCGCCGCCATGCGTGCGGGGGGCCGAGGGCCCCCCCTTTTCATTTGAACAGATGAGAAGCTATTATAGCAACCATATCAAGGATGAATATAGCTCTGTCCATTGCGGATCTCTGTCTCTCGCATCCCTCACTATTCTGCTTCCTCCCCCAGATCCATAAGATCTCAGCATGGGAAACTAATTGCCGCAGTTAGCAGATTGAAAAGTCATCCTGAACATAACAACGGAGCCTGCAGAGCCAATTTCAATGTCAACATGTGACAACTACAAACTGCAGGTCTGTCTCTCATGACCTCATCACTCCGCTAAGCAATGCGTCCAACGAACAGATAAGAGCGACGGGTTGTTCACTCACATCTGACACAAAATCATTCCCCATCTACCCTACATGGTGTAGCACTCTACCAGTCTGGGTAAGAACTTGAGTACCCCTCTAGAACGTCAGCATCCCTCATAGGGTAGAAAGATTCATATATGTCTCAATACAATACAATACCAGGCACTGTCGTTTACAAGTGAGCGTCAACAGACACACAAAACCAGTGTTTAATTTGAGCTGGTGGTTTCTGGTGTTCAGCACCCGCACTTGTCAACACAGGGGGCTTGTACCAGTCTGCCACATGGTGTCGCTGCTAAAAATGACTACCGACTGCTGCCCAAGCTATTCTTATAGCTTTGGGGACCTAGAATAGGATGCGTTGTCACAGTTGTAAGAGTGTGTTGATTAGTAATCGTGTTGGTGCTGCCATTGGCAGCGCTGGGAGGGGCGATGTACTGTGCAAGCTGCAGCGGCCTCCTGACATGGGCCCTGGCACTTAATTTTTTGTTTACAAACTAAGCACTGCTTAAAACCTGTGAAACCACCACCATTCACCATTGCTCATGCTTCCCAGACCCAGGGCTGTATATTGCCGATGAAACCCAACTGCGTCACAAGATCTTTCTGTACAATGAAGATTGCTGGGAAATTCGTTGCTAAAGTAAGCCGACCTTTGTGCATGGATTGCGGCCAGCCGAGAGCATGGCGACGAGACATGACGGCGTGTGCGCAGTGCGTCTCTTGCTAAACTCAGCACGTGACAGCCGGCGGTTCAAACACTGGCACGAGGCTTTCGAAAATCATAATTCACTGGTTCCTCTAAGCATTTTCTGGAATAAACTTTCATCTCTATTTCCAGTCGCGCCGTGAAATCAATGCCATATGGGAGAGCTCATTGTCGCCCAGGATGCAGTGTGTATTACAGAGTGAATAATATACTAAAATCTTATGAACAAGAGGAAGTGTGGCCTAGCAGATGCCAAAGATGTTTACAGGGCCTATGACCTCTTTAACTCGCAAGGAGAAAGAAAGCATTTGTAGAGAATTGAATCTAACTTATTTTTCAAAAAAGTGCTTTACTTAGATGTAGCTTCGCACTGCACAGCATAAATATGTTACAAAAACAGCCCTCTGGGTCTGTTCTATCGAAATTGCGCCTCTAAGCGCTTGACTTAACTGCCCCTGACAGGCCACAGAAAGAAGCCTCTCTTTATTGTAATATGACATTCATAAAGGCAGGGCTTAAAGTGGGACGAAAAAACTAGGAGGGGGGGAGGGTGTCTCTCAAAGGGGCGTGGTCAATGTAATTGAGGGTGTAGCTTATAAACACGTGAGCTAAAAATCTGTGTTTAGGATATAGTGTGCCGCCCGACATGTATTTTGTTGTTTCTGTCATTGTATTCAGATATATGATACAACAAGTAACATCATATCTACAAGTCAGGACTATAGTTCATGCATTTATAAAGGAGCACTACTCACCCAGAGGGTCTCAAGGCGCTGGAGGGAGGGGTTTACTTTTTATCGAATAGCCATGTTTTCAGTTCTTTTCTGAAAGGAGATGTGATTCTGAGTAAGGCGGAGGTGGGTGGGGAGTGAGTTCCAGGTCTTGGCAGCCAGGAAGGAGAAGGATCTGCCACCCATGGTGGTTTTTCGGATGCGCGGGACTGCGGCGAGGGCTTGATTGGATGATCTTAGTTGGCGGGTGGGATAGTAGAAGGACAGTCGGGTGTTGAGGCATTCGGGTCCTAGATTATAAAGGGCCTTGTGTGCATGGGTAAGAAGGCGGAAAGTAATTCTTTTGTTGACGGGAAGCCAGTGGAGGTTTTTTAAGTGACCGGTGATGTGCTCTTGGCGCGGGATGTCTAATATGAGTCTCGCTGATGCGTTTTTGAATGCGCTGGAGCTTTTTCTGCAATTTTGTTGTAATTCCGGCGTAGAGTGTGTTGCCATAGTCCAGTCGACTCGTGACCAGTGCATGGGTGACAGTCTTTCTTGTTTCGAGGGGGATCCAGCGGAAGATCTTTTTGAGAATGCGAAGGACGTTGAAGCAGGAGGACGATACGGCGTTGACTTGTCTGGACATTGAGAGGGAGGAGTCTAGAATGAAGCCAAGGTTACGTGCATGGTCTGTGGGTGTGGGCGCAGATCCCAAAGCGGAAGGCCACCAGGAGTCGTCCCAAGCTGAGGGGGAGGATCCTAGGATGAGCACCTCCGTCTTGTCTGAGTTGAGTTTTAAGCGGCTCTGTTTCATCCATTCGGCTACTTCTTTCATGCCTTCGTGAAGGTTGTTTTTGGCGGTGTTGGGGTCTTTGGTGAGGGAATGGATTAGCTGGGTGTCGTCGGCGTAGGAGATGATGTTGAGGTTGTGTTGACGTGCGATGGAGGCGAGGGGACTCATGTAGACGTTGAAGAGGGTGGGACTGAGTGAGGAGCCTTGAGGTACGCTGCAGATGACTTCGGTGGGCTCTGAGTAGAATGGGGGGAGTCGGACTCTCTGTGTTCTCCCGGCTAGGAATGAGATGATCCAGTCCAAGGCTTTTCCTTGTATGCCGATGTTGTTGAGGCGTTGTATGAGGGTGTTGTGACAGACAGTGTCGAAGGCGGCGGAGAGGTCGAGTAGAATGAGGGCCACTGTTTCACCGTTGTCCAGGAGTGCTCGGATGTCGTCGGTCGCCGCAATGAGGGCGGTTTCGGTGCTGTGTTTGGCTCGAAAGCCGTTCTGTGAGGGATCCAGGGAGTTGTTGGATTCAAGGAAGGCTGCGAGTTGGCTATTGACGGCTTTCTCGATGACTTTGGCCGGGAAAGGGAGGAGGGAAATGGGTCGGTAGTTTTTCAGATCTGAGGGGTCTGCTGTTGGTTTTTTCAGAAGGGCGCTGAGTTCGGCGTGTTTCCATATTTCTGGAAAGGTGGCGGAGTCGAAGGAGCAGTTGATGACATCGCGGAGTTGGGGAGCGATGATGGAGTCAGCTTTGTTGAAGATGTAGTGGGGGCAGGGGTCAGAAGGTGAGCCAGAGTGGATTGAGTTCATGAGGCGAATGGTGTCTTCAATGGTGATTGGGTTCCAGGAGTTGAGGTAGTTAGTTGGAGGGGTGGGATCTGAAGGGGGTGGGGTGAGTTGGTCATTGGGAGTATTCTTGAAGCTGTTGTGGATGTCGGCAATTTTGTTGTAGAAGAAGGAGGATAGTGCATCGCAGAGGTCTTGGGAGTTAGTGATGTCGTTGGATGCTGCGGGAGGGTTGGTGAATTCTTTGACGATATTGAAGAGTTCCTTGCTGTTATGAGAATTGTTGTCGAGACGGTCCTTAAGTGCTGATTTCTTGGCGGATCGGATCAGTTGGTGGTGTTTGCGGGTGGCTGTCTTGAGGGAGGCCATGTTGTCTGAGGTTGGTTCTTTTCTCCAATTCTTCTCCAGGGTGCGGCATGTCTTCTTGGATTTTTTAAGGTCATCATTGAACCAGGGAGCTTTTTTGCTGGATGATTTCGACTGGTGTTTTTTCAGGGGTGCTAGTTCGTCCGCACTGTGGGTAATCCATTGCCTGAGGTTGGTGGCCGCTAGGTCTGGGTCCGTTGTCAGGGTGGGAGTGTTTTGGCTGAGTGATGTGAGGAGTTGTTCGGTGGTGATTTTGTTCCATTTTCTTCGGGGAATGGGTTGTGGACGGTTGTGGGTCAGGGTTGTTTTGTAGCTGAAGTGAACACAGCTATGATCCGTCCAGTGGAGGGCTGTAGTATGATCGAAGGAGATGTGCTTGCTGGAGGTGAAGATAGGGTCGAGCGTGTGTCCGGCTATGTGAGTGGGGGTGTCAACAAGTTGTTTGAGTCCGAGATTGGACAGGTTGTCCAGAAGGGTGGTGGTGTTGTTGTCGAGAATGTTGTCAAGGTGGTAGTTGAGGTCTCCTAGAAGAATGTTGTTCTCGGAGGCGAGGGCGTGAGGGCTGACGAAGTCAGTGATGTCGTCGCTGAATTGAGATCGGGTGCCTGGGGGCCTGTAAATGAGGGTTCCTCTAAGTGTGGTCCTGGGGTCGGTGTGGATCTGAAAGTGGAGGTGTTCGGCGGTTGCAAGATTGACGTCAGAGCTGGTTGTAATTTTGATGGTGTTTCTATGGACGATGGCGATGCCTCCTCCAGATTTTTTATTGGTGCGGTCTTTTCGAATGATCTTGTAAGTGTCCGGTATGGCTATGGCGATGTCGGGGGCAGAAGATGCATTCATCCATGTTTCAGTAAGGAAGGCGATGTCTGGTGACGCAGTGTCGATTAGGTCCCAGAGTTCGGTTGCATGTCTGTGGACCGAGCGGGTGTTCAGTAGGATGCATTTCAAGTCGTTGGGTTCGGAGCTGTGTGTGGAGGAAGTGTGTTTGGTGAGGGTCCTGACGCAGTTGAACTTACAGGAGAGGCAGGAGAATGGGCCGTGGGTACGTCCTGGGGTAGCTTCGCAGCAAAGTGGGGTGCGTCCGGCGTTGAGGGCGAGGAGAGTAGCGGCATAATAAGTTACTCTAGGGGGTTTGGGAGCGGCATAGAGCAGGGGGACGGGCGCTGGGCGCAGTCCAGGCGCGGACAGGCGCAGACGGGCTTACCTTTGGCGCACCTTCGGCGCGCATGTGGCGCGATCGCTGCGCGTGATCGCTGCGCGTCAGCTGCTCCGAAAAAATAAAGTGGAAAGTGGGGGGGTGGCGGAGCGAGGGAGGAGCAGCTGGGAGGCGGGGGCGGGGTGTAGAGGACGGGCGTCCGAGGCACAACAAACAAAATGGATGGTAGTAAGAGTGAAACCCAGGCAGGCTGGGGGCACAGAGTGGGATCGCGCTGAGCACAACAAGGCAACACAAATTAAAAGCACAGATGATGATAAAAGCTAATGAGCGAACGAGCGCTACACGGCAATAGGGCTATGAATAACTAAATCAGGCAGCACTAGTAACGAGCAGCAGGCAATGCGCAATGCTATTAAAATGCTAATGAGCCAATCGAGCGCTACACGTTAATAAGGCGCTATGTGTCTAGATCAGGCAGCACAAGTATCGAGCAGCAGGCAAAGCGCAAATGGCCTTCAACGATACCCAGCACGACCAGGGAGCGTGGGGAGCGACCGCCTCCAATGAGATCAGGACGGTCACCACGGGACTATTGGGTTTGTCAACGGTTGTAAGTTGCATAAGATAAATAAGCAGCAACTATGGCTTGTATATAATATTGGAAAAGCTTCCACCTAAAGCCCTGGTGACACCATGACAATGTTGTTGCTCCTGAGTTTCAAAAAGAGAAGCGAAATCTAGAGAGAAAATGTCTCTCTTTTAAGGATTTTCCTTTCCCTATAATGCTCACCTGGCATGACGTCATGCTGTTACTTCTCCACTTGTGAGAAGTAAGCATTGTGAGCACTGCAATCTGGGAAAAAATGGACCGTCTGTGCCAGGGCACAACACTGAGCCCGATAGAGACCCGTTCAAGGCCTCCTTTAAAAAACTGCCGGTCCTCAGCACCGATGAGACCCGGCCCACTTAAAGCACTGCATAAAGCACTTACCTCGCTGAGTCGCTTATCCGCAGGATAACACGATATGCAGTGTGGGTGTTTGGCTTTAAGTGCGTTGGCATTGCTTTGAGCAGGATTGGTACAGCGGGCACTCAGGAAATGGCCAAAGGGCCGGTATCCAAGTTGCAGCTGTAGGCTGCTTTTTGAACAGCCTGGGGGGTCAATTTGGGCAGTTTCTGCATCGTTAGGATGCCGCCAGCGGCCCAGTAGGTGCCTAAGTGGCCTTTCTTGAGGCAGATGGACCTCTATTACCTCCCTTTTATCAACGGGCAGAGGTGTCACTCATTTTCTCTCGCTGGGCAGGCCCATTAATGTATGCAGATTGAGCGAGCGCAGGGGGCCTGAACAAAAGTGGCCTCACTTGTTTTCAGGTGTGCTTCACCAGTGTAAACTAATCCATGAATTAAATAAAATTTCGCAGAAGCAGTGTTTTACAGAAAGGCAATATGCAAATGTCGGCTACTTTTTTTAGCGTGCCTGGGTTGATTTTTAATCCCAATCCAACCCTGGTTTTGAGCCTCTGGGGGGGAGTGTTTCCTTTTCGTGTGTGATTACCACAGTGGTGTAGGTATCATGTTATGGCGCGCAGTGGTTGGTGATGTGACGAATGAGAAAGTGTGGCAGAGTGACACTCATCTCCACAGTTTGGGTTATGCTGAGAGATGTCTGAAACGTTTCTGTCAGTTAAATATCGTTTTACGAAAAAAGCAACAGACCGATCTACCAGTAACACCTAGCACAAGGATACAAAAATATGTGAAGAAAAATAATCTTTTCACAAGCATTGGTTCTAAATGCTGATTGTGAAACAATATACCTGCATGTGCTGGTTACCACTAAAAGAGACAACCCATGTCTTTCCTGCTGCTGACAGCCTCAGAAGACACGTCAACCTCAATTCCCTTTGGTTGCATTTTCTATCCCACTTAACAGAAGTCTGAGATCCTGTTATTTGGCAAGTTCCCCTCTGACTTCCGAGAGCAGCTGTGACCGCCTGACTCTCCACTGCCTCTATCTACAGGACAGCCCACAAAAAACATGGGTGTATGGTTCGATGAGAGTCTCTCTTTTTCGACACATATTAAGAAACTGTCCGGCGGCTGTTTCGGCCTTCTTAAGACACTCAGGAAATTCTTCACACTTCTTCTGCAGGCGGCAAGAGAAACTGTTACGTGTGCTTTGATTCTGTCACGTTTGGATTATGCCAATGCCCTCTTTGCGGGCTCCCCCTGGCTACCTGCTCAAAAGGTTACAGGTGGTTCAGAATATGGCGGTCAGATTGCTATTGGGCATTTCGGCAAGGAACAGTGTGGCTCACAAACTGCGCTCTCTTCAATCGCTCCCCGTGGTGGACAGGGTCAAGTTTAAATCTCTGGTTCTGGCCCATCGCGCTCTCCACGGGTGTGGCCCTCTTTATCTTTTAGAGGTGCTTCTCTTTTTATGTTCCTTTGCGAGCTCTTCGAGCTATGTCCCTTCGCTTCGCCTGGTCCCGCGCTTCAAGTTTCAGAGGTTAGGGGGCAGCTCTTTTGTGGTGAAGGCTAGTATGGCCTGAAATGCCCTTCCCCTTGCCTTGCGGTCTATCCAGGACCCAGGTGTGTTCAAAAGAAAACTTAAGACCCATTTCTTTGCTTGATAGCCTCTACTAGCACTCCTTTGGTATCGCGCCGGGACACTCACCAGTATCTGAGTGCGTTATAAATGGATATAACATAACATAACTTATGTCCACCAATGTCTGTCAAACCCTGTCTCATTTGTGGTTTCTCAGTTGCTCTATTTAATCATACCTATTAGTGCCTGCATGCTTAGCGTACCTTTAGAAGTAGCCTTTTTTCCAAACGTAATACCACTTCTGCAATTCACACATAGTAAAAACACTTTCTCATACACCAGAATAATTTATATATAGTGATAGTTGTAGGGTGGCAACGACCTGAAAGTTAATTCGGTGATACAACATTTTTCTGGACATATTTACATTCTGGAATTGCTCCACCATTACACAATCCCTGATTACCTGGGCACATCAAACTGAGGAGCTGCACACACATTTACTATGGCTCACTTTCTCCTTTTTTAAGATACATCACTTATGCTTCCTGGTATGATAGAAGTGTGAGCTGTCTATTCACTCAGTGCCAAACTAGACATCAAGCCATCCCACGGCAGATACCAGAAAGAGAAAGGAGGGAAGGGGTGAAGACAAATGCTTACACTCATGGCCAACGGACTGGCAAGCACCACAGCAACAAACCACAGGTTGGGCAAGTGTTCATGGAGTACGAGTACACAACTCCTTATCCTGAACAGTAGGAAGGTGTAAATAGTAAAACAAGTTGACAATTCAAAGTGAAGCTTGTAAAGAGCAGCTTCAGTGTAAACATGCAGCGACATCCCTTGTTCAGTGCTTGTTCTGCCGTGGTGCCTGTTCATCAGTTAGGGGGATAAATGAAAAGAACTTCTTGATATAAAAAATGGGTGCCCAAAGCATGTCGCCACATCCTGACGAACCAAAGATTGTAAGCCATAAGAAACATAAGACATAGAAGGTGGAGGAAGAAGCATGAAATACATAAAGAAGCAGCTAAATGTTTCTTGTAAGCGCCAAGAAGGAATGCAATTTGTTTTGCAGACCATTTCATAAAGCCCAAGGTGATAAGCCTTATGAAAAGTGCTTACTTAATGCATGGTGGGGTAGTTAATCAACTGTACCATGACTAGTGAGTCAATGGACATTTTGATTGTTATGAATAACTTCCATAAGATGACATAAGAAGACTCTTTCATGACTAATTAGATTTAGAAATAGTGGGAAACAAAGGTTTTTTCCAGAGTAGCTCTATCATAAAGGAATTCTAGGCTGCTCTGATAGAGCTCTCAGAGAGCCAGAAACAGCAGCCTAATGGAGAGCAGAGAGTATAGCTCCAGATGGGGAGGGAGTTGGAACGCAGTGACAGCGTTAGAGGTAGGTGACAAAACCAGTTGTTTCTAAATCTTTTTATGTGAGTGGGCCATGTTATGCTTGTCTCCACCATGACTCCTCTACCTCTGTGAGGATGTTGAAAACAGGGGCAGAGGATTTTGGGGGCTGAGATGGAGCAGACATAACAAAAAATTATAGATGGTGAAAAGTGGATAACGGTGATGTTTTTCCCCTTGGGGTTCTGAGTGACATCATAGACAAATCGAGCTTCACTCTTGACATCCATTGGATATCATTTAGAACCTCTCTGTCAAAAAAAACTATTAGTCACTGTTATCCATCTATAACTCTATGTTAGTATTCAAACTTTCTGATCGATCTGTACAAAATGCATATGAAATGGATGTGTCCTATGATATCCTCAGGGTCTGAAAAATAACAGAGCAGAAGCATGCCAAATTGTGTCTAAAGTGGTCCTGCAATAAAGTGATCCAAAGATACAGGCTGAGAGATGTTGCGCCTAGTGGGGGCTCTCAAGCAGGGGAGAGGTCATGAGAGAGCAAGAGATATTGGGTGCGGGTCCATTAGGGATATCTCATTGTTGTACCTCCGATGAGTCACCATAAATTAGTGCGAGGAACAGGAGCAATGATCTCTTGCCCAATGAGCCCTTGCTTGCACGAAATCCCAGCAATGGGTGTTTATTATGGTGCACAAGGAGAGAGTAAATAGTGGGTTAAAGGACTTGGAACTGCTGTATCACAAATTAAACCTTTTGTAGACTAGGATTTAAGCTAATGAATGCTGTACGGCTTCCCTTCTTTAGAATCTCGCTGGTTCTAAAGGGGTTTGGGCTTATATGAGCCTCAGTAGACCTTATAGCTCACTAGGCTGGTGCCCCACCTGAGGTTAACCTTAAGATCCAATGCTTCATTTGAAAGGCTGCTTCCTCAGCCTGCATCATAAGTTGGTGCCCCCACAACAGTAAGAACATCATTTCTTTACATGTGTGTAATCTAGATTGCTCATCATGGGTATTAAATGTCTCTCGCGGGTCTGGCTGACATATGCTTAGAGAAACAGTTCACATTGATTGCCTGTGTCTGTTGAGTCATAGTCATAATGAAGTTCCCGGTGCGGATGTATGACGTTACAACGCATACTTTTACAACGCCTACCTTTACATCGCAAGTTTTACAACGCATACCATTACAACGCATAATACTTTTGGCCGCTGGATAGTGAATAGTTTAATTTACTATTCCAACTCCAGTCCCCGTGGATAGTAGGGAAGGTGTTGGATAGTACATTAAACCTATTCCCTATCCTAGAGCGCCCCCCAGCGCTATGCGTTGTAATAGTTTGCGTTGTAAAAGTTGCGTTGTAATGGTAGTTCGTTGTAAAAGTTTCGTTGTAAAGGTTGTTTCCCTCCCGGCGCAGCATTTTTCAACAAAACACTTGAGTTCCTACCTTCCATTGTCTATGTAACGATTCAGGTACCTGATTGCCCACACTTCTATCTAATCCTTGACATTCATCCTATCCATTTGGGAGTCCATCCTCTTCATGGCATGTCTTAATTCTACTTGTTGGCTCTTAAATCCAAATGCATGAAGCCACATTCATGCTCCATCAACAGATCAGTGCCTGGGTGGGCAGACCCATAAGACTTTTTGACATTTTCTAGGGGTTTCCAGTTGGCAGATAGGCCCTAATATTAGTATTACACAGAAGAAATATCCTTGTAACATTTTAGGACTATTTCATAGATTTCATCACATGTTTGTGGGGGGATCTTATGAGATTGTTATGTGCCCCCTAGGCCATGGCTGGGCATATTTCTAAACATTTAATTGATTTTTGAATAACAGATAATATCACTTCTGATCACTGATGTCTAGATTGAATACACGGGAATGCGAGAAAGGACCATGGTGTTAGTATTTTTCGGATGAATATTTTCCTATATGATGCCTTGGGAACAATTACAGACAGCTATTGTTGAGTAGGTCTACAGTTCTCTCATTAATGACACTAGTGGCAAGTCCAGTTCATTTTGCAGCATCCTGGCCAGTAACACTTATCATTGACCTGATCAAATGATGCTCAGAAATCTATGAAATCAGCTATTATCCGAGCATTTAGTTTGGGCAAGTATTTCTCTAAGATTGGTTGAATTTCCAGCATTGGTGAACGATTGGGTGTCCTTGATAGAGTCCTTCCTTCAATGGAGACAGGGTGATGTTTTCTTAGGGTGTCTCAGAGTTTGTAATTAAGCTTTCATTAAGGTTGTTTTTTCTGTAATCATTAACCAAATGGCTATTTAAGGGTCAGGCTCACTATTTAGTCCTTTTTTGTTAATTTCGGAATTTCCACTCAATTGATCCAGGAGACTGGAGTCCTGTGATTTTGATCTAACTGGTTGAATAAGCTTTTCAATTTGGAAGATTGAAGATTTTAAACATTCAAGGATAGGATATTCAGCAGTGGGGTTTCATCATTATTTAGACCATCTATCACATTGACATAAGGTTTTGTTTAGAACCAGTTTCTATAAATGGCTTCCTGGGTTTCATGCCTGACTTTCATTTGCTGAGAGCAATTGACTCTGGTCAAGCTCAACGTTTCTGTAGAGGGTCTGGATTCCAGGTCCATTGATATTGCTGAGTACTGTGCAACTCAGCCTTTCTATATCTGAAATCTCAATATATTCCCATAACATTGATTGTCCTCTTAAAAGTGGTCCTGCACCTGTTTGCACTGCTTTGCCATATGAGCACACAAAATAGCCTAGCAGGTGCTATTTCTACTGGCAGAGGGCTTAACATTGACATGTTATCTGGTGAATCTCACTACATCAGGGAAGCAGTGCTTCTCCTTTGACACAAGTATCTATCTGCTGGGCATTGAGCACCATGTTTCTATCAGATGTATCATGTTTATAGAAAAATACAAGGATTGCTGTGATAACAAATGCTCCAGGTTAATGTAAAAACAATTAATTATATGTGAAACCATGGGTTTTTGGGCCTTGAGTTGTAAAGTATTATTAAAAAAAGAATTTTTGGGTCACATATTTTCAACACTTAATTGTGTAAAATTCTCAAACCACATCCCGAGTTACAAAAAACATGAGGTGCTGATAGTCCGACAAGAAATGAGCAGTTCGTTTATTTCCAACCAGGAGATGATAATGGAAGCCATCCTACTCGCCCTGGGCCAGTCATGAGGAATGTATGGTAATTGTAAGAAATTGGTTTATTAGTTTAGGGGGGTAAGTACCCACCTCAATTTAATCACAATTCCTGTGAAGGTGAACAACTAAAGTCACTAAATATACCTGAGTTCAAACCTTTTGGTAGCTATGGCACAGAGCACAATTTGAAGTCAATGTGTAAAGGGTTGACGCAGTACTAAAACTGGAACAAAACAAAATTCAAAACAATACAAATCTCAAAATGAATTAAAAAAATATAGTAAAGGTAGTAAATGAAATGACACCAAATGGCAAAAATTCAATAAGGGGAACCATAGATATGATTTTCTTTTAAACATTTCAGTAGAAATAACATCAAGAGTTACAAAGTGCTAATGATAGTCAATGGTTGTGGTAGAATAGAAAATTGGTGCAAATTGACACTGACTGAGATGGAGCACGGGTTGAATACACTGACCAGGTTCTTCCTGATTTTAGTCCTTAAAGTCCCCATCCACCATAGGAGTACACTTCTACACCTCAGGTTCTCAGGGGAGGCACTTAGACACTCACAGGGTGTCAGAGAAAATCCACAGCAGGATCTAGTCCAGGTCCAGTTTCCACTAGTCAGCTGGACAGTTACAGGAAAGGGCTTGCATATCCCTGTAACATTAACAGGAGATCAGTCTTATGAAACTTGGAGTTCACTTCTTTGTAATGGGTAAAAGAGGGAGCGCACGTCCAGCCTTCTAGGCTCTCAGACCACAGGTTAAGTCCTCTTCTGATTTTTCACATGTTCAGGAATGTTCTGAAGTGTGTGCCTGAAGGTGCTAAATTTATGGATGGAATGATCTAATGAGAGGGAATGATCCCTGGGGACGGCCTAACCAATGGGATAAAGGTTCCTGGTCTGACCCTACCTACTTTGGGCATTTATAAGATGGTTAAAGTCTTTGGCTACACTATACCTGGGCTCTGAGTTATAGGGGTGTGTGTGCAGGGGTAAATGCAAAATAGTTTACCACATCCAAGTGAGGCATCACAACACTCGACTAACTTCACTCTGATTGGCAGCATCCTGCTCTTTCTCAAAGAGTACATTAGCACAGAAAGCAGTTCTCTTCAGTGGTTGGGACTATTATGGCTATGTGTGCTTCTTGAAACCAAAATTCTTTTTTGATTTTAGCCAATGTTCTTTTCATAATGAAGAGAGCATGGCAGGTCCCCCAACCATACATATGTTTTTACAGAAACCATGACAAAACAACGCGTAGGCAGAGTTAAAAGGCTGGCAGGCAATGCCAGGCCTACTGGCTTTACCAGTGCTTGTTCTTTAGAAGAAGCAGCCACGATGAAAGGAAGAAAGAAGGGCATCAATGTGTGTATCTCTTTTGTACTGTTGTCCAGCATCATATTTTTTTTATATCATTGTCAAACACATAAGGATGCCACTTTCCAAATGCTTGATTTAAAATTGGGTTGAAATTAGATCCTTTCTGAAAGAAGAAACACCAAATGAATACAGGCTCAAGCGACTGCTAACAACAAAATGTAAACAAAGAGTACTATTTCCTCAAGCCTGCTGAAAACACTGAAATAACAAAACAATGGATACGTTTCTCATTCCCGTGTTTGACTGCCAACATGAAACCTGCTGCTGGGAACAGGGGTCTGGGGAGCATTCCCAGAGCTGCTCCGGCTGCGCAATCACCAGTCACGTGGACAAATGTTTTCTCTCACAACCATGCCCACCTCTGGCTCGCTGCCAGGGAATGTATGCAGGGTGGTCACAATCTGGTTCTGATCAGGGCAGTGATTAAAGCCACCATCCAGTCCAACCTCTTTAAAGAAAAGTGATTGCTCGTTTCTTGGACGTGTTCCCGCTCTTCGGCTCTTACTTTGTATATTCAGTTGACTTGCACCAACTTTTACTTGCACCAGTTCCCAGTGCTGCTGGCGCCATTTCCAAAATGTTGCTGCTAAAAATCATTGGGCCTCATTTAAGAGGCCTTGCGTCAGTTTTGCGCTTCCGATGCGTCACTTTTTGTGACGCATTGGTGGCGTAAAACATGCCTCCTGTTGCGCACTATTTACAAAGTGACGCATCTAAGCAGATGCGTCACTTTGTAAACCCCTGCGCTACATTATACCTGCGTCAGTTATAATTAATGCAGGGGGGCGTTCCCCCACAAAAAGCTTCGTAGAAGTGATGCATTGAAATCTATGAGATTTCACTGCGTCACTTCTAGGACGCCGTTGCGTCAAAATCTTGCGCCTGCCTCACAGCAGGCGTAAGACTGACGCAGGCCCTTTCACATGGGGCTTTCCCCATGTGAAAGGACACATTGCTGAAGTTGCGTCACTTTTGTGACACACTTCAGCAATGCATCACTTTTGCGCTTACAGATACGTCAGAAATACTGACGTATCTGTAACTCCTTGCGACATGATGCGTCATACTGTAAATATGACGCATCAGGTATGTCGCAAGGAGTGCGCACTGAGAATTGACGCATCGCTGCTTTCACTCAGCGATGCGTCATTTCTCATAAATGAGCCCCATTATTTTTAAGAAATAAAACATAATCTAACAATCGTGGATCTAAAGAAGTGTGGAATAGAGGCTGTTTAGCGCCCTCACACCTCTAGCTCTAGATCCAGGCCTGTGCTGTTAACTCTGACTCTGTTTGTTGTTTCATTGATAGATAAACACCCAGGGATCATCCCACACTCTGCACACTTTCAGGCTCTGCATAGCATAGGGAAAGCACTGAGAGGCAGTTTCCTTGAGCACTGTCAAATATCCCACAGTTTCAACAGCTAAATTGAAGCAGTCTTTCTAAATTTACAGTGATGCAAGAAAGGTCTTTGAAAACAATGATTAAATAGGTCAATGGCTTCGCACACTTTTTGCATGTACTCACTTTATGGAAAATACATGTTGGATTAACTGTAGATCAGCAGTGGTGGTTGTTAGAACGGATAGACCAATCTTTTTTGAGAGCGGTTATACACTAATGCACTGAGCTCTGGGCAGGGCAAATTCACAGCTGCCATAGGGGCAGCATGTGACTTGTCCATGTTTGTGCGTGGCACACTGAGTTAAAGGTGCGCTATGGTTCAAATTGAGACAGTACACCCTCTCTATAATACGCATCCAGATATGCATCAGAAAAAAAAATGCGGGTCCTTCAGAGGCACCTCACAGTTTTTCTATTGTATTCCACTGGAGAAGTCATTTGTGAATTTCAGAAGGATTATCAACCTCCTAGCACTCAAACTTAATTTCAAGATAGAAACGCCACATAAATTCTGCTGTTGGTTCTTCCAGGAGAGTCTCAAACTTTTTAAGATCTCTGCTCAGAGTCAACATTCTAGCGCATCACCAATCACAGAGTTTTTCTTGCTTACGAGTACAAGACCATCCGAAAATACAGTGCTTCCATCCCACTTCAAGATAGCTCTCAGAATATTTATGAAATTCTTTTTTGGTTTATGTCTTACAATAAGGGGAGAAGGCTTGCCATTAATTAGTCAACAGCTTTGTCCACCACCCATAGAAAAAAAATATGTGGCAAGAGATATAAAGAGAGTATGCTGTCTCTTTAAGGAACAATATTTTCTCCTGAATCAGGAGTGGAAGAGTGCACGCTATCATTAGATAGACCAGCATTGCGCTCACCATCTCAGCAAAGGGCACTGAGGAACACAATCTAGTCTTCTTCCTTCGACCACTTTGTTTACCAGGGAGTAGGCAAAAGCCCCCCATCCTGGAGTAGGAGCGCAAGACATTGCTGTCTTCTGCAGGAAGAGACATCTCCTCCTAACAGGCTTGAGGAGCACATGGTGGAAAAGGCAGTGCAAAGGGTTCACTGATCACTTTTTACCACTCACCTCAAAGGAAAAAGATGATTTAATCGATGCCCAATTGGGCCATTAATGGCCAGAGGAAAATGAATTGCCTTAAACGAAGCATGGTAATGATGCAGGCCCTGAGCAGTAAAAACACATTTTCTTGACTTTATTCAAATCTATACTTTCTGCCTTTGGCTGCTAGAGCTGGAAACGTGACAGAATATTTAATTTGAATTTATTATAATTAGAAAGATTGCATCAATCTCATCACACCTTTGTAATATCGTATGCTATTCAATGACCCACACTATTGAAATTGCACAGACAGCACCGATATTATGAGCAGCTGCAAGATAAAGAGCCAGGGCAATGAAAGGTGAGCTGAGCAGCATTGTAGAATATTTTGTGAGGGATGAATCTTAGGGAAGCAGTATAAATGGATGTGGAGAGAAATAGTGTCAATAGGAGGTTGAAACTGCAGGATCCCTGCGCGAAGCAGGAGTGTACTGTGGAGAAGGAAACAGTGTACAGGGTGTTCAACATACATACGTTTGGGGGGGATGGGACCAATGTGAATGTGACTGTGGCAGCAAAGCACTTGATGGTGCAGAGTTGAGGGGTGCAGCGTGGAAAGGATTCAATATCTAAGATTGCAGTGTGTTAGAAGTGCAGTTTGGGTGCACAGTGTTTGTAGTGAATGAGTTGTGGAAGAGGGAAGCTAAGTAGAAGAGAAGCGGTGTATGAAGTGTATGTGTTTGTGTGTGTGGTTGTTCGCGAGCGTTTGGGTGTATGCCAGGTGTACACTGTTTAGGTACTGCATCTTTGCAGGGTACCCTTGAGGGTGCAGCACAGATGGATCTGCGAGCACACCGGGGGAAGCAGTCTAGTCTGTGGCGATCTACAAGATACAAGCAATAATGGGGTTCTCTCCACTGGAACATAGCTGTCTGTACATGTGAGGAGTACTCACCGAACCACCAACCTCCCCAGCTGAGGGAATGCAACACCCACATGAGAACAGGTCTCAGGCTAGTTTTGTCACACGCCTCCCAGGTGGTGAAATGGTACAAGCGGGCTCTCAGTAGGACATTTAGTTTGCCCTTAGCGGGCAGTTTCCCTCCACTCTTGCAGTTCTCAAGGCAACAATCAATGTGTTTTGTCAAACTGGCGTACAGAATTACTACCTTGCAAGACCATTGCTTGCACTGTTAATATTAATGTCTTTACAGAGCAGTCGAAAAGAATGTGTGTCTGGTCTTTGTACTGCCCTGTCCTGGTCTCTTTTCCTTGGTCTTTCAACAGTCGGATAACCTAGATTTAAACAAGCCATAAACCCAGAAAGATAAATACAAAAAGAAGAATGGGTATGTCGAAATGAGTAAGAGGGCGTCAGCTCTAACTACTTAGTCAAGGTCACAGGGAGTAAACTGGAGTACAGCATAATTATTCAAGGGACACATGTCACTCCATGAACCCATGAAGCCAACTAGACGCTGATATCTACTATACTTAGCGCTACAGGTTCTCAGACACGGATTAAAATGATTGAGGGGAGGAGACAATCAGGTTTACGTTGGTGTTGGAGGTCATATTACATAGGAAGCTAAACGCGTGCCCTTTGTTGAATTACAACATAGTAAATCCTTAAGACATGGAGAAGTTTGCTGTCAGGCCTGCATTTTTCTCACAGCCCTAACCCTGGCCACCTGCCTTTTGGGATATATAAGTGGTCTTCCATTCCCTCCAGAATGAAGTCAAGCAGGAAGCAAACACTTTGTCATTGATGGAGAGCTTTGTACATAGCACTGTAAAACATTTATTTCCTTGCAGTACGGGGCTTTTCGGTTGTGTCTGCCAAGAATGTAAGCTCACTTTCCAAAGTGACTTTTACATTCGCATTTTCTTCGAATGATAGAAACTTTGAAAGTCCAAAATGCAATTCATCGGAGTAAATATGTTTAAATGCACTTTGATTGGTTATGACCATAGCACCACACATGTTCTGAGCCACAGAAAGACACAATGGTCTCTAGATCACTGTGAAGTGTTTCTGGAACACGTAGCTCATCAGCATCAGAGTCTACGCTTACCAGCATTAAACCCTACAGCAACCAAAAGTTGACTGAAAGCATCCTCCTAAGAATCCATAATACGTGATCAAGATTTTTTGAGTTATTTCTTCTTTTGGTTAGAGTTCCAGAGAAGCATTAACAGTGTATAACCGAGAATCACAACTTTGAGCTTCAGTAAGAGTGATTTATGCTGTCATCATCTCTACATTATACATTCAGACTATTCAATAGAGTATTAAGATTGAAAACATATAGACCAACTGACAGAAGGATGAGTTGAAGCATATTGAAGAACGGATGGATACATTTTATATTGGACACAAACAGGAGGTTACACAGAATCTTGAGAAAATGCAAGAAATATAGATAAATGTGTGCAAATGTACCTTGAATTTGGATAAATACATTACATTGCATTGCTTTCAATGGTCTTCCACCATCTAATATCTAGCAGCCCATATTCTCAGTAATATGGCTAATGTCTAATGCAATATGGAAAATGTTTCATCCGTAGCATGCCTATAAATTGATGAGGCAAGCAGTAGGCTCGTTGACTGAACAGGTATCTCCTTTGCGGTTGGGTTCCTTATTAAAGAAGCGATTGCAATAAGAAAGAGTTATTGATAAAAGATAGCAGGAGAGTTGTGTACATTTCAGATACCCCAAAATATAACATCTTTTAGACAATATTTCTTAGTTACACAAATATTGTAATATTTTATATCCTGGGGGAGCTAATGAAAGAAGAAAAAACCTGCATTTACTTAATTTAGTATAGCAATCTTATGATTATTTCAATAATCTTGTACCGATGATTTTAAGTGCATTATTTATGCTTTTATGATGCATTTTTGTGAAATATGTTAGTGCTTTTATGATTCACATATAAAATCGAATAAAGCTTGTTTGACTTGAATCCAGTAGTCTTGAATAGTACGTAAGGATATCAAGCATATTAACCACTTTTTTGGGACCCAAAAAGTTGGCAGGGGTGGCATTCTCCTTTTCAAATTCAAGTTTTATTGTCACTAAAGCGGGACTCACATTACATATGGTGGGGAAGAGACATGCTAAAAATGAAGATTACAGGAAGTAATCGAGCACTAACATTTGCTTTGAAATACCCAGAATCAAGGAAAAAGCCTCAAACAGCCTGAGCTATGGTTTAGTGGTTTCGTACATCTGTTTCACTGCTTAATCTAGTCTTGAAGAAACTTAGATTGATAATTGGGAGTAGCCTGGATCCATACACATGGTGCGTGCTGAGGAATTTTTAATGGTAACATCTAATCTATGCCATTGAAATGATGAGGCAAAAGTGGAGTACACATCAAAAAAATCAAAATAAAATGTTGGCCATCATGATGCTTGTGTTAAAGAAAAACAAAGATCAGTTGAGGAAAACAAGTAAAAATGTGATTTTAACAGAGGAAACTCCCTGTAGCTGTATTTACATAATTAGTTTCAGTCTGGCTTAAAGATAAAAGAGCATTTAATAGGGAAAGGACCAACATTGCAATCTTCTGTTGTGTCAGTCTATCTAAAGGCTAAAATAAAACAGAACATTAAGGTCACTGGGACTTGACTATCATTTAACAACACTTCCTGTGTATTCTGCTCCAGGGGCGTAACACAGGCCCCCGCAGCCCCCGCAGTGCGGGGGGGCCCCGCGGGTCAGGGGGCCCCCTGGCCTCACTACTCTCAGCAGAGGAAGATGATGGCTGCAAGCAATGCAGCATTGGGCTTAGGCGCTGGCAGACAGTAGCGGGTTAAATGAAACACTGACTGTATTAACAGTCTCACCCCCCCCCCACCCAGGGCCCCCACGCACGCTCCAAGGGCCCCGCCCTCACACGCTCCAAGGGCCCTCTCACGTCGCTCCTGCCGGCAGCCCCCCAGCCAGCCAGCACATCACGTCGATCACGAGGGACGGTGCTGTGCCAGCCCGGACTGCCTGTATTTAAACATTAGAGGCGGTTCACAGGCAGCCCTGCGCAGGGGGCCCCCACGCTTCAGCCAGGGGCCTCTCCCTCACTCTCAGCACTGACAGTAAGGAACTCCGTTAGTCTGGCCAAACAGTGCACACACGCACCGATGGTGACACAGTGCATGCCTCTATTTTTTTTTAACTCTATGGTGGCGGTGCGTGCCGTACGTGCGCACTTCCTGCCGGCCTACCCGAGCCTTTAAATTAATTAAATAGTTGGCGCACGCGCACTGCGCTTGGCAGGACGGCTCTGTCTTCACAACAACATAATTTAAAAATAAAAAAAAGAAATGGTCCGTGCTCGTGGGCGTGGCGGTGGCGGCGCGCAGTTGTCTATCAGCCTATCAGGGTACGTCTGCGCGCCGCTGTGCCGCGGTCTTTTGGGTGGGGGGTGCTCGCCTTGTGACCAGGGTGCCAATTTTGTCACGCGCAGCCGCATTGTAGTGCGTGCAGCGCGTGACTTTAGAAGAACCGGACCAGAACGGGTGCGGCCGCCCGCCGCCGTGGTACTAAAGAGTAGTACGCACTAATACTAGGCAGCCCCCTGATCTCTGGTGGCAACTTCAAGCCCCTCGCCCAGTCAGTCGTCCCCTGTCTAGTTCTGCTGCCCAGTGCAGTGTGGCCGCCCCGCTCGCTTTAGCTGCTGCAGGCTGTCATCCATTCCAGGCCTAAGGTGAGCGTGAGCGAGTATGTATGTCGTGTGTCTGTGTGTGTCCTGCTCAGTCAGGACTCAGGAGTCTGTCAGAGTCGGACTGTAACGGAGGATGGATCAATCTATCTGTGTTAGATAGACGGGCGGTTAGCTTGGTGGGTTCATGATGCGCCTACAGCAGTCACCCTAACACTTAAGTGCAATATCATGATCTTTCTGTCTTCCGAGGCCTATAAAGATAGAACAACCCAGTTGGACTAATCGTAACACCTTTCATTTATAATGCCACTGAAAGCTCGTGGTAATGAACATAAGGATTTTAAGTCAGCAGAGGTTTTACAATAAACGGTTCCTAGTACATCCACGACAACAAGAGATAGATCGGTAGTAGTGTGGCCCGAGGTTGTGAGTGAACGTATGGTGAGAACACAATTTTGCAGAAACCCACCCCTACTTTAAATCTTGCAGTGAGGACTGTTTCGCCTCCTCGCCTCGTATTTATTTATGCGTTTTTAAGCGCGGACTTTACCCGAAGGTGTCAGAGTGCTTCACAGTAGGAACAGAACTGATACAAGAGAACATTACAAGTGAACAATTTACAAACGCAGACGTTACGTTTCATGAGGCAAAAGTGACAATCGTGAGCAAACAAAATACAAGAGGAGCAAGCGGTGCATTACAGGAGGAAAAAGGTGTTCAAGAGACTGAATGCACAGAGAGGAAACACAGGTCCCTGCCCCCCTCCAGTACAGAGGGGAGCCCCAGCTTTTAGGACAGCCCCCATTCAACCTACGTGAAACCTACGTCTGAATTCGGACCCTCGGGGACCCCACACATTCTGCAGGGGCCCATCATTTTGCGCTACACCATTGTACATGTGATAGATGTACATGGCTCATTGGAAATTAGTTATACGGTGAGTAGGTCTCCTGGCACCAGAGCCCTGGGGACCCCCTCCCCCACGCAGCCCCCTCCACCCCCAAGACAACACCGGCTCAGACCCTCCTGGACACGCTGTGGGGCCACGCTGTGACCCTTCCTGCACACGCTAGTAATGTACGGGTTGAACAGATCTTGGGTCATCCTGAGTCCTCGAGGGAGTGTGCACGTGACTGTACTCGCTGCTGTCCGAACAGAGTGATAGGTAATATTCAGCTGGCGGAGGTTAGAGAATGATGAAGGCCCAAGCAGCCCTGCCGTTGAAGAAGGGTGGAGTGGTCTCTCGGGGTAAATACTGTGAAAAGGACTAACAGGGCTTTTGGCCACCCCTTACCATCCACTGGGCTGCCGTCTTATCATTCATATTTTCTTTCAGCCCAATATTGTGTGGGGAAATGGGTCCCGACCCCCCCCACTTCAACCATTGGCTAACTTCACTGTGCGTGACGTGAGGCCGTTCTGTCCTTTAACCAGGACACCCCAATCACAGATTATATCCTCTCAGTGCAGGTGCTTTAATGCCAATAAGCTATTTTTTTAACCCAAACATATTTTTGCTTTAATCCAATCTTCTTTTTTAACATTTTTAATGTTGAAGGCTTAGGAGTACCCTCAACATCCAGTTTAAAAAAACAAAAAACAGAAAACAAGCGTTGAACAAGTCAAAAGACTGCCAGCCAACACCAAACCAGTTGCTTTAACCAATGTTTTCTTTAAATTATGTCATTGCTGCCCAGAAGTTTGAAATGATTTGGTACACATTACTCCCCCACCCATCCTGAATTCTGAAAGCACATTCACTCTGTCACCCACATGAGCCGAGTCACAAACAAGACAAACACGGTCTGCCCTTGAGCATCTGTGAGCGAAGCCTTCCTTTGCCAACAGGCAGCGCTCAGAACTGGACTGTTTCACGATTATTGCTCTGTTGTGAGCTTCTTGTCTAAGACAAGATGAATGTCGTCTGACACCGCATGAGCCTTACAGACAGTGTTAAGAATGTCGTCTTGTGGCCAAACAGGTTTCCCCGATGTCTATTTGTGTTGTCAATTTCACCCATATTCCAAAGCTTTAATGTCATTTTGCATCGTGTCAGGATAGGAGTGGAGGGGGTGGGGGGGGGGGGGGGTATTGGGGAGAGTCCTTAAAGGAAGCCTGCCTACCTGCCCGTCAGTGTCCGCAATGGTGCACTCAGCCTCAGGGCAGGGGGGCAGGGCGCAGGCAGCATTGGTCATTGGTGGCAGGTGGTATAGAAATACCCCTCGTTTTAGCACTGGCAGGGCTGGGCTCAAGCCAGGCTGTAGTGGAGAGCCTCAGCCTGGATGTCGATGCGAGATAGAGGGGAGGGGGGATAGTGGGGGGGGGGGCGAACGAGTACCGGTCCATGAAGTGGTCAGACTATTCTACAGGGTACAGACGGTCAATCTTAGTATTCCCTTAGTTTGTAATGAGCAGGTTTAGAATGGAGACTCTGACTTTTGTTTGATGATTGGTAGTTGTACCTAATTGAGTAAGACTGAGGAAAAGGTATTGCTTGCACTTTTGTTCTGAGTGTGAAGGTTTGGACTCAGCTAGAAACATGTTATTGATAAGAGTGCGCTTACGTCTTGTTCCACAAATACTTTGTTGTCACAAAATTATTAAGATATTAAATATGTTTTAATAGAATCAATGTTAATAATTTTAATTTAGATCAAAGGACATTGGAAGATAGAAAGATGATATTAATTTCAGATAATGATATGCATTTTATGGAATTATTGTGCATTGCCGCAAACCCACAGTTGCATTTACTTTTCAAAGAACCCCCTGAGCCTGTGCGTCCATCCATATGTATGGAATCGGATCATCCAACAGATGCACTGTTATAAGTTAGGACAAGAACTGGTGATGCAACGTAATACTGGCCCTTGAGTTAACATTCAAACTGAGAGAGAGGAGTGGAAAAGTGTTTTTTGTGTGATCAGTTAGTGCAAATTTCATCCATGCACAAGGGCCCCCCAGTTGAATTGCACCACGAGTGACGCAATCTTTTAAAGTGGCCTTTGCTGCAGGCACAGCCAGTGAATTTTTCACACACACGCCACCGCCTCTCGTTTCAGTTTCGTTTTTAGTAAAATGTCAGCCACTCGCTGTGATGTAAGGAGGAGTTTTTCAACTATCGTTGTGATCCATGTCTTTCAAAACGTAGTACTATATTGGTCTTCATATAGCTATTTCTATTACACTTTGCGAGTCCTATAGCACTTTTCTGCAATATTTCAATAGTGCTGCATACCCCTGACATGGTCATGAACCGCTCCTATTTCTATTGGATTCCTGGTGTCCTTGGAGTGCATTGTTGGAAGGTGTTCATACTTTGGCCTGTATAATACCTGTAGAATAACACTCATGAGGGTAGACAGCGTGGTGGAAGCATAGTGCACCTAATATAGCTGTGTATAGGCATGGGTCTACCAGAGATTGTGGGAATAAATGGTGTCTGCATCAGGAAACCCACCTAAAATTGGGCAAACTTCCCCGGCATACTGATGGCAGGGATGCTGTAATGAATAGACCACCACCTATGATAGCCTGCCGGCAGACTAAGCCCAACCTTTAACTCCACGATCCAGTGTTACTTATAACGGCTGGATTGGTGACAGAGGCGTAACAAAGCCCCGCATCCCCTGCATGCAGTATGGCGGGTCGCTGGCCTGAAAGCTCTAGACTGGCACAGAGGTTGGGAGGGGGCCCCCTCCATGTAGTTTGCAGGGGGGCCCCCTCAAGTTTCGTTACGCCACTGCTCTGCTCTTGCTGAGATTAGCCGAGGCCTCACTCTTTTTTAAGAAAAAGAAATACACATTCGAATTGCAAAGGCCTGCCCTCTTCTAGAGCATGTTGAATATACTATTATTACTACGATTAATTTATGTCAATTTTGTGCATATTTACTCTTCCCACAAATGAATGGCTGGCGGAATTATATGTATATGGTGCTTAAAAATAGCACATCAGCAAATGTATCCTACTATCAGAAAACATCGAGGGCCTCATTTATGATAACTGTTGGATTGCTGCAATAAAACAGAGATGCAACAGTTTGCACTGCGCCCTCCTTGCGACACGATAGATGCACCGACGTGTCTGTTAGCGCAAAAGTCACGCATTGCTGAAGTTATGTCTTAAGCATGATGCAACTCCAGCAATGCATGGGGTAGGCCTGTGCCTATGGCGTAAGGTTTTGATGCAGTGGCGTCCTAGAATTGTCGCAGTGAAATCTCGTAGATTTCACTGCGACACTTCTACGATCCTTTTTTACGGGTGAATGCCCACTCTGCATACATTATACCTGACGCAGACATAATGTGGCGCAGGGCTTTACAAGGTGACACATCTGCCTAGATGCATCACCTTGTAAATATGGCGCAACATAGCTCATTGTTTGTGCCGCCGATGTGTCACGAAAAGAGACGCAACTGTGGCGCAAAAGTGTTGCAATGCTTTCATAAATAAGGCCCCCAATGGGTGTGGCAAAGAGATGAATTGGAAAGACTTGAAAAGTAGGAAAGAAGAGTATAAGAGGTCATACTATCCACATTACTTTCAATGGGGGAATCCAGAGCAGTAGCAAAGTAAATGCAGAAAGTATGCGTATGTTTTTGTGTTTGTGATCATGCTATCAAGGACAGCATGGAAATAGAATAGTAAATACACACTCTTTTACGGTCAGTGGCTGGTCCTCGTATATGCTGAGATATACGAGAGAGAGAGAGAAATATAGAGAGAGATTTTCCGAGCTTTCACAGATGCTACAACACAGATGTGTTGCTCACAAATATATTAGTCATGTTTAATATGTCACAAAGTTAGGTAACTGGTTGACTGTCAAGGCATATACTTGCATGACAGTCCACAATAGGATCCTTATGACCAGATCATCATAATATATGAAGACAATGACATTTTAAATGTGGCTATTTTAGCCAGACAGACAACTGTCAAAGATCAGTTAAACCGTCACGGGAGTGGTTCATACAAACTGGAGATATTTGTATAGTATGCAACTGCTCCAGGAAGGGGATACTTTTCCAGTACCCTCATGACAAAGGTTCATAACATGTTGGAAGTTCTTTGCAGACATCAGGGACATATGACTGTCTGTGCAAGGCTGATAAGTTTTACATCACGGTCTAGCATAGGTTATGCAGAGGGTCAAACAGGTGAACCCTAATTACTATTCATCCCACAGAGAAACCCCTAAATATACGTCAACCTCAAGCAGGTTTGGCCAACATGACACAATGCCCACCTGCCCCTTGGAATGCAACCACAGGGACAACCTCACATCTTATGCAATATCACTGGTACTATAATAGACATGGCCTTTAAGGGAAGTCCCATCAAAGTCCCTCTATCCACAGAGCGGCAACTATAGACGCACACCTCTGCAAGGAAAACCTCTAAAGAGCCAAGTGATTCGTGTTTATATGTGTAATATAAAAACACACAACCTAGCATACCAGATGAGGCACAGTTGTAAATGGATACAGGCCCGCGTCCATATAATGGGGCAACTTGTCCGACATAATTTGCAGCAGCATTCCACCCACCAATGCATTTTTGCACAGCAAAGAAGAGAGCAGTTGTACAATTGGAATAATGACTTCCTCAGAATCGAAATCGGGTGTGGAATGCAAAGGCTGGTGGTCTGGATTTCAGACACAGTCCATTTTTGACATTATTATTCCAGCAACCGGCCTCCAAATGTCAAGGTTGTCTCTGTTGATCTCATAAAAGGCCTCGGCGTGAATGTATTTTAGTTCGAGTACAGTCCTGTTTATTTGGGGTGAGAGAAACAGACACAGGGAAAGTTGTGCCACAGGGTTATCACGTGACACCGCACTACTTCCTCGTCTGAGACCTAAGTTCCTGTTAAAAAACTGCTGAGTGGCACCGCCATGAAAACAAACAGCCTAAACCACAAATCCTCTATAAAGTATTTACGACAACGCCTAGCAGACATCGCATTAAACAGAACAGTAAATTAACAATTTTCCGCGAAGCAATCCACTTATTGTGAGAAAACAGACCAGACATTCTGAAGCTAGCCAACATAGGCATGACTGCAAACAAAGGAAAAACATCCTCAGTGAGACAGAATGAAAATAAAACAAATCGCTCGGTCCGAAGTGACCTGGTTTTTGTTTTTGTTTTGTATGAAATAGCTTGTGCAGAATGCACATTCTGCTCCAGGCCAGACTTCAATAAGTCTGGTACCTTATGATTCACCATCACATGCGACTAGGATGGCAAACTCACTCCAAGGCATACTGGATGTTTCCAAACCTACACTTTCCACTTACAAAACAGTACTATGAGGTGTGCTACTCCAACAAATTAAATGAAAGCAAACCAAAAATACAACATCCCAAATACACTTTTTGTCACTTGAAAGCCAAGGATGAAAACGCTGTCTGTGATGACACAGAGGAAAATGTCATCACACACATCATCTGTAAGACCCATTAGGAAATGGTCAGTGACTGAACATTTAGGGACCAGTACCGACGATTGTCCATGATGTGTGTAGAGTATTAGAACGGTCCCTTCCTGCACATTAGGAAGGGTCCCTTCCTGCACATAAACAATATCTTAACAGGCAATTTGCTCTATCCATGTGTGCGCCAGAATGCAGCACACGTGGAAAGAACAATATATGAGGACAAATAAAATATTTCTCCTCACAACGCCTGTTTAAGCCCAGGTAATTCCTGGTCTTATTTCTGGTGCTGCCCCATAACTTGTAAATATGGGGCAGCGTCAAAAATCAATGAGTGTTGCAGTGGAAAGCCAACCGCAAGACCCATCGCACACCCCTTCCATGCTAAGTGCTGCATGAATAGGGGCAGTATTTACAAGGCGGCATTAAGCCAGGTTAAGGCTTGATGCCGCCTTTTAAATAGGGTGGAGTAAATGCCACCTAAAAGTGACGTTCTGGTGGCGTTAAGTCCTTGTAAATATGCTCCAAAGTGTCAGGACCTTTCGTGAAGGCCACTGCAGCAAGCACTTCGCATTACCATGTGGTGGACTGTCACTAGAGCCGGTGCTGAGCACCCGAAAACACCAGCTCAAACTAAGCACTGTCTACAGGGCCTTGCATTTTGATACCATGTGAAAAGGAAGAATAAGTTAAGTAGGAGTCAGTAATAAACATGCCTTATACATTTTAATCGATCGCCCACTTGATCAACCTCACTAGGTAGAAGGAATTGAAAAATTAAATAGACACTTAGGTGATTATTCCTACACAGTGTGTGACCTAAGCAAACAGGGACACACACATCTCACCACAAGGGCTTCCATTCGAACCCGCCGAGCACCAGAAATAAAGGCCATGGTGAGGCAGAACCCAATGATGACGCATGCCACTGGATGCAGGTGAGGTTACAGTCCTTTCTTTAATAATACTGAAACTATAGACTAAAACTAGGCCGGCCCATCCTATGGCTTTGTTTGAATAGCCTTTGGCATTTATGGTGTTATTCTTGTTAGAAAGTGACATCACTCAAAATCATTCAGCTAACTTATGAATGAATAATTAGACCAATAGAGGGTGCTCCTCTTTCATATAGCAACAGTGCTAACTGTGGGACAGCATGAAAGGTCCTTGTGTAAAGAAACTATTGACCAACTGTGTTTTCAGCTTTATTTTACAAACACAAAGAAAATAATAATCCTTATGCCTTCCTACGGCCTTAAAATGCATCCTTTACAATATTCTCATATAAATGTAATGGTAATTATTTGCACATATTATGGGTGGCATCACAACTCAGCACCTTGTTATAAGGTGGAAAAGTATGAACTGTTTTCTTTTTAAATAAAGATCAAAACGAATTGCTAATAAACTACTGATGGAAGTGTGTCTCGCACGTGCGAAACCTGGGACAACATGTGCAGGTTTGTGAAATTAGGTACATTGGACTGGACAATACCCTCCTTAATTAGGCACAATCAGGGGTATAACCCATGCCACTGCAACCCACGTAATCCAGGTTGAAGCCCCCTTGTCTGGTGTCTCTAGGGTGGGTAATTTATTCCAAGAGCTTCAGTCATTCAAAGCACGAACCAACTTCACTCTCAACAAAATGTCATCACTCTCACGTTTTCCTGGTCCATGTGTGATGTGCCCATCCTGTTCAGGTTTTTGATGTGCATTCTGGGGCATTCAATCCTGAGTTTTGATGGACCAAATAGGACTTCTAATATCAGAATGCAATAAAAAATGGACTGGAGGATCTAATTAGGCATGGATATGGGAAACTTGAGTCCTCTCAAAATGGAGTATTTCATTCACAGGGGTAAGTGGCCATCATGCTTACGGCTGGGCTAGACTTAACTAGGCACTATCAAGTGTTAAATAAGTAACGCATGTGTCATAGCATTAACATCATTACTTTAAAAAAAAACGCAAATAATACAAAATTCCAAGCTCATTTATAAAATGCAGAGGAGTAGCTATCAGTATTGTAATATTTGTATAGCACTTACTAACCCCATGAGATGCTTGCTTGGGCGGGTAGCTTGGTACGCCATGTAGGGTGTGGTTGGAAAGGTATTGTCTTTGTTTTGATCCCGCGTGGGACATGTTTACAAGTCATGAGTGATGACCACCAAAGTGGTATGTTGTGGGCGGCAGCCCTTAGTGGTGTGATGAGGAAGGTGTGTGTGAGATACACACACAGTTTGCGTCTGGCAGTTTGCTGACAGCCTTAATCAGCTCTCAAGGTCCCTTTCTAGTGTTCTTGATTGTCACAGTGTACCTCATTGGCTCCTGCATAGAGTCCTCCATTCTGAGTGCTTATGTGTGTGTGGGTTGTGGGAGGAGAGAGGGTCAGAGATCAGCCAGGACAGACTGCATCAGGACCATCCTTTATGCGAATGTCATTAGATGACGTTAGGCAGTGGTCAGAATATGTGGTTAGCCGGACCCTGCAGGGACAGAGTGCAGCAGGTTCAGTAGCACCAGGGTCCAGGGGTTTGAGAGGCCCACTACACCCCACTTATGGCTGTATTTTACCAATCAACAACAGGGCAAGATATGTATCCTTGCTACGCTGGTCCATACCTTCCATAGGTGACTTCTGTCTCCATCAGCACAGATGGGGGTGATATTCATTCCGCAACATTTCTAAGCCTGAGTGGGCTTTCGGTCTCATCAATCCACCTCCTCTCTATGGTTTCCAGGTATTCTTACGTGCCCACGAAGAGCTGTCAGACGGCATGAAATGTTACGTGCATTACGAGTTCTTTATTTCCTAACTGGCACCGCAGTGGTGCTGCTGTGGCTTTTCATCTCCATCCTAGCATCTGGCACGGCTTTGCATCTGTGGGCCTTTCGCTGGATTGAAGTTTAAAATGACTTCCACATTGGCCCCTTCCTGGAGCCGGCCTGGATCGCAAGCAGGGCCGCAGCCACGCAGTTGCTCTGGAGACTGCACAGATGGTTCTGATGGAGGCGGATTCCAGAACGTCTGCGACTCCGGTTCCAGATGTACGTCCCGGGTGCGGAGCGCGCGGGAGGGTTTGCAGCGCAGAGTTCATCTCACTGCTTCCACAACTATGTATTTAAAGCAGAGAGATCCCTTTCATGTGTTCGCTTTTTATGTAGCTGGAAAAAACGGAGAGGGTGTGGCGTAACGGTCGGAGCTGCCGCCTGGGGATCCAGGTTAGAGCCTGGGCGTGAGCTCAACATCCTGTGGTTCTGGGCGAATCACTTAATCTCCCCGTGCACAGCGTCTACAGATCAGGGTGTGACTGGTTGTAATGGGCATCGAAAGTTTCCCCGGAAGGGCGGGGCTCGGGTTTGTAAGCAATATCAGCCCCCAGTAACAAAAGCAGCTGTGCTTCATACCTGCACACTCCACCCACCACCCTAGGGGCTGCTACGGGTTCCCAGTCCGACCCAGGGCCGGACTGGCGATAACGGGCACTGGGCAATCCCCCGGTGCGCCACACGGGTGGGGGCCGGTTTTGGGCCCCATGGGGCCGTTATTGTTACAGAGCCGTTTTTGCAGCACAGCTGCAAAATCGGCCCTGTACCAAAATCGACCGAAAACCGGCCCTGGCATAGAGCTCGGCGGCACCCTCAACCCCCTCGAGTGGGGAGGCGGGGAGGGGGTGGGGATTGGCCGAGCACCTTGCCAGGGCCGGTTGTGGTTCCCAGTCCGGCCCTGGTCCGACCCTGTTAGAGACCCTCACCTGTGATTAGCCGCGCTCTACAAATCCACGTATTACATGGGTACATATTAATCGAAGTATTACGCACATCTTGCAAATAAATTGTTAATTTCATGACAGATAATGAACCAGGTGACCCATGCAGAGAGAACAATAACGTTTTATATAGTATGCAAGTGAGCTAAAGTATTTACTGCAGTGGGTGTGTTTGAAACATATCAATATCTGGGGGATTCTTAAGAATTTTTGTACACAGTTGATGACCCTGCTGCGTCAAGGTTGAAGGTCATTGTCATGTGTCTGGCAGCCCTTTAGAAATGAGTTGGGAGTTACCAGTCCCATCCCATTGTGAACATCTATGAACCACTCTTCACACTGTAAACAAGTATTAGTTTGGCATGGGGCGCGCCTAGCTTTATAACATCCATGAAAGGTCTTCAATGTACTCTCATGGAGCGCTGACAGGAAGGCTTGGAAGACACTACCGCTGATGTGATTTGCCAGATGTTCTGATAGGCAGAACATCTGCTTCCAGGACTGTTAAGGAAAAGCATTTATGGTTATAAGCCTTTAACCTCTGAGCCTGTGTGTTGCTTTTGGCACCTCCTGGGTAGCTTAGAAACGATATGACGATTGCAATGTACTGAGAGTGATGTGAAAATGTTGCGATGTTGGCAGTCAACATACAACAGAAGAAAGCACACCGCTCCTTTCCTACTAAAACTGAAAGTTGGCTTGGATTATTTGCAGATTGTTCCAAGATCCTCATTGGCTACCAGTGGCCAACCAGATTGAATTTTACTTTTTGTGCCTGCCATTGAAATGAGTGTTCAACATTGCTTCTATAAATTTGATAGACTGGATCCATATCATGCAGCACTACGGTAAATTTAAGTCTAACTTGCAATCCTTTGTCTACAGCCCTTCCTAGTGATCATCATGGAAGGTGAGGAAAAATGTGCCCCATCAGTCATTGATTTTTATAAGTGTCAGATACGGGAAACATCCTTTACGACGCAACTTTTACCACGCAGTGCCTTTACAACGCAGGTTTTTCAACTCAAGTCATTACAACGAATTGCGCTGGGGGGCGCTCTAGGTAATAGTTTAATTTACAATCCAACACCTTCCCTACTATCCACGGGGACTGGAGTTGGAATAGTAAATTAAACTATTCACTATCCAGCACCCCCCAACGCAAGTCGTTGTAACGACTTGCGTTGAAAAACCTGTGTTGTAAAGGCATGCAAAGTAAAAGCATGCGTTGTAACAACGTACATCTGTCAGATACATATTGGTAAGACCACAGATATCAACCTTTGGTTGGTTGTAACTGTCATTCATAATATGGAACTTTCTCTTTAAAGCTATTTTATTGGGAAAGAAGTTTTTTCTAAGTTCACTTTGTGAGGGGTGCGTTATTCCCATCTACACCCTGTATAAAAATAACCATTTTCTCACCCAGAATTTGAGACTCGTTCATGGTGTGAATCAGTAGCATTTCTTGTAGTAGGCTGGCACTGAGCCCTCTAGCCATCTCGGTAGTCTCTGATTGCAACAAGTACTACCATTGACGTAGAGGAGAGGTATGGCTCAGCGGGCAGAGCCTCTGACTCTGGAGCGCGGGGCTCACGATGTGATCACCGGCGGCAGCTCAGCATCATGCGACTCTGGGCAATAGCTCACTTAATCTCGCCAACGGCCCCCAGCGCCTCGATACCCTTAGGGTGATAAGTCAGTGCTTCACAAATGTGGAATTATTATTATTATTAGGGACTTATTACTTCTACGTTGAACTGACAATATCTTAGCAATAATGCATAAGCCTCAGCTAACTTGGGCTGTGGTTGCGGTGGCCGTCATGCTGCATAGAGTCTAAACTATCAATGGTAACCAAAATGTCCATGTCCTCTCCTCTGATAGGACATAAAAGGTTTGTCTGCTCTAAACACAGCCACTGCCTCCTGTCCTCTTGTCCCATTATCAAAAGTAGTTGTACGCTATTTCATATTTCTCATTCGTAACAGAACATGCCCGATACGGCAGTCTTTATAGTCTATTGCTTTTCCATTGTAGCCCCAACTACTTACGTCGGTTGCCATGCACCAACATACATTTGACTGAATGCAAAGACTGAAAGCTGAGACACTTGTCATATGTGCTGTGTATTTTCGGACTGCAAAATTCACAATGCATGAAACTGTCTGTAGAGACATAAAACTGTCAAGGAATAACAGCTGAAGGGATCTACCCCATCCACTACTTGTATGATATTCCATTACAGCTTTGTGGGTACAATAAACCTCATCCCAAGGTGGACTTGATTTGAAATTTGATCAAGCTGCCAGGCTAGCGACTGTGTACATATTCAAACAAAAGTTAGAAATACTGTTAGCATAATTGTGGTAGTCCTGACAAAGAAGATAAACACTGCAATATCAACATGTTTAGTTGTGGTATAGTAAATGCAGACAAAGATTGTACCCAGAATCAAGAAAGCCCGCTCTGGTGGTCGACTTTTTGCATACAATGCTTCCAAGTTGTGGAACGCATTGCCCCCAGGCATCAGAGCCCAGCCTAACCTACTCTCATTCCGCAGGACACTCAAGACATGGTTGTTCCCGTAATGCTCCCTCTGCACCTGGTTTCTACAAATCTGTAAAAGAAATAAATAAAATAAATAACATTCACCACATTCATGGACCCATATGCCCCTAACTTGGCATTTTTGCTTAGAGCAAAATACTGAGTTTAAGCAACGCCTGTTGAAAATGACACACACCTTTCCAGCGTCATTCTTAGGTTTGATCTAATAAGGCTTGCACCATTCTTAGCAGATTATTCCAATCTACAGAGAGAAGCAAAGTGTCAATCCTCCACAGCCCCTGTTATTGTGTCATTCAAAAACAGATCAGTCCAATGCTGTCAGCCATTGGTTGATTAGAATTTGTCATTTATAACATATGGATACACTCCTCCTCATAAGTAGTTCATTGAAACAGTGGTCCTATGATATTGACAAGTGTTCATTTTTCATTTTATGGTGTGCATGAAAATGATTCCTTTCCAAACCAGAGTATTAGACTTTCTCACGGTGTGGCCCAGACTCTATTCTCTTATCACTCCGGCATGATTTGTGGCACTCTCTCCACTCATCGCTCTTTCATGGCATGCGGCAGGCGCACTCTGTCCACTTATCACTCTCTCATGGCGGGGGCAGACTCTCTCCCTTTATCAAACACTCTCCCCTGGTATGAGACAGATTCGCTTCCCTTCACACTCTCTCTCATGGCAGGGGCAGGCTCTCTCTCCTTAACACTCACTTATAGTGCGGGGAAGACTAGCTACCCTTAGCAGTCTCATGGCTCGGGCAGGCTCTCTTGCCTTATCACTTCATGGTGAGGGTTAGACTACCTCCCCTTAGTGACAGATTCTCTTCCCTTATTACTCTCTCATGGTGGGTGGCAGAATTATTTTCCTTATTTAAGCTGGTTTTGAGGTCTCTCTTTTTAGGTCTTGCTGTCTTGCAAGACATTGTGTTACCTTACACAGTGGGCTTAGAGGTTGCCATTGCTTACCATTGATTGGCTTCATTGTCACTCTCATTTGCTTGGTTGTAATTCATCAGCTTCCATAGGCTTTCCTACATCTACCTCATCTGGAGCATGGATGCATTACTTTGCCTTTCCACGGCTCAGTTTTCTTCAGGTGCTACTTTTTCCTTTTTGTTTAAGTGCTCTACAAGTGTGTGTTTTCTCACTGTCTTCCGCACTTGATTCTCCTCCCTTTGTGTTCCTACTCATTCCCATCCCGCCCACCCTCAATTGCCCGTGTGCTTCCCTCCCACCCACGGTTGTCTGTGTGCTTTCCCCAGCCCGTCCTGCCCATCCTCCGTTGTCCGTATGCTTGCCCCAGTCCCTTTCGTCCACCCTCCATTTTCCAAGTGCTTGCCCCAACCCCTCTTGTCCATTTTCCATTGTCCGTGTGCATGCCTCAGTCCCTCTTGCCATTCCTACTTTTTCCTTTAGCTTCCCTGAGGCCCTTGAGCACACTCTGTTGTCCATGTGTTTGCCACAGCACCTCTTGCTCACACTCCTTTGTTTGTAACACGGTGTGCTTGCCCCAAGACTGTTGTCTGTGTGCTTGCCCCAGCCATGCGCACCCACTGTTTATTGTCCGTGTGTTTGTCCCATCACTTACCACTCACCATCCACAGTTAGTGAGCTCCCCAGACCCTTTCACCTTCTCCTCTCCCACAACCCCCATACTTTTCTATCAGCCTTCATTCCTCTTTGTTGGCTTGTCCTGAACCCCTCTTTCCAACAAAGGTGTGGGTCGGGGTACTTTGAAACGTGGAGGCGGGAGGGTGGCATGAGGTAGAGGACAGGTGAGAGGGGGCACAGGAGTACATGGTTAAAAATGGTTAAGCGATTATGCATTTTTTGAAAATAATATTAGTGCTGGCCGCGACATATCGCTTAAAAAAAAAAATAGTTTTAGCCATGCTGCTGTACTTCATGGCTACATATCATTTCCGGTCAATAACTCTCAAAGGCAAGACATACTGGCCATGCCAATGAATGTGCAACTTTTTACCCCAATATTCACACAGAACAATATCGATACATCTCCAAAAAGAGGAAGTTAAATACATAGTTTCAGGCACAGATGCCCCCGAATGGAAAGAGTGTACTATGATTCTTATCTAGAGAAAAGCTGCAAGAGAGCTCTTTCCTTTTTGCCTCACAGTGAGAGCTAACACTGTATAACTCATGCCGAGAGAGTACGAGATATACCATTGAGTAACCTCTCCAGCTGCTATCTGTTGATAGATCGATTCTTATCAGTACATGCAAAACACGTGCCAGACATCTTGTTCCCTTATGCCACACACCAAAATAAAGCAGCGTTTTACATAAACCAGTGGTTACATGGCAGCTGGGTTAAAATGAGTGCAAGGTTAGAAATTATAATGATGTGCACATTTATAGTCAACATTTTTAAATGTTTAATTTTAAAAGCAAATGTGGAATTGTAAAATTGTTACCAGTTTTCAGATAAATATTAAACGTGTGAAGTGTGTTTTCCTGATGTATATCAAGTGGTATCGGGGTTTCCTCTTGACACCTTCGCCGCGGCGGGCATTCCGCAGCGGTGCTGAAAAAAATGACGCGTGTGCGGTTTACACCGTCGGCCGGCCAGGGGCCGTCCAATGCATGGAAGGGGTTAAGCAATGTGGCCAAATGGAAGATAAATAAAGAGCAGAGTACTAAAGCAGATACATTTGTCCTAGACAGATGACATCTTTAAAGTGTAAGCGACAGTGTAATATTCATTTCATGCTTCATGCACTATTATTCCATTAACAACAAGCATTTACAATGCAACGGTTTCGCCTTTGGAAAAGTTAGAGCTATTGGCAATGTAAATGACAATGCCATTTATTTATCTGTTTTCAAAACCAACACATAAATACAAATTTTGTCATTTACAATGCCAATAGCTCAAACTTTTCCAAAGGCGAAACCGTTGCATTGTAAATGCTTGTTTGGGTTGACCTCCATTTGCAATAGAAATGTCATCTAACTTGGATGTCTACTGACAGAAACTAATTATTTTCAGCTTTGACATTCATCCTACAGTCATAAAAAACAGAAGTCTTTTTCTGAGATGCTGTTTTGAAAAAGTACGCAATGTAGAGAATGTTATACATTTGCCATGCAGGCTACAGGACGCAAAGCGAAAAATGGACATCACGGTGCAGCAACGAGACACAGAAACAATCACGGAGACAACATGAAGGGGGTGCATTGCTAGTAAGGATGTGTCAATTACGTGTAAAGTAAATGTGAAGGCGCGGTAGTTAAACCCCCGAAAAAGCGGCTCCAAAATGTCTATGCATTCGATACTAAGCCGTGCAACCGTCGATTCTAAAGTTCTTTACAGTAAACCAAGCATGCACTTCATATAAAAGTAACCTTAGCAAATTACTTGGGGCACACGTACAAACAGGGAATGTCACAAGCGTTTGGAAAAGGAGACACCGTAAGCCACGAGCAAAATACACAGCGTAGGGTATCGTTGCTTGTATTATTCTCTCGAACTCTGCCCAAACGCAAAGTAAAAAATTCGAAACACGACAAGAGTAGAAAGCGTGAAAACTTGCGCTTACCTTGATGTTGCTGCGTAGGGTATCTCGCTTGTAGAACTCTGTAGAACATGTGACCGAAACGTAACGCCAAAATTCCACAAACAGCCTTTTCGACAAAAAGAAATAAAACCCATAGTAGACAAAAAACGACGTACTAATATGTATCTGAAGTACAGTATAAAATAAAGTATAAACGGGGCACACGTACAAACAGGGAATGTCACAAGCGTTTGGAAAAGGAGACACCGTAAGCCACGAGCAAAATACACAAACAAACACGGGGCATGTCGGAACAGTGTCGCACATACCTTTATCTCGAGGAAAAAGATATCTGAAGCCAGAAGCCATAGAGAAACAAACAGAAACAAAACCTTTATAAAAAGATAAACAATATGCATCTTACCTGAACGAAAATATAAACAACACCAATCCGGCTGAAGACACTCCAGGAAAGACGAAAACAACAGGGAAAGAAAAAAAAAGTAAACCCCGCCCACCGCCGCACTGACGTTTCCAAAGGGGCCGGATGAGAAAAACATCCCAGGAACGCCCACGAGTTGCCTCTGGATTTGACGGACGCCTCTGTTTGCCAATGGCTAGCGTCCATTTATGGAGCTAGCCAATGGCAAACAGAGGCCGTCCGAACATCCATACTGTTGACAAAAGTTTTCGATCTGGGAGGAGCACTTCGTGCTCCTTTCGCCAGGTCGAAACCTAAAAAGTGGTCCCAGATAGTACATCAACTATTTGCAAATGAAACAGTATTTTGCAAACTGACCTATGTTCAAATAGTTTGGTTGACAAAATGCTAAATCGCAGGGGTGGCAGAACGACCTGCCTAATTGATATTCATTAGGTACATATCAATTGGCAATCCCCTGCGATTGGTCGCAATCACAGGGTTTGTGGATTGCAAAGACCACCAGACCACCATGTATGTGATTGTGTTTAACTAAACAATATTTTTTAAAGGTAGCCCGTGTTCCTTAAACAAAATGGGGGTGCGTTTATAAGAAGGTATTTATTTCCTAAAACGTTTCACTGAATGCACAGAGTGCTTTGGATTCAGGCAGTACCTTCTCTGGCATGGAGTTGTTTCCATCACATCATGACTGAGTCACTTGTAACACACCTAGGGGCATATTATCAAGTAAGGGCGTTACATTATCGCCGCTTTTATCGGCAGGAAACTGCCGATAAAGCGTCGATAATGGGCTTGATAATATGCTCTATGAATTTCAATCGAAGCCCATGTTAGATGTCTTCACAAAAAGCGGCAATAATGTAACGCCCTTACTTGATAATATGCCCCTTAGAACCGCCGTCTCAGGATACATCATTAGAGACTCCCCAGAGATGACCTCATGGTTGAATGGTCGGTCCCTCTCAAGTTAAAATAGGTGAGCTTGTTGATCAGATAGACCACCACAATTTGAAGTCTCTTTAGATCTGATCACACTGTGATGATTTCATTTCAATGGTACCTCCGACATGGTACATGGAAAGGAGCATGGCAGAGGGAGATGGGCGGGTATTGTGGGGTGGGAATTTACAGGTTTTTTAACAACTGTTATGTTTCTGATAACATGCAAATAAGGAAGATCATTACCTTTACTGTAACAGCTCAATGCTAGATAACGATGAAACCCAATAAAATGTATTTAAAAAATAAATCATAACTGAGTCACTGAAACCTGTTAATACAATACAAACCTATAAATCCATCTTCGGACATTGTCTACTATGTCTGCTGCCTATTCTCTGTAGAGTGCAGAGGGCACTATATTTTAAGTCAAAAGGTAAGTATACTTAGTAGACCAGACCTTCACCCCACACAGCAGGCCCTCTCGTTACTTTTGATCTCGGTGTCACTTAAAAGGCCCATAAAATTATTTCAGAAGTCTTTGAGCAATTACATCCTCATAGAAATTCACGAGCACTACATTCAACACTTAACGAAGGACCACAACCTTCATTTTTATATTTTCATATGATAAAGACTTAGGCTTAGCTTGGATACCAAAAATAACAGACAAAAATGCCTTAGAATGACTTTGATTCTTAATAGCACGATGTAGCTGCTCAGGTAGATCAGGTTTTGATGACAAGAACCCTTGTCATCAAAACCTGGCAGGCCTTCAACAGGTACTGGGCTGCCTTGCACTTCACACAGTCTTTGGAGGGAGTTTATGAAAGGCAGTGGGTGTGCTTTGCAAGAACTGTGCTCATTGGCTAATAGATTGGATCCACCCCTCATCTCCACCTCTGTGGAGAGAGATAAATGCAGTTAAGCGACGTAGGTTCCTCCCTGTGTAACTATAATTTGACATTAAACCTGGACTTGAGGCTCTGCAGTCACAAAAGAAGGCTGAGAGATGTCTGACTATCTCTTAATTAGAAAGGAAGCAGTTACCAAAATCATTACATGAATTTACCTATACTACTGTTTTCAGGGGGCTAACGATATTACATTCCACCATGGTCAGCTCTCTTCCACTTTACATCAGGAAAGAAGACAAGAAAAGTGAAACTCTATCATACATTTCCAATCCAATTTTCATGCTAATGGGTTAAGTTGGCCCCATCCACCTATGACACCTTCCGATTCCTAAACATTTGGAAAAGGAAATAAGTTGAACTCAATCATAAGGACCACTAACATTTGGTATGCATCTTCTATTTCTATCGCAAAATGCGATGCAGGGTGCGCTACGAAATTCGTTGTATTAATTAAATTGTTTACTTACCTTCAATCATCCATACACCGGTTTTTAGCACCCACCACCCTGTCCCTCCCCCGCCCCGCCTCTCCGCCCCACCATAACTCCCTACACGGGCCGTGGCTGATTTCTATGGTTTTTAATACAATGAGAAGATTCTTTGAAGTATTCAATTTGAATTCCATATTCAGTTTGCATAGTTCCAAAGAAAGTGAAGGTGTTGAGAAAGAGAGTGGAGAGGGTTTGAAATCTGGTCTGATCAGAGCTACCAGTGACTCAATCAAATGTTATTTCACATCAAGGGTCTGATTCTGAAACCAAGCTACACACCCACCTCAGGCGCATGGTTATTAAAAAAAATTAATTGGGCTTCACATAATTGGAGCATTAAGTCATTTAATGTTCTCAATTCAATTAAAGCACATTTAGTTGTGGCCCAGCATCAATGAGCAAGAAAAACAATCTAATGTGTTGGAAAAGTAAAGAGCATTCACGTGTTAGTCTAATGAAGAAAGGGGACCATCCCAAGATTAAGAAATGAAAAGGGGAAAGTTAGTCAGTGATGCAAACGATATGAACATGTGTGTAGAAGTTAACACATTTTTATTTTTACCATGGCATAAAGGTGAGTTGTGTTTATGCCATACATTTATGAAGTGTGAGGCCATCAATCAGCATGTCATCTCAGTCAGCCAGATCTAGGAGCCGTTTTTCATGATAGTCAGACTTGTAAGAAGCTGTGCTAAATGTTGTTTGATTTCCTTTAGAAAAATCGAAGCATACGAACACACAGTTGTGTCAAAATATATGGCCTTCTTTGTGAATATATTTCATATCGATTCTGTAAAATCATTTAGTATAGGAGTTACCACATTTTCAATATAGGCTATACTGATCAATATTTAGTGGAATAATTAGGTGTAGTCTGGCATGGTGTCTAGCTAAATCTTAATTGGTAAGTAGTGAATAGTAAGTATGTTTAGTTAATTTGTTACAGTCACTTAGAGACACATTTGTGGTATATCATTTGCTGCCTTAAGTAAAGTTTTAGTTGTGGACCACGTACTGCACAATCTCCCATGAACTTGTTCTTTTGGAATATACAAATGCAGAAGTGTATTAATGTTGTAGAGATTTTCAGATAGGTTTGTGATCTTAAATTGAATTTTTATTGGATACATTGCTGTTGAGAGGACTCTGAAGTAGGCTTAAGAACAGCATCATGTCTGATGGACATAGATCATTTCATTTGATAATTATAGGTGTGATTAGTAAAAGAGAATACATATGCTGCAGTAGTACACTTTGAAGATATCTAAAAGTACCCAGGCAATCAATACAATAATGCCACATTATTCCATTTTGAACTTAGCAAAACTCTATGTAGGTGGTCACTATACGCCATACTGCAGTAGTACACACTGGGTGTAGTGACAATGCACTAAGGGACAAGGTACATAATGCTGCAATAGTAATAGCATATCATGGGTAAAATATCATTTTATATGAAGATAAGCTATTCCTAGGGTAGGTGGAGAGCCTCTCGATTTGACAACAAACAATGCTGCATCAAATTAAATTTATCAGCATGCCAAAGATAGCAGAAGCCATATCATTGACTGTTTGTACCATTTAATCCCAAAGTTATCACAGAAAGTGCCATTAGATGACCCCTACAACAGATTACATCACCTGACGTACACAGCAAGATGATGCAATGAATGTCTGAATTAATCTCAGCCACTGGTGATCACTTGGACTGTATTCCAGTCCATATTTTTAACTTGAGGTGGCATTTTATGGACTTTGGCCCTGGGACTATATAAGTAAGTATGTAATTGATATAAAAAAATCTGCTATAAGCATCAAATATAGAATAGAAACTACATCAGAAAGATATCTTATTTAATTACCAGCCTTATCTAAACTAAGATACTTCTATAATAGGTTATGAAAACAGCCTCAAACAACAGAAAGGGTGTCAATTCTCCTATTCCAAATTATAGCCTGAAATAGCCATTGCCATATATTCTTCCTCATGCACTCATATGCAGCATCAGGTGTCTGGGGGCCGCCTCATGTTCTTAGTACAGTATCAGGTGGTTAGGTACAGTCTCATAAACACATACTATATCAACAACCTCAATTATTAGGTACATTTCACAAAAGACAAAGGGCCTGATTAGAGTATATCCCGACCGCCATATTACAAGTGCATTATGTCCTCAGGTACATGTAATAAGACGGCTGCGATTTCCATCACATTTAATACGGAGAAGCCCATCTGCCAAACTCTAACTCTGGCCCTTAGAGGTGTGTTAGAGTGAGTCTGATGGTGCAGTGCAAAGCACATGGTGCTGAGCAAAGTGTTTTAGAACTTCCAAAAGCCACCAGAACTCAGATGGATACAGGTATATATACATTTGTCTCATTATATGTGTTTTTATAAGTATATATTGTATAATTTTAATTAATCAAACAATAATCTTACTATCCTGCAAAGGTAGTGATTCCAGCTGACTACAGTTGAATGTGTTTACAACCTTTGGTAGTTAATATTCAATAAGTTGATTCAATCTACTTGTGTACTTAGTCCTTTGATCATTTGTTGATGTTTTCACCTTTTGGTTGCATCAACGGGTCATCATTAGTACATGGAGGTGAAGTCGAAACAAACCCACTATCATATAAAGGTAGCAATAGGAGGGCACCATCAACTTAAAGATACTCAACTAACCGAAACTGAAGGCCAAAGTGCTTTGTTTAAAGAAAAGTACACGAGCAATTAATGTCACAAAGCTCCTAGAGGAAAAGAAAGCTGTGTGTGGATAAAAGAATGATAAAAAAAATATATATATATTGATAAATAATTTTGATAGAATATTTTGCCATGTTATTCTATTCCGAGTAGGTAAAGTGCTTGGTTGCCAGCTCTTTTCTAATCCTAAAGCGGGCCCAAATAGGAGTTTGCATCCCTATAAGGATTAAGACGTTAGTGGGACAATCTGCACCTTTGTGATTTTTCCCTTCACATTTTGCCACGAAATGCTTAGTGAAATATGAACTGAGAATACATTTCCGAATTAGAGAAAAACAACAGAAACTATAACTCCTAAACCGGTGGCACCTCTGAACAAAGTAGTTACCACGCCCAGTGGTGTTAATAATGACGGAGTGCATGACTTCTTACCCAAAAGCAGGGTCATTAGTCATGAAACCCCAAATGTGCTCTTTGAAGGAAAAGCGCAGGGCCGCAGGGCCTGTCCGCTACAGAAGTCCACAAGTCACTGTTCATATATGTCTGACACGCTCATGATAACCACCATGGAGGGAAATATAACACATCATTGTTAGGGGAGCTGAACCTCAAGTCGGATCTCTAAGGGCAAGAGTCATTAATCGTGCTATAAAATGATGGCTGACATTAAACAAGCATTTACAATGCAAAGGTTTCGCCTTTGGAAAAGTTTGAGCTATTGGCATTGTAAATGACAAAATTTGTATTTATGTGTTGGTTTTGAAAACAGATAAATAAATGGCATTGTCATTTACATTGCTAATAGCTCTAACTTTTCCAAAGGCGAAACCGTTGCATTGTAAATGCTTGTTCAGTTCTTCAGCTCAAAAACGGACTGTGTTAAGCAAGTTGGCTCGTGTGTGGTTTCGTGGTCTATGCAATTTATAAAATTAGCATTAAGCAAAACTAAACGCACGCTGTAACTCACCTGCTCTTCGTGAAGTGTCCTGGTTTCACCTGGACACATTTTACATGTGCTTCGAGAGTGTGGAAAAAATGATGCAATTGCACGTGCACTAATTCTATTTTTGAAAGTTACAAAACTGCCTTTCTGATAGCAACTTTTCCCATTTATCGTGATCAAGAATAAATATAATCTAGTGACCAATGAAACCACATTTCATTTATTTCTATTTAATTGCAATAGTGCTGGAATCTGAATTACCAACATTGAATTAAGCTAAACTCGTCCCTGAATTTGCCTGCAATAAAAGTCATTTAGTAATGCTAGAGTTTAGAACTACAATGAAAGTTCATTCAAAACAACGTAAGTACAGAGCAGTATTTCTGTGCAGCACACCCGGTATATAAAACAGATTATTTCCCAGCTGAAATTGTCCAGATAAATAGTCATGTTTTTCTTCTATATGCATTACTCGCATTTCTCACATTTTTAGGATTTTGTCTCAAAAGAAACCAAGGCGGAAAGGACTTGCTAAAAACATTTTCTCTGCTCCAGGAAACCGCTTCGCAAGACGCGTTTATAAGATTTCAAAGTAGGAAACTATTTCGGAATATGAATGTATTTTTGGTTATAGCTGTACCTGCCTTCCAGGGGAACCCATAGTTTTCAGCAGTTTTCCATAGAAGAATGAAGGCGAGAAGCGGCAGTCCTGGGGTCTCCCGAGGTTCAGCGCGAGCACAGCAGTCCCTAAGCATGCGACGTTTCAGCTCGCGCACTGCGCAGGAACTATGTCAACAGAGGGATGTGTGAGGAGAGTCCCCTCGGGCTACAGCAGCCTCCTGCAAGCACCGGCCAGATAGCGAGAAGACAGGGCGTGAGAAGCGGCAAAGAAGAAAAGCAAAAGTCTGCTAAAAATACAACGTGACCGTGCACTCTCCCGAACTTCCGGTGTGAGGATGTGCACGCTCACGGCTGTCGTAGGGCGGGACTTCCTCTTATGCGCCCACGGAGTGGATGGCCGACCCAGAGGAGCGGTGGCAGCAGAAGTCAGGAGTGGCGGCTGAGGCTGCTGATGCGATAAGGTAAGTGGGGCTTAGTCGTGGGGGTGTGTGTCTGTGTGTGCGTGTCTACTTGTGTGTGTGTGTGTGTGTGTGCATGCTTCCGTGAGTGTAGCTGTGTGTGCGCGCGTGAATGAGAGAGGCTGACGCTGTGATTGTGGAATGTAGAGCAAAAGATGTGCACGGCTGGGCATGCGTGCGCGTCCACGAGATGTAATCGGCGCTCGTGCCCCGGCCTGTGGTCCCTTCAGCGCTGACTAGGCAGCAATAGGTCTTTCGCTAACGCGAAACCTAAAAAGAACTGCTGAAGTTTCCTGGCTGTGTGCGGGAAGTCACCCATTTTGTTCCATTATATTTTGGCTGAATGATAACTTTGTAACCCCGAATGTAAAGCACAGTAGCATGCAGTGAAAAAAAAATATTTATGTCCAGGCTTGATGAAATCCTGGCATGGACTTACCATCCAGGATAGAATTAGGGCTATCCAGTGTGTTTATTCCTTCACAATGTATATGTATCTGTATTCTGAATCAACAAGGAGGGAGATTTTAGCTTTAAACAATGCCAGTGCAAATTGAACCACAGCCTCTAGGTACATGCCTATTATGAATATATTTTCTCGTTGGCAATGGTCACATGGCGTTACTTATAACCCAACAGGAACAGTGCTATAATTTAAAACATCATTGTTATATCTGCCATGGGCCCAGATGTCTGGGGGTGCCTTATTATATTTAGATCTTTAAAAAGGCCACAAAATACAAGTCAAAGGACATGAGTTACGTTATCCTATAATGAATATGAATTTGTACCATATATTCAATACCAAAGGCTTGCAGCCTTAGAGCGCCACATAAAAATGCTGAATACTAGGGAGAAACTCTGGGTAGTGTTCGCTCTTCAGGTGGAGAGCAATTTATTTTTAAGGAGTACATGTACCACACCAGAAACTCTGTAAATCTGCCCAGTTCAATGTTGGTTTTGCAGCTAATTTTTTAAGCATTGGATTATTAAAGTGGTATCCAAATTGAGCTAGAAACGTGAAAAAGTCTTTTGCCATTTTTGCGGAACAGTCTGTAAGCACAGGATTTCCTAATGTCACCCAAATCAAGCTGAAATATATATATTTTTCACAATCTGACTGTGGCCATATTACGTCACTTGGCACACTCATTAAGACTATGATGTACAGAATTAAGTTTATTAACCTAATATACTTGCTTTTGTGTGAACAAATTTGAAATGTTACCACCAATGGGACGTTTTGCTATCTTGTCAATCAATGACTATTATTTTCATCAGCAGTTCGTTTGTGACTGATAAAGTGGTCAGCTGGTGGAACATTCAACATTTTGCAACTGATTCTGCCACGCCATTACACGTTCTTTGTTTCATCACTTGCGATGACTGGGCACTGGATACCTCTGGAGGCGGGAGGTGGAGGGGGGGGGTCTACAGAGACACAATCCCTTTCCCTGTCCTGGTGAGGTTTGGGAAAAAGTAGAATTTTTCTGGTCGTTTTTGCCTCAATATATCCCTACTCACTGAAAATGTGTCTTTTTAGAGGCCTGTTAAAAAAAAAAAATTTGGGATTATAGGAAGTAGGATTTATAGAAAGAAGTCTCTTAGGAACCCTTTCTTCATTCTGCTCCTGACAGTTCCTCAGTGATCCCTGGAGAAGAAGAACTGCAACCCGTGAATGACCTCAGTGCGGGAGGTATGAGTAACAAGTAGTATAAAATCGGGTACATAGTTACACAATAGCTGATGGCACAATAGATTAGGGAATGGCTGGGTGAATGTTTCTTAGGGCACAATCAGGGAGATAGGTGGATCATGAATCGTATAACTTTTAAATATCTTAGACTTTTAGCATCTACAGACCTTTACATATTTGTGAGGTCTTTGTGGTTAAATGTATTCGGAGAAGGAATGGCAAAGTTTCCCATACATATTAAAAGGCTTCAGCAAAGTTCACAGTAGGCCAACATTAACAATGCTCCAAACAGAAGAGAGCAATGTTAGTAAGGTTTCATTGAAGAACCTTGCTCATAGAAAATATTACAGGTATAGGTCAGTGTATACATATGATACTAGTTAAGTGCATACTTAAGATTGCTATAATTAGATCTACGCCAGCTATATATTGAAGGCAAAATAGAGGTCAATTCTTTAAATAATGTTTCAGTTAAATAAACCACATTAGCCCCTTGTAACTATGTTACACCAACTCCCATGTCACTAAACTTGTAAATTGTTAGAGGCCTTGCACAGGAGACTCTAGGTGCAAGGTCTGATTGGTGTCCAAATCCTATCCTGCAGACTCTGAGTGCAGGAGATGGGCTATGGCCTAGTGCTAGGCCTGCATCCACAGTGCTTATTGCACACCAGATTTGAAATTGCATAGTCACATAAGGATTTGTCCTAGTTTTATATTTTTACTTTTAGGATTTATAAAATGAAATACAATTTTATGAAATTTATGGACCCAAATTTGGGACCTGGACCTCTTTTGGGGCGGTATTCGTACCTCTGAGACTCTGCAACTCTCCCCCAACACACCCTTGCAGAGGGCATGGGATGTTGTGCCTAACGTCTTACACCACACCTAGTACCTTCTTCCAAGGTGAACGCTTTGTTGTCTGGCAGTCTTCAGCAAAAATGGCCACTGCAACAAAAATGTTCAGTTGCTGCCAGCCAATGAGCTCATCCAGATTTGCATACCTGGAAGGATAAACAACTGATCATACTTTCAAAGCCCACCCAACTCATTTTTGTGATGTAAATATCTCTAAAGCTGCTGAACAAATTTACATCAAACTAGAACAAGCATTTGCAATGCAATAGGTCTCGCAGTTGTTAGACTTTGAGACATTGGCATTGTAAATGGCAATGTCTTTTATTTATGTGTTGGTATTTAAAACGTTAAATAACACATAAATAAAAGGCAGTGCCATTTACAATGCCAATGGCTCAAACTCTAACAACTGCGAGACCTATTGCATTGCAAATGCTTGTTTTTTTTATGCACTTCGGAGGCTGGCCTGCTGAAAGAAACGTGTACCACCATGGCTTTGTCCCCGGCTTAAAACATTTCGTTGCGCTGCAGTATGGCTTTCTCCTGCAGGTGTCGGCCTTGTATCGAGGATACCCACCTCCATCACTGCTGGAGCGCAGCACGCATATCTGGCCCCGTGCCACCTGCAAGAGCATGCCAATAACAGAGCCTACAACGTGTCCCTGGGCATCACCACCTCACTACCTCAGAGCACTCCAGCAGGCAACCAGGTCCCCAGCCCACCCTGAGGTTTGGTAAACACGGGGACCACGAGGATTAAAAACTTTCATTTTCTCTCTTGGCAGGAAGCACAGGGCAGGATTTACACCAGCCTGTAACTAACAATATCTCTTTCACGGCTTGGGAAATGGGCCATCCCGCTTGGGTTTCATTATTCTTGAGCAAAAACATCTCCCATCAGGAAAGGACCAGTGACCCACTTCCGTTCACCAACCGCAAAATAACAGCTTTAGCGGTAAATGCGACAAAGTTCATCTGTGGCTGTAGAAATGAAGCACGGAACAGACCGGTGTAATAATTCACGAAACATTAATCAGGTGAACCGGAATACACAGTGGTAAATGCACATATTAGTACTCTTGCCAGTCGTACTATGGGACGCTGCGTAAACGGTGCCCTATTTAATAGACTACCGGCTACGGCGGAGCTTATGCACTTATGAGGGAGATGTCTTGTTATTAAAGCCTGCAGCCAGCCTGCTTATCAGCGCCGCGCGCCTCGTGAACAGCACCGCGTGCCCCTCTGCAGACTCCCCCTGCATTCCAAAGGAACTGCTCACGAGGCGCGCAACGCGATACGATTCTTTCTGCCATGCAGAAAGCAGCAGAAGTTCACGCGCGCAACGTTATCCTTTGGGACAACGCTGCACGCGCGGCCAGGTCTTGTCTACACATTCCAACTCGTTGTCGGCTGAGCCGACAGCTATAGTGCTCTCTCCGAGAGCGCACTTTCGCGCGCTTTTCGCAGCGAGCCCTAGAAAGGGCTTAGATTGATCCCAAGTTTGGTGTAATTCCGTTCAGTGATTTTGTTTCTGTAGCAGAGAGAAACAAATTCTATGGGACTTTGACTGGAATACATAACTTTTTCAATCCTAGTTTTATTTTTTCCCACCATGAATGTATCAGCATGAAGCATGGCATGCCAAATGTTTCTATGTTCACTAATTGTTTTCCAAATGTTGTGCAGATTCGTCAAATAGTGCCAAAGTTATTACCAATAAGCATAACCACTTATCATTATCTCATGGCAATCATGATTAAGAGAGGTTTGGTGATTAATGTTCAATCTTCTCCAATAATAGCACAGGATAGGCTCCCAAAACATATTGTTGTAGTACCCCCAAAATTACTGGAGCCACAATGAGAAGATCTCCCCAAATTCCTACAGAGGTATGATCCGGTAGGTACGAGTGTTAGGAATCAGACAGACTCTGTCAGAGAACCTCTCATTTGCAAGTGGAGCTCTGCATCCAGAAATGAGTATGCACAGACAGTAGTTGGTATTTTACACTATGTGATTGTTTATGATACATCTTTCATCTACTAATCATGTGCATTAGAATGATTGAAAATCATATAAGCCTCTCAGCAATTATTATACATATTAGGGTGGAGGTTAGACAATCCTTTAGGGTAAAAGCAGCCATTTAGCAGCCTGGTTACATTCGTTTTAAATACTATGTCAAGTCATGTAGAGCCTTCCCATGTACCTTGTTGTGCTATCAGGCCTAAAATTGCAAAAGTGTTCCTCCAGCAACTAGTCTGGGTGTCTAACCGTCCCCCTGCACAGGTATGTTACATACCTTTCTTATACATGGTGCTCTAGGAAGTGAAAAGGGGTCATCTCATGCTCACTTCCTGTTTCATTACACGGGACTAACAAATATTCTTGTCCAAAATATAGAAAGTTCACAACAACTTACTGTTAATCTTCCTTCCTCCTACCAGATGGGCATTCTTGGACTGCCGTGCTTATGAAAGAGCATCAGAGAATGGAAATGTTCCTTCCCCAGCCTGCTCAAGTGATTCTCAGAAACACGTCATTCAAGCACATGTTTTATCCGTTGCACTATTTAAAATAGGTCTGTTTTTTTTAAACTTAACAAGCCTGCTTTCTAGGCCCTGCGCTTGCACCACAAATAGGTGTGGCTTACCTGTTAAGGCAGAGGAACGTCGTCCCACTAAATAATTGCCCCAGAGACGGAAAAATAAAATGGTAATAAAAATAATTTGTTACCAATTTATTTTTCAAAACCGAGTCTTGAGCCGAGTGTCAGGACGGTGGGTGGGGCTTTCTGATTTCTGCTGCTGCCAGCAGGGGCGGCTCCTCCACTATGGCAGAGGAGCATTGCCCCTCTGCTTTTAAGCAGTGAGAAACATAAAATGACAATAACTTTAAGTTATGGTCATTTTATATTTCATGACCTGCTGCTTTGCGGCAGACGGGTTAGCGGGGCTGCTCTACTCACCGAGCATGGCAGGAAAAGAGTGGTTTGCACACTCCTAAGTGTGGAACGACTGTTTAGTCGGCCCTCTCGGGCCACCCAAACCAGTCATGCACACTTACCTGTTCTCCATGCATGCTAAATTACAGCCTGCATGGAGAACATGACCACCCCTCCCACCCCTCCAACCCCTGGCTGAGCACCGTGTCATGTTGCTCAGACCAATCACAATGCTGCATTACAGCTCTGTAATTAGCTTAGGGGTAAGAGCATGACTGCCTGCTTCCTTTTCGGGCTGGACTGTTCCCATGAGGCACAAGGTCAAGACTGATTTGCATATCGCTGGGTTCAAACTGGAATGACATGGTGAGCAAAAAAACGATGGATTTAGGCCCAGATCTCTGTACTGGGGTGAATGTATGACATTGTTCTGCATTCTGTTCATCAACTGTTGTTTTTGCATTTGTCACCCCGAGTGGTACGGGCATGCCCAGACGTGGGTCCCGTGCTCTCCATGCCACTGGAATCAGGCTATCCTGGCTGAAGAGGGGTGAAACCCTGAATGCGGTCCAAGGATGCTTGTTTCCAGTCCAGGGAGGACCTGGCTTAGCAGTTCGGGCTGAACTGTTCCCATGAGGCACAGGGTCAAGACTGATATGCATATGGCTGGGTTCAAACTGGAATGGCATGGTGAGCAAAAAAACAGATGGATTTAGGCCCAGATCTCTGTACTGGGGTGAATGTATGACATTGTTCTGCATTCTGTCCATCAACTGTTGTTTTTGCATTTGTCACCCCGAGTGGTACGGGCATGCCCAGACGTGGGTCCCGTGCTCTCCATGCCACTGGAATCAGGCTATCTTGGCTGAAGAGGGGTGAAACCCTGAAACCGGTTCTAGGATGCTTGTTTCCAGTCCAGGGAAGACCTGGCTTGGCAGTTCGGGCTGGACTGTTCCCATGAGGCACAGGGTCAAGACTGATTTGCATATGGCTGGTTTCAAACAGGAATGGCATGGTGAGCAAAAAAACGATGGATTTAGGCCAAGATCTCTGTACTGGGGTGAATTTATGACATTGTTCTGCATTCTGTCCATCAACTGTTGTTTTTGCATTTGTCACCCCGAGTGGTACGGGCGTGCCCAGACATGGGTCCCGTACTCTCCATGCCACTGGAATCAGGCTATCCTGGCTGAAGAGGGGTGAAACCCTGAAACCGGTCCTAGGATGCTTGTTTCCAGTCCTGGGAAAACCTGGCTTGGGTGTTCGGGCTGGACTGTTCCCATGAGGCACAGGGTCAAGACTGATTTGCATATGGCTGGGTTCAAACTGGAATGGCATGGTGAGCAAAAAAACGATGGATTTAGGCCCAGATCTCAGTACTGGGGTGAATGTATGACATTGTTCGGCATTCTGTCCATCAACTGTTGTTTTTGCTTCCTGTTCCTGTCGGAGGCAGGAGAGCAGGAGCAGAGAAGACGCAAGACCTGGCCTCATGGTAAGTTTAAAAAAATGTTTTATTCTCCTGTCCCACCCCCGCCCGCACGACAATCGCCTCCCCCACCCATGCGCCCAGCCCGCCACCCGCGAGCCATATCGGCCGCGACTGGCTGCCAATCAGGCAGCAGCAGAAATCAGTGATGGGCAGGGCACTTTACGTTTAAAATGTGCATGTCTTTTTGACCCGGCCGTCTCAAGACAGCCAGATGTGCACATTTTAAACCTCTCTAACACAGCTGTCTTAGGCAGCTGGGTTACAGACAGCATAAGGCTCCAGTTTCCTCGGGGGCGCCGTAGGAGGCCGCTCCCTCCAATCCTGGTGCTTCTTTCATGCTACATGAGAGCAGCACAAGGATTGGTTCCTGCAGTTTTTAGATCCTGCTGGAGCCTGCCTGCCTGGAAAAGACCGGAGTGAAGATGACGTTGCGCCAGGAAAGTAAGCGAAATTATTTATATTGTAACTTATTTTTTACTTTTATTTTCGTCCACCACCCTCCTTACCTGCCAGCTGCCACTGACCACAAACTTCATTACATTTAATGCACAGTGAAAATTTTAGCCAATAATCATGCTTCTCCATACAGAAGTCTTGCCACATGTCAGAAAATTTAGAAGTACCCTTACAGAATCTGTACATTGTGCAAGTTTTTAATTCAGTAAATAATTTAATAGCGTGACAGAGGAAGAATTAGAAAATGCCCCAGAAAGTTTTGCGCTCAAGATAAATTCGAACTAAAGGTAACGAACTGAATATTGCTAAGCATTACAACTCACTCTTCATTTACCTTCACAATCCTGATTTTTTCTTCCGTTACCATGTAGCAATATAATTACTGGCTGCTGGTTTTCATTATGTAATGTGCTAATCAGATAACCCCCTGCACTGAGTTCAGAGCTGCGCCCTGCCCCCCTCACTCTCTCTTTTGGATATTTGTAAAAGATAGTTCTATGAAGAGAACCACACCACTGTTGCAGATGTGTTCAAGTCCACAAATCCCCGAATATTTCCATTGTTTTCGCTCCTAAACGTCAACTGTTTTCATCCCAGCTGTTACACTTTACAGATTATATGGTTAATGAGGTTTCTGTTGTGCCAAAAGAAAAGCATAAAGATAACATAACTACCCTCAAAGGCCTCCAAACCTAATCAAATACCTTCTACTTCTACTCAGACCAAGTATGGGCCGTGTTGCTAAATACACACATTGCTGTTCCGGCATCACAAAGCCTTATTTAACAAACAGATTCCATTCACCATCACTGCTTTGAATGCACACTTCATCACCCGCCTATTGCAATGGGTGCAAAACTGTTCTCTAGCACAGGAAACGCATCTAATGAAATGTAAGGAACTTGTGGTGAATCCACCAGTTGTTCTTGCAGAGTAGCCATTTTCATGAAAGATAAAATCCAATCATGTATGCTGGTCATGTTAGAGCTTCATTAAGCCAAAACACAGACAGTGAAAAACAGTGGGCAAAGAGGGTAGGCGTGCCTGATTCCCCCTTCTATTATTATTCCGCAGTTTTATTTCTATTTAAAAATTATTTTTCTTTTGGGTTATGGTAAAGAGTTACAATTGCACTGGTGATTTGGGGTAAACATATCAATTAAAAAAGTCTTTATTTCGATTATTCATCATAAAAGACAGGAAGTTATGAACAGTAGCGTACAAAAGTAAAAACTAATTTTAAGACTGTCAATTAAAAACAGTTAAAATATAAATAGCAAAGATACTTTAAAATCACAGTAAGAATGGTTTAAATCTAGTATAATCGCAAGACTTTTTATTAGAACTAAGAAAAGAAAACGTGTTTAAGAATATTCAATCAATCAAGCCAGTTAATACAATAATTCATTTAGCTCAACATATCGTATTGATAAAATATCTGACAGATATTTCCTGTTCAACTGTTTAGATTATTTTATTAGAGAAGGAAATATCCATTAAGTGTGTAAATGGGGAGCATGGAGAATTGTAGGTCAGGTAACATATTGTTTTCTCTATCACTGACCCATTATCAGTGGGGTAGCAAGGGGGGGCGAGTTTGGGGGCCGTGGCGCCCCCCCTCTTACATGCATTTGCCGTGAGGGTGGCAAACGCAGAATTCATCCCCAGGCCCCTCCTCCCCCGTTCTTCAACTTGTCTGCGGGTGCCTAGCTATGCTACAAGAAACAATACCATATCTTCCTCCGCTATCGCAATCTGTGACAGTTTCTTCTAGATTAAGCACCAAGGAACTCTATAGATGATCTCAGTGATGACAATGAGTGCAAATGTTTTTGCACCCATTTTAATGTTCTAACAATTATGTGGTGATCACCAATAGCGTTTACGTAGGATTTGTAATCGTTGTCACCACTAGCCTTTTAAAAAGAAATAGAGGACCTGAAGTACTGATGGATTAGTAGTGGCAAACATTATATTTTGCAAAATCACAGGTTTTGTAACCACAAAGTCTAAAGTCTCAACGCCACAAAATGACTCACAGATGTCTTTCTGAGCTGCAGTGTACACTTTATAAAGCATTTCAATTCATCAGAAACAGTGGCATGAAATGGGCCTCGTCCACCTAATGATTAGCAGTGGAATTTAACAATGGTTTGTTACCACAAATGTGAGTGCAAACCACTGGTTACTTACTGAAACCTGATGGGAGTGTTGTCAATTTGCAAAGTGGAAGCTGTTGGTGAGGCACAGCTTCAACTTTGTGACTGGGGCTCTTTCTTTTATTTTATTTCAAAGTATTTTATTAAGAGATTGTATATATACAGTACAGTAGTAGTGCATGAGGGTGGTTCGCAGACGCCTTTGGGGTTACATAAGGCATGATGGCTAGCATGGCTGATCGTGGGTCACAAACGTTCGACCTGCTGGTTGGCGTGCATTGTTCCAGGTAACACTGTTGCACCCTCGCTGAAAGGAAAGGAAAACAGTGAAGAAAAGAGTGGGTGGAGGGTAGGGGGTGGGGAAGGGGATACAGAGCATTATGTGGCCCTTCCATGGCGTGCCTCCATTGCCCTTAATTGGCTTAGGTTTTCATTCTGCCAGATTTTTTTCTAATAGCAGACCCCACTCCTTTAAGAGATGGGGGCAGCAATAAAAAAATAAAAATATATAATTTTCCGATTTTTAATGCAGGGATGGAGTTATGCTCTTTCTCATCCTGCATGACAATCCCGTTATGTAGGACTCTTAATCAGAGTCCAGCCTGACATTAATGGCGCAGGGTTATGCAAATCCCATCAAAAGTCCCTTTTGCACTGCAACAGATAAGTGCATCTGTTGCAACGCAAAACAAGTCCCCGGTGGAATACCAGTCACTACAAACAGAGCGGGCCTGATTCACAAAGTTAAATGTACAATTTTGTGTACATTTATAACTGTTTGCTATTCACAAAGATATTTTAATGGTAGTATCTTTACGTGTGCAGAGTCTCCACACATAAAAAGATATTTTTTATCTGCAGAGACTCCACAGTCTTAAAGATACTACTAGTAAATACCTTTGTGAGTAGCAAATAATCATAAAGTTTGCCGTTGGGAATCAAGCCCAAAGGCTGCTTCATGCGTCTATATTTAGGAAACAGTGGTGTAAAATTAACCAGTTTTGGCTGCGTTTTACAAATAATTGGCAGAAAAAGTCCCCGAGTGCCTCCTAAGGAGGGGGTGGCCTTGTTTGTGATGCTCGTTTGGCCTGCTTTTGATCTCCTGCCTGGACACTGGCTCCTGAGAATGCCCCTCCACGGTTAGGATCTCACAACCTAAGTCTATTTAACTCCTATTTACATATAATATGTGTTTGAGCTGGATTTGAGATGCTGTTCGGAGTTGCTTGGATTTCGACTGAGTTACTTCTAGTTTTCCGTTGCGCTCCCTCCCTCTGATTGCACTCCCCAGTGAGGTGTACCAACATTTGCCACAGGACCCCCCATGTGAGAAGGACACGCCCTTGACGCACAGCACAATAGCTGCCATGTTATTTTTAATTTTGTGAAGAATGTGTGCACACGAGAGGCAGACTGAGCCCAGGCCATGAGATGCGGCTTGTCTGACCTCTTTAATCTCGCAGCAACCTCAGGGCGACCCAATATGTTGTTTCAGAGGGGAGGCCGCCCCTCACGCGCCAGAGGGATCCCGCAGGAAAATGCCCTCGCGACACGTAGCGGCCACTGCATTCCTCTCTAACTTGATTAGTCTAGCTGCTTTAAGCGACCCTTTCCCCCAGGTGATTCCTTGGAAAAACAAATACAGATAAATGTCTGATTTACCAAGGCGGATTAAACAAACCCCTGAGAATCTTGCTGATTTCTGTTATGGCTGAGAACAGGGCAGAAGGCGTGTTCCCATCGCCCTGTGTGCACCCTTTTTAACCAGCTCAGTATCCCTGGTGTTATCAGCTTTTTGCTATTGTTTACCTGTCTTTGGTGCATATCTAAATGAACACACTGCCTTTTGGAGGGTTGTGGTGTAACTTCAGGGACTGGTAAAGAAAGACAAGGGTGTGAAAATCAACAGACACCTGCAATCATCAAAAGTATGTGTTTTCTTCATCATGTGATAGTTTAACATTTCATGTGAGAAATACTACCCAATTAGTGTGCGTAAAGTGCTCATGAAGGACCAATATGGCATATTTGACTCTTGTAGCACAGCTACAACACAGACCAGGGACGGCTTTGGTGCTGGTGGCACAAAGTGCAATAATCTTTGTTGACCGCCCCCATCCCCACCAAAAAAACCTGCTCCATCATGAATTCCTTCACTACCATGCTCCACCAGTGCCCCCGTCTCTTCAGATCCTCCCACTCACATGCATTTTATTTGTTTTGTATTGCTGCCCATACCAGTGCAGGGAGTCAGAGCACTTTGCATCACACTCATCATACAGAGCCAATGAATCATATGTGTGTAAATCAGTCTATAGGAAATGTTAAATAAAACAATGAGGCTTACAGGGTGTAGGAGTCCTATGTCTCTGATACTAGTAGTCGGCACATTTTAAGAGTATTTGGTCTACAGAAGGACAAATTCAGGATTTAACGTGCATCACAATGGCTGGCTCTACTAACAAGAATGCATTTCCACTCATATTAGCCATTTTAGTAACATTAAGATAATGAAAGACTGGGGAGAAAACATAACTTTCTAACTATGGCATGCAGTTTGCATACGCCTCTTTTGTTGACAGTTCATAGCTCACTATGTTGTATTTGGGTTGTAACTTATGAACTGGAAGTAACAAAAGGATCTCTGTGACAAAAGTAGTAACCTTCTGAACAAACCACATAAAATACAGTTTGGTGGTTTTCATGGTACACGTTCTTTGCAGCAGGCATACAAACCCGCAGCGTTACTTTATCATGAGTGGAAACTGCCAATTGACCCAACTCTGATTTATTCCCAGCAGGAACATTAAGCATCAGAGTTATCTTGCCATTTTTATTGTTGCCTGAAAACAGCTGGATACACAAGGAACTCTGCAGCATTTGCTTTTCAAAACTGTTTCATTTCTAAACACAGATCAGCACCAGGTGTGCATACAACGGTTGCATATCCCTAGAGCCGGTCCTGACTCAGAGTGTACAACCATACATTCAATAATGTTATTTAGCTAAGCCCTGATCATAACCAAAAAGAACATTTGGCCTAACGGCTAAGGCGCTCGACCTCGGACCTGGGGAACTCGGTTCGAGTCTCGGTAACGACGCCAAAAACCCCTGTGATTCTGGGCAAATCACTTAATCTCCCCCGTGCCTAAAAAAAAAAAAAAAAATGAAAGTAACTGGTGCTATGTAAAGCGCTCTGATAACTGATTCGGTTCGGTTCAAGTTCGCGCTATATAAAACTCTCAACAAAAAACAAACATTAGATTGTTGTCTAAAAGCCAATGCAGCAGGGACAGATTCACAAAGGTATACACAGTTAGAAGTGCAAATTTAAACTATTTAAGTGTAATTAGTGTACATACTCTGGTAACTCAGACACAAAGTATGCATGACCAAATTTACACGTGTATATTTCTTGCATTCACTAATAATGTTGTTTTATGTTCATTTAAGTAGCAAATGTGGACACGGAGCACAGTGTATCCATTACTCATTTGTAGGGTTAGTTAAATTAGGGATCTGCTTTGAGCAATAACTCCACCCCTTTTATCATACACCATTGAAGAATATGCCCAACGGGATCACTCTTGACAGCTTCTGAACTAACTGTACTAGGCCACTATGGGTAATGGTCAGTGATTTATTAATCTATGGCGGGGTCCAATGTCTTGCTCAGAGGCCCACGACTGGCGCTGCCCAATGGAGGAGTTGTTGAATACCAGACTGTATAGTCTACATTCCAACTCATTCCTCTTTCGTCCACCACCTGCCACTCCCTGCAGGTTCTTGCTTTCTCCTTTTCCACTGTTTTCCTGTCTTTCTCTCTCTGTTTCCCTCTTTTTACTTCTTCTCTCTCACTTTGATGATGAAAAGTAAGTGCCTGTGGCGTAACCGGTACGACCAGCTCAAATTAAGCACTAGTAAAGGTTCAAGAACAATTCACAGCTTTTCTCTAAATGTAGTTATGCCCTACTCCAGGCTTACGTGCAGTTTACTCATGGACTTGCAAGAGTAGCAAGGAAAAATCCTTATGAATCACAAAACTTTACTTTTTCTTGTGTAAACACGTATATCTCGTAAAAATCAAACCTAAGCCTGGAGTGAAATCTAACTATTCTTAGAAAATTCTTATAGATTCCAGCCTTCAGTGCTGTGATATGTGAATCAATGACTAGATGCTTGCAAATACCCCAAAAGTTAAGAAATTATCATTGAGGGTTGCCTCACAATGCCTTGGAAATGGCAACATATTATGACACACCCATATCTTTCATGCGCATATTGAATGCATGCCTTATTCACATTTCGTACTCATAAATCACAGTTCTACACGTACTATACAGTATTATAAATGACATGTAAAACACACCTACAGAAGCTTTGTGAATCGAACCCATGGTGTGCTGGAAAAGTTTCTTCTTTTATTCTGGTTGCTGGTTCTTTGTATACTTTAGAGGAACCTAGTAATATGTGATTGATATAGTCTGGTGTTAGCAATGATGGCTCTATAAATAAAATTCCAATGCAGGGCCCGTTTTGTTGGGCGTATAGGTAAACTATTGTGTGGTTGATAACTTTGTCCTATTCTTGCACAATCATCAACAAACTCTCCCCCGAAACGTTGACCCAATCTGATTTGTTTAATGCTTAATTAGATTGTTTTGACAAACTGGTGGAAACACTCTTGCCAACTCAAAGCAAATGTCATAGATCTAAAGTTAGGCCTCCATTGTTCTAGACACCCCCCAAAAAACAGCAGTAGACAACCTAATGTGGCGACAAGAGAGATCACCCAGCTTTCTGAAACACAGGCCTACTAGAAACAGTTGTATGCTACATGGTCTTTCCCATCTTGAAACAAGTCTTCATTTGGGATCACTTGCTTCAAGGCTGTAAAATGTGGAGGGAGGGCGTTGGTGGTCCTGGAGGCCATGAACTGGAATGGTCACCTTTCTTTCATTACCACTGTGGAAGACTACCATGTTTTGTCTTAAATCGAAGATCGGACAGTTCTGCAAAGCTGTGTTACGGTGGCTGCGGCTGCTCTGCCTTTAATGTTGAGCTTTCATGTACCTTGTTAGAGGATAGGCAAATTGATTTAATCTTCAAAAAAATTGATTCTGCTCTGGATTGGACAAAAGGCCCCTAATAAGCCATTATGCTATGCCCTATTAAAGTGAAAAACAGTAGCATTAATATATGCATTGTTGGACCAAACAGCACCAGGTTTGGTGGCTGGGTGTACCTTTTAAAGATATTTTGGACTGCCCTTGAGAACCTTCTTTTGTTAAAAATGTGCAATTATAGAGACATTTTGGAATCTGAAATGAATGACATTCATTGTAAAAGATTGACTGTGCTGGCACACAGGTTTTAGAAGACCACTGAAAATGTAATCTATCATGATTTCCTCAGCTGAAGGACAACTTTTTTTGTGACACCCATTGTGACAGACATGCTACATAGGCATTTCACGTGATTTTCCAGGGAGGCACACAAGAACAGAAGTGTGTGCAGCCAGTGGTACTGTTTCAACAATATTATTGTTATTGTGTTTTTTGACAGTGGAAATATGCAGATTGATTCCCGATGTGGGGCTTCTATCTTTATCTTTCGCAGCTGACATGAGATAAGAAGGTCCGCGGTTTAACAGAAAGTCATGGTACACTGTACATCGAATCAGCTACTGTTATCTCGAAGTCATATTTGTTTCCAAAACGTCTGCAAAGCAATGTGTATCCAGATTGGGCATGCAAGCCTGTGGAATATCTGGTCGAATTTCATATTCTGTGTCCTCTGTAACTAAATACCTTTGGTCTCATTAAGAACGCAAAATCATTATATACGTGAATATATATATGATATATAACGCAACAAGTACTCCAAGACGTCGTTCCCAAAAATACAATGTTCATAATTTCACTGTCTGGCACAGATTTTACGAATTTTGCAGGCAGTGGTGCCTAAGCATGTGAAATCAATTTCCAAGTTGTGAATTGTGACCATTATGGGCAAATGTGCACTCATTGCGGCTAAGACACATGGGTGGCTCCTCCGTAATGGCGGAGGAGCATCGCCCCACTAGTCAGAGTCAGTTACAGAAAAATAAAATGATATTAAAACAATATAATTAAATTTTTCTGTGAGGGGCACCTAGAAGTGCACATTTAAGTTTGGCTGGCCATCTCAACCTGGCCAAACAGACATGCGCACTTCTATTTCTCCAACCCAGCTGTGTTCACAGCTGGGTCAGAAAAAAGCCTCAGACTCAAGGCAGTGTCTGAGCAGTAGAGCAGAACGATCAGACCAAACCTGCCACAGCTCTCATAGCACAAGAGCAGCGTTTGGATTGGCTGGGCAGCCCGTGCCTTCCCAGAGACTGTGGGAGACAAGCACCGAGGTGGCCTTCGTAGCAGCAGAAGGTACTTTTAAAAAATATTATTTTTTCCCTCAATCCCCCCTCCCCACCTCCTCACTTTCATTGTTTGGCGGCCGCCACTGCTAAGACAGAATCCGGTTTGCAGAAATCCATCTAAATCTCTGGAAGAAAACCTAGCTTCGAGGATGAGGATATAACACTGTGTAGGAAACTCTATTCCCCTTGAGGTGAAATGAGTTCCTTGGTATCAATTCCACTTCCACAGATGCAGGCACAAGTCCATGGAACAAGTCTGAGGCCTTTAGTGGTTGACAGGGGTCCATGTCAATGAACCGGTCCAAAGCCACAGAGGTGACCCTGGCTGACAGAAATGAATGTCAGGCTTTGTAGGTGGAAACAGTCGTTGACCACAGTGGCAGGTTCAAGTCCACCGAAAAGCAGTGGGGTAATGGATGTGAACCAGGTTCCAGGATCACAGCAGTGGAAGCTCAAGTTGCTGAGGTGGTGAGATGAACTGCATAGAATCGGGGTCGGACTGGGACAGAAAACAGGCCCAAGCACCAAAACAAATGTGGCCCCATTAGTGAATTAGTAGTTTTGAACTTGTAAATAAACGCTTTATAAGTGTTTTGCAAGATATAGAAGACTGGATGGATTTGAGCTTGCTGCAGGTAATTATTTTGGTGATAACAGAAAAATCAACAGTTAAACGCAACTCAGCAGACCATAAAATTGGCCTACAACCTCCAAAATATGGCCCGCAAACCAATCTGTTTGACCAGCCCTTCTGCATTGCTGCAGCAAGACCGGTATCTCGAAATGAACAATGAGCCTGTGTCACCATAAAACTTGAATTTGCTAGGATGGCGTTCTGTAACACCCTCTGACCACCCACATATTCACCTACTAGAAGTCATCAAAATAGCTCTAAATACAACGCAAAGTTTCCAGAGCTCCAAGATGTCCTGTAGTAAAAAAAAATTGTGTAAAAAAAACAAACATCTTCACACCTCTCAAACTGCAGCTGATAAGGAAGAGGAGGTTTCACAGTCCGAGGGCCCTTCTGTAAAACCACTTCCGAAAAAGCTATCATCTCATCTTAAGAAAGAAAAACCCCAAAACGCATCTTTTCTGAAACCTCCGTACATTCCCTCTCTAAAGACAATGTATAGTTTTGGAGTATCCAATTACTTAATTAATTACATAATTCATTCCTTGATTAAAAGAACTATACTATATATTTTTTTTACAAAATAGGATTTTCCTAAACAAACTCCCTAAACAGATCAGTATAATACGAAACATCAAAATGTCACAATTATGCAACAGTAACTCAACCCAAAATTCTGCTAAAAATCACTTGTGTCATCACCAGTGACATTATGAATGAAAGCCCGGATCGCCTCGTATGACATCACCAGTCTATTCACCTATGTGATCATATATTTTTCATTCTAAATTCTAATTTATTTAAATTAGAAATATGCGAGAATTGTACTATCACCAACAGAGGGGGTGTCCTGGGATGGAAGAAGGGGGGTTTATGAAGTGTAAGTGAAAGGGAAGGTCTAGCAGCTGCAGAACCCCGCCTCTTGTTAATTACTTTCTTATGTATCTGTCTGATGAGTAACAGGACTGCCTGGGGCATCTGACAGTATGGGTAAGGAAGAGGGGAAGGGTCTTATTTCTGGTACAGCTTGAAAACTGCTGAAAAGGTTGACTGAAAGACTAGGTATAATTCACTAGATTATATGTAGGTAAAGTTCCATTTATAGCTGGAAACAGAGTGTAATCTAAATATGGTAACCAGAAAGAGATCATGTTACTAGTCTGTGGTTCCACAATAACACCAAAATCCACAAATAATTTGTAAAGGCCCATTACTGGTGTTAATACACAGTAAAAAGTCATATTAGTGCCCAAAAGGTGAGTCCCCTTGGGTACCTCACCTCATAAATGAAGCCTCAGATTATCAAGGGGGTGGATTCACAAAGCTTTTTCTGTGAATAGCAGTGCCTTGCCCTTTTAGGTGAGAATTACTCTTGAATGTAAAGTACTCTTGAATGTGAAGTACTCTTGAATGTGAAGTACTCTTGAATGTGAAGGCCCAATTTTCAAAACATTTTCCATGAGTTGATGTGCCTATACCCAGGTGGATTATTCGTGAATTCCTAAGAGTAGGACATGCTTACACATGGAAAACAATGGTTTGCAAATCATTTCTCCCATTCAGTTTATTCAAGTCTTTAATCACTGACCATATAATGTCCATTCTTGAAAAGTATTACTGTCCTAATGGCCATGAACTATCCTTCCTTATTTCCTCCCTTTGGTTACAGACCTGTTCATGGTCTCTCCTCGACAATTCTCCTGTTTGCTTGATCCTCCTTGACTGCCATTCTTCTCTACCTTCTATTCAAAATATGAGTCACATTTTTACTAAGTCATACTTCTGCCAATTAAGGGTATGATGGGACTCCTCCATCTGCTACTCCTTCCTCACGTTGGACAGTCTCTACAACATGTTCATGCTGTACGGTGAATACATTGTGCACTTTACGATGGTCCTCATACTACTTGACCACTGTAATCAAATTAATTCCAGAGAGCTGGAAGCAAGTAGAAGAAAATACAGGAGATACAGAATAATGTTGCTGGTCCTCTCCTTGGCCTTAAATGCTTAAAGATTACATCCCTCCATGAAATAATTCCAGGCTGCTAATGGGGAAACACATTAAAATCAAGATGCCTTGGTTCCCCAAGAAAGCTTTTTTTTGACCATCCACTTTGATGCCCCAGAAATGTATTTCACATTTATCGGTCGACCAGATGCCTCATGCAGCCTCCCAAAAATGTAGACTATTGCTAAACAATGCATACAGGGTTTGGTGGTAAATGATTCCTTTACTAGCATTCTGCTCTCTGGATCTCTGTTCTACTCCATTTCAGATGAGAAACAATCTGACTGAAGCTCAGAAGGCCTCCAAAGTTTGTCATCTTCTGACATGCTTAAGAAATTTCAACTCAGGTACCTCCCATTTCACTAACTTCTGCCACTGCCCAAAGAGCTGTGCTGACCACAACAATAATTCTAGGTCAGGCTTCTCCAACGAGTAACTTGTGAGCTACTGGTACGTCTCCAGATACCTGTAAGTAGCTCTACTCTACTGTGTCCAGTTTAGCCTACTAAATTTGAAGCTTTTGATTGATTGCCTGAATATATGTATATCAAATTTGAAAAGCTTGTATTAGAGTCAGAAATGTGTGTATTTTTAGAACTAATAAGATGATGTTTGAATTTCCAAAATCTATTTAAAAGTGTTATTTGAGTATTAAATCATGTGAAGTTCAGAAGGTTTATTTCCATTATAATTACCTTGGTGCCAGGGCTATGGCTGTTATGTATTACCCACGTTAAGGCATTCCAGACTGACAAACAGTATTTTTTTTTCATCACCGCTGGAAATACTGCCTGATGCACTGAGGTGATCACTTCGGGTAATTTTACATAGGGTAATCACTAACATAATATTGTCTGATGTAGTCACAATAATGATAGTAGCTCGGGCTCAATATTATTGATCTTAAGCAGCTCTTTCTATAGAAAAGGTTGGCGACCTCTGTTCTAGGTAAATTCCAGAATCTGTTCTTGAGATTGGGAGCTGGCTCTTGTGGAGGAGAATGCTTCAAAGTAGGGGACGATGGAGGGATACAGACGGCCATCTTAATGTGCTGAGTGCTGTCCCGACAAGAAGAATGTGTCCAGTCAGTCATCGATGCTGTGATGCAAAACATCATCTGGACATCATCCTAACACACAACTCCTGACACCCAATAATGTCCATCTGGTCACAGTCGGGGCCACTGGAATTATGTTGAAATGGAGAACCAAATTATTCAGCGGGTTCGTCACATCACCTTGAATGACAAGAACTGCCAAGCTCGATTTGACCAACTGACACACCCTGCTGCCTAGCTGCTTCATTGCCCATTTATTATGATTGTTTTCGAAAGTACTTATTATCTGCTACTGTGAATATGAACTGCGTATTCCTTTTGTTTTTCAGTTGCTAATTGTTCGTTTTATGATGTTTTTTATCGGGAACATATGTCTAGTTCTTTGAAGGCTCTAATGCCCTTGGGCCAAGCGCGTGCGAAAGAAAACCACAAATAAAGAAATAATAAATACTTGCATGACAGGAAAAGGCAAATTCTGTGGTATAATGCTCCTCGTAAAGTGGCAGTGGTACTTTGCCCTTTTGTCATGTCAACACTCAGTAGTACTTTACAAGCAAAGGTTACAGGCCATTTGTACCAGTTTAACACTTGAATACTGCAATCAGTACGTGGATTGTGATCAGATAACCTTTCTAAAGGGTCATCCACTAAGCAGTTCCATGAGTCATTTTGTTTTTTTCAGAAACATTTGATCTGTATGAGCTAAAAAAAACAACAAAAAAAAAAACGTATATATATATATATTCACTGAAAAAACCATAGGTTTTACACACGTTATAGTTAGGAAGTAGCATTTACAAAACCTATGAAATTACCTGAAACAACCATAGGTTTGACACCAGTTATAGTTAGCTGGAAATTTTACTGATATAAAACTAATGAAATTCCACGTTATAGTTAGTTGGACTCACTATAACTTGCGCGTGTAATGCACTGCTGATGACGTCACATATTACATCACTCATGACATCACTGATGACACCATCCTTGTGACACAGTGACAGACCTCCTTTCACTGTAATCTAACCCTTGAAACACATATTCAAAAATAGAAAGTAAAATTTTCAAAAAAATGGAGATACCCATACCAGTTACAACAACCAATTCAATAATTCCACCATCTATATACACATGCACTAATTCACCAACAGTTCTATATAGTCACTCATACATATATTCACTAATCATATGTAGTGATACACCTACACATCCTGTTACACACTGACAGTCATCCAAAAGTTATTCACACACATACTCACACATGCAAATAAACTATTGAACATCCATTTATTTGCATAAACAGCTATACACACACTACCACTTTACTTCTAAGGAAACTTACACATACTTACTCTCTTAAAAAATCACTTATAGAAACACATACTAATTTAAACAGGAACTCTTACAATCCCTCACTCTCACATATACTCACTTATATACATCAATATTCACATATACTAGATTAAAACATATGTAGTTACTGATAAAGACACTAATAAGACAGTCATTCACTCACTAACACAGACATATACACACTCATGCACCCATACAGTCCTGCACATATGCTGTCTTCAAAACACATACAAACAGAGACTCAGTCATTCTTGCATCTATGTACTAAGTAATACTCCCACCAAAGCATGCAAACACTCATACTGATACTAAGAAAAACATCTAATAACCTATATACATACACATGTACCTACTCATCAACCCATGCAGCCACTTATACACAAAGTGAAACACTAATACATATATTTAAATATTTAAGCATTACTCACTAATATATGTATTCACTAAGATATTCAATAATATATACATATATAACACATATTTATTTTTCAGAAAGACACATTCACTGGATGGTGTCATCAGTGATGTCATGAGTGATGTAATATGTGACGTCATCAGCAGTGCATTACACGCGCAAGTTATAGTGAGTCCAACTAACTATAACGTGGAATTTCATTGGTTTTATATCAGTAAAATTTCCAGCTAACTATAACTGGTGTCAAACCTATGGTTTTTTCAGTGAATTTCATAGGTTTTGTAAATGCTACTTCCTAACTATAACGTGTGTAAAACCTATGGTTTTTTCAGTGAATTTCATTGGTTTTTAAAATGCTAATTCAGAAATATCTCGTGTATACAACCTATACTTTTGTCAATAAAGTTCTGCCAATATTTTTTCCAGAAACAAGCCGTTTTCTTCACTGTTCAAGTTGCATAGAGACTCCTTGTAAAGCGATACAGAATTAGAAAGTCTGTACCTTGCCTTTTTTTCAACGCATTAAAATTTGCCTGTAAATAAAAATAGCCTTTCTAAACTTTCATGCACGACCCGGTGTGCGCACTCTCGGCAACAGTTCTCAATAAAATGTATAGCGCATTTCCAGGCTTTCGTGCGCGACCGACTGCGCGCACCCGCCTATATATTTCGTGAAAACTTTGCAATCTGAACTTATTGAATTTCTTCATAGACCCATCAAAGAACTTATAATACGTCAAAGAGACTAAACCTAGGCTTCTTTTTTAATATTATGAAAATTTTCATTAAATGGAGCCGAATGTCTTTTTAAACTTTCGTGTGTGACCGAATGTACACACCTTGGTATTTTAAAAAAATATATAAAAGGTTTTATACTTTAACAATTGTATGCTTGAATCGAGCTCAGAAGATATATTAAATCCGGATATGTTTGGATTTACTCCTTTTCACGTTTTGAAACTTCGCTGAATTAGACCGCTACTTCCAAATGGCGTACGTGACCAGATACTATCACCGCGTACACGTCCTGAGACGCGAATGTGAAGTCATGTGACTTGAAAACAACACTTCCAATTGGTTCTTAGTAGTTTCTATTCTGCAATTTACACGGAGCACTCCACCCACTTCTCTCACTATCTTTTCTACTCTCAAAAGAGAACAACGTTCAACACCCTTCGGAAGACTTTGCTGAAATGGCTGCCGCCCCGCATTCATCTTCCGAATCTGAAGGAAATGAGCGACTACCTTTAAAAAGAAAAAAGGAATCTTTTATTTGGCAATTTTTCACTTATCCTGAAGAATAAAAGAAAGTGAATGCGCCAAAAGTTACCTGCACGATATGCAATTCGGTTCTCTCAAGAGGAAATCCAAGAAAAAAATATTCCTTTTCCATACATACCATGGTGCGGCATGTCAAACAAGTGCACCCTGTGGAATTTGCACAGGCATCGACAAGAGCCCTGGCCACGCTATTACCATCAGAGGTGGCCAGCACATCTTCTGGTGGACGACCTGTATCTCCATCGAGTGCTGTGATGGACTTGAGACCATATCTTGCAAAGGTGCACATGAAATGCAACGAGTGTGGAGAAATTCTTCTGTACGGAGAGCAGAGCCTCATTCTTACTAAACTAAAAATTGAGAGTCATAAATGCCCCGAGAAAAGATAAATTTCTTCATTTCATTTTGATCCTGTGTCACACATGAAAATGTTGTTGCAAGTTAAAAAAATCAAAAACTGCATGACACTGTTCCTGTCAAGGTAGCATAGCTGACGGCCTAGGGGTGGAGGACCGTTGTGCAAATACCCCGGGAAGGACTCTGGATATGCTTGGTCCCTGAGATTCTTCGATGTCACTGCCTTCCACAAATGGCATAAGTCCTGGATGTTCGGTGCCATACTTGAGGGTTTGACCTAAAGACACGTCCTGCGGTGCCCTGGTCCAAAATCAAACAACATAACACTTGTTTTGAAAAAAAAAAAAAAGTTCTTTTCAGAACTAACTCATTGTACCAAAAACAGCTCCAGGAGCATATTATAAAGGGGGTTTATCTCCCCTTTTTTGGCTTTCGTTCGCGCGCGACCGTGTGCGCGCACCCGCCTATATATTTCGGGAAAACTTCGCGATTGCAACGTATTAAATTTCTTCATAGACCCATCAAAGAACTTATACTACGTCAAAGACAGTAAACCTAGGCTTCTTTTTTATTATTAGGAAAATTTTCATTAAATGGAGCCGAATGTCTTTTTAAACTTTCGTGTGTGACCGAATGTACACACCTTGGTATTTTAAAAAAATATATAAAAGGTTTTATATTTTAACAATTGTATGCTTGATTCCAGCTCAGAAGATATATTAAATCCGGATATATTTGGATTTACTCCTTTTCACGTTTTGAAACTTCGCTGAATTAGACCGCTACTTCCAAATGGCGTACGTGACCAGATACTATCACCGCGTACACGTCCTGAGACGCGCATGTGAAGTCATGTGACTTCACAACAACACTTCCAATTGGTTCTTAGTAGCTTCTATTCTGCAATTTACACGAAGCACTCCACCCACTTCTCTCACATCTCTACCCTGTTATCTGCAATTGTGAACATCAAAAGAAGTTGCGCTACGCCCCTGTAAGAGGCCTCACTCCCACTGCTGCAACGGCTTGGCAGTCCTCCAGATGCACAGGAACAGCCCCTCCGATCCATTGAAGTTCCCTGTCGTGAGAGGCCTCACTCCCACTGCTGCAACGGCTTGGCAGTCCTCCAGATGCACAGGAACAGCCCCTCCGATCCATTGAAGTTCTGTGTCGGTCTCAATACAACTTACGAAATGAAAATAAGCACTGAAGAATATTTATGCTGTAGCAGGAGGAGTACTACATGCTTGCAGAATGCATTCTATTACCTATAAAAAAGTGAAACACCCACGCTACAATCATATAGAATACTTCCTCTAAAGAAGCCTGTGAATAACTTTCGAACATCAGGTTAACCTTTTTTTACTCTCTCATCATTGTTAAAGATAAGTATTTACAATACTATATTAAACAATGCCATGATTTTTCCTTTTTAATTTTAAAAATCTTGCAATCTTTCACAAACCCAATACTCATGGCTTCTTTTTCGATCCAAAAATCTTGCAATATTACATACCTACATAGAATAACAGAAAAAACATAAAACTACAAAGGCCAAACAGTCTACTAAACGCGGATTTGTAACCTATGGGGCAGATTTATGTTAACTACTTCATACCCAGATATGCACCAGTTAATCTGCACCACAGTATGGTAGTGCTCCGTTACCCATGGTGTGCCACATTTGAAATGTGGCGCACCATGGTACAAAAACACCATACATGCGTAACACATCTGTGCTCAAAAACTAATACATTGCTAGAGTTGCATCGCAACTGTGATGCAGCTCCAGCAAGGCTCACCAATGCACTATATTCACAATGCTGCGTCAATACCTGCGCCTGCTTCAAGCACATGCACAGTTTTGAAACAGCATGGGCCTGAAAGTCACTGAGTGAAATATCATACATTACAGTCAGCCACTTTCAAGACGCATTCCTTCAGAGGAACACTTACCGGTTATTAGAGGTAGATCGTCCGACTCCACCGGAGGAGACCCCTAATAAAAAAGACATATATAAAATGCGGACTAGCCGCTGTATCGTGCTAGCAAACTTTAACTTAAAAATCGTTAGAAAAAACAAAAGGAATCGAGCAAAATCAGTAGGCCACTGATAGGATCTCTTTTTCACCTCGCTAAAATAGAAACATTAGGAACAACCCCTCATGAGAAATATGAAACTAGTGAGAGAAACCGAGCTCGACGCCATGATGGCTGCAAGATAGCTCGGCTCCGCCGCCCACCCCGCCCAAAATAACGACAAACCCTATACAAATATTATAAATAAATACAACACACCAGCAAAGTAACAGGATAAAACGTTTTATTAAATAACTATTTACATGGCAGCCTGCTGCAACATGAAAACAACACTTCCAATTGGTTCTTACTAGTTTCTATTCTGGAATTTACACGCAGCACTCCACCCACTTCTCTCACTATCTTTTCTACTCTCAAGAGAGAACAACGTCCTACATTTTTCGGAAGACTTTGGTGAAATGGCTACCGTATCTCATTCATCTTCCGAATCTGAACAAAATGATCGACTACCTTTAAGAAGAAAAAAAGAATCTTTCATCTGGCAATTTTTCACTTATCCTGAAGATCAAAAGAAAGTAAATGCACCAAAAGTAACCTGCACGATATGTGACTCGTTTCTCTCAAGAGGAAATCCAACAAAAAAATATTCCTTTTCCATATATACCATGGTGCGGCATGTCAAACAAGAGCACCCTGTGCAATTTGCAGAGGGATTGACAAAAGCCCTGGCCACGCTATTACCATTAGAGGTGGCCAGCACATTTTTTGATCGACGACCTGTATCTCCATCGAGTGCAGAGATGGACTTGAGATATTTAACTATATATGGTCTATAACCTATGGTTTTTTCAGTGAATTTGCTCCACCGCCCACCCCGCCCAAAATAACGAGAAACCCTATGCAAATATTATAAATATATACAACACACCAACAAAGTAACAGGGTAAAACGTTTAATTAAATAACTATTTACATGGCAGCCTGCTGCAACATCGATCCAAATGCATGGTTTTTTCAGTGAAATTCCTCCGCCGCCCACCCCGCCCAAAATAACGAGAAACCCTATGCAAATATTATAAATATATACAACACACCAACAAAGTAACAGGGTAAAACGTTTAATTAAATAACTATTTACATGGCAGCCTGCTGCAACATCTCCGCCAGCAGACGGCGTGGGGTGCACTGGAAGGGAGAGGCGGCGCGAACGAGCCTCCCCCACCTCCCCAGGTGGAGGTTTCTCAGCTACACCCCAGCGCTTCACTGATCTCCTTGTCCTCAGTCAAGCATCAATAGTAAGATTTTCATAGGTGAGTGTAGGTTCATAGTTTGCCATCCACAGACTAAAAGCCTGGAGTAGCAGTGAAAAAACCATAACTAGGTAAGAAGGAACGCAGAGGCTGTAGGAAGGACTCTGCATATGCTTGGTCCCTGAGATGCTTCGATGTCACTGCCTTCCACAAATGTCATAAGTCCTGGATGTTGGGTGCCATAGTTGAGGGTTTGACCTAAAGACACACACGTCCTGCGGTGCCCTGGTCCAACCATCACATATACCTGCGCCAGGAGACGGCGTGGGGTGCACTGGAAGGGAGAGGCGGCGCGAACGAGCCTCCCCCACCTCCCCAGGTGGAGGTTTCTCAGCTACACCCCTAAAGACACGTCCTGCGGTGTCTTGGTCCAACCATCACATATACCTGCGCCAGGAGACGGCGTGGGGTGCACTGGAAGGGAGAGGCGGCGCGAACGAGCCTCCCCCACCTCCCCAGGTGGAGGTTTCTCAGCTACACCCCAGCGCTTCACTGATCTCCTTGTCCTCAGTCAAGCATCAATAGTAAGATTTTCATAGGTGAGTGTAGGTTCATAGTTTGCCATCAACAGACTAAAAGCCTGGAGTAGCAGTGAAAAAACCATAACTAGGTAAGAAGGAACGCAGAGGCTGTAGGAAGGACTCTGCATATGCTTGGTCCCTGAGATGCTTCGATGTCACTGCCTTCCACAAATGTCATAAGTCCTGGATGTTGGGTGCCATAGTTGAGGGTTTGACCTAAAGACACACACGTCCTGCGGTGCCCTGGTCCAACCATCACATATACCTGCGCCAGGAGACGGCGTGGGGTGCACTGGAAGGGAGAGGCGGCGCGAACGAGCCTCCCCCACCTCCCCAGGTGGAGGTTTCTCAGCTACACCCCTAAAGACACGTCCTGCGGTGTCTTGGTCCAACCATCACATATACCTGCGCCAGGAGACGGCGTGGGGTGCACTGGAAGGGAGAGGCGGCGCGAACGAGCCTCCCCCACCTCCCCAGGTGGAGGTTTCTCAGCTGCACCCCAGCACTTCACTCGATATAGGCGGCCGGCTCCCGGGGTCCGGCGGAACTTTTAGCCTTTTGGTGACTCTTCCATTCTGGACCTTGTCCCACAATCCGTTTGACCTGAAGACACGTCCTGCGGTGCCCTGGTCCAACCATCACATATACCTGTGCCAGGAGACGGCGTGGGGTGCACTGGAAGGGAGAGGCGGCGCGAACGAGCCTCCCCCACCTCCCCAGGTGGAGGTTTCTCAGCTACACCCCAGCGCTTCACTCGACAAGATGAGTTGCGCCCGCTCCTGCGGCACATTGCCTCGCTCGGCCAGCTGAATTACGCCTGCTCTTGCTATTACAGCGTCTCACCCGCCATCCGGCTGAATTGCACCCACTCTTCCGGTACAGCGACAGGCGGCTGCCACGGAGCTCAGGAAATGGCGGTCGGCTCCACAGACTTGGGCCTGGCCTGCAAGGATGGCTCTGGACAACCCTGGAACTCGGACGCTTGACTGCTACGGCATGGGCCCCATTCCCAAAAGCGTCCCATCAGCCTTGAAGATTCTACAAGAGTCACCGGGGCCCCCGACTCCCGCAGAGTTCCGGTGGGGAGCTTCTGCCATGATTGCTCGCAGAATGGCCACGACGTAGCCACGGGGTGCTCTCATGCTGACGCCAGCTTCAGTCTGAAACTTCCAGAAACACTGTAGACTACCAATTCAATCAGTTCCGGTGGAGCCCCAACGACGTATCGCGTTGTTGCATAATGCGTCATATGACACGCTGCGTTAGCGCACCCGGAAGTGCTCCGGTGCGCGAGGCGCGAAGCGCAGCTTCCCGGAAGCAATCCGGGGCGCGGCGCGGAGCGCGTAACGTAAGCATAACAGGTCATGTGACATTTTTTTTTTTTTGAAAACTTTTTATTGATTTTAAAACAAGAAAACAAAAGAACAATACAAAACAAGGCAGTGCATTAAAACGTGTCATCACGTGGTCCGTGGGGGGGGTACATAGAGGAGTCAAGGAGTAGTGCAATCAATAATTGGGGGGGGGGAGAGGGGGGGGGGAAGGAGACCAAAATACATACAAAACAGCTATGTTTCTGCGGAGGAAACGTCAGGTCTGGAGGTAGACAAGTCAGCATCAAATTCAGACATTGGGGGAGTACATATATCTCCACGATATGCGTTCCATTGGGTCCACACTTTCCCCCACGTGCCTGGTTTGCCACGGGAAACATACACAATTTTTTCTCGAAACATGCACCAATCCATGTTTTGTGTCCATCCCAGAAGTGTCGGAGGCTTCTGAGCGCCCCACAATTGGGCAATATCACGCTTGGCCACCATGTTTCCCAAGGTCGCCCAGCGGAGCTGCGCTCGATTGTAGTCATTCGGCTCCCAGACATTCAACAAGCATCTTCTCGCTTCAGGCATTAAGCGCACTCCCGTGACCTCACTCATTACTTCATGCACGCGGTTCCAATAACGTATCACAGCAGGGCATTCCCAGATAATATGAAGGAACGTAGCCACCATACCGCATCCACGCCTACACAAGCCATCCATCGAAAATCCAATACGAACCAGACGTGGGCCGGTCACATACACCCTATGCAGAATTTTCAGTTGGACGAACCGAAGACGTGCCGGGATAGCTACTTCCTTCGGGGAAGAAATAGCGGACTGCCAGTCCTCATCATCGAGTTCCAGACCATCTCCGGTCCACAACCCTCGAAGACTATCTAGTAGATCAGTCCTGGTATTGATCAACTTTTTATAAATTAGCGAGATCGTGCTATCAGGAACGTGACCATCCAGAATCCGATCCTCGAGCGGGGATGCCTCCGGCACGTCCGAGCCTAGTGGAAAAACAGACAAGACCGCATGCCGGACTTGCGCATATCTGAAGAATTCCTTATCATTCAGCCCATACTCAACTTTCAATTCCTCAAACGTCTTGACCCTGCCCTTGATCCATACTTCATCTACCCTACTGATCCCGATCATGTCCCACCGATCAAATCCCTTCGATTGCCAAAGGGAGCCCAATTTATCCGAAGCATATCGTGGGGTAGCCCGGGTCGGCATATCGGCCCATCCCGTGGCTGCCGTAGCTCTACGCCACACCTGCACTGCTGTTTTGGTGGGGCCCGTAAGAGTGTCACCAGCTGATTTCGCATATAGAGCCCTATTGTAGTCCCCACCGGGCAGCAACCATCTGTCCATCGCAAAAGCCGGGTTTGGTGGGGGAGCGTAGGTGCCATGGTTGATGGCCCCCAATTGAGAGGCCCAGTAATAGCGACGAATGTCCGGGAGAGCGATGCCGCCATCGTACCAAGGGAGTGTAAGCTTCGAGAGGGCGATGCGAGGACGGCCCCCCCCATAACAATTGCCGCTGTAGACTCTCAATCTCACGAAAATATTCCGCTGGCACTACATCAAGCGTGTTTTGAAGCGCATAAAGGAATCGGGGGAGCGACATCATCTTAAACAACGCAGCTCGTCCCAAGGGAGAAAGGGGGAGCTTGCTCCAAGTCCCGACAGCCGCCCGAAGGTGTCTGAGAGAGGGCAGCAGATTGCGCTCATACCGAAGTGTGGGGTCCAAGGTGACAAAAATTCCCAGATATTTGAAACCATCTAGTACCACCGGAATAGGACAATCACGGGGCAGGAGGGGAGCATCACCGGAGAGAACATAAACGCAAGATTTAGACCAATTTATAACTAAGCCGGAATTTTTACGGAAAGAAGTCAAAACGTCAAAAAGGACGATTAACGACTGTCGGGGCGATGTGAGGTACAAAAGGATGTCATCTGCATACAAAGATACACGGTCTTCAAAGTCCGGAGACCATTGAATACCCTTCATGGATGGTTCCCATCGCAGCCAAGCCGCCAGTGGCTCTAAAGCAAGGGCAAACAAGAGTGGGGACAGAGGACAGCCCTGGCGCGTACCTCTACCGAGAACAAAGGAGGCCGAGACACGTCCATTCACCACCACCTGGGCTAAGGGATCAGCATAAAGCAATCAAACCCAGCGGATAAAGGTGGGCCCAAACCCGAATTTGGAGAGGACCGCCCAAAGATAGGGCCATTCAATCGTGTCAAACGCCATGGTGGCGTCCAAAGACGCCAAGATGGCCGACTCTCTCAATGTCCCGGCTCGCGCGAGGACTCCATGCAAGCGCCGAAGATTAAGTGCCGTATTTCGATGTGGTATAAATCCGGACTGGTCCGGATGAACCAGATCGCCTATAACAGCCACCAGACGATTAGCAAGAACTTTGGCCAGGATCTTGGGTTCAGCATTTATTAGGGAAATAGGCCTGTACGATTCACAGCGGTCACGTGGCTTACCCTCTTTATGTATAACCACTATGGAAGGCAAGGTCAGGAGGAAGAAATCCTTCCGCCAGTGATTCCAAAAACATAGAGCGCATATACGGTGCCAATACATCCGGACGAAGCTTGTAGAGTTCTATAGGGAGTCCATTAGGGCCCGAGGCCTTCCCGGAGCGAATCGAACGGATAGCGGTCGCAACTTCATCCGCCGTAGGCGGAGCCTCCAGCAGGTCCCGCTCCGAGTGAGACAAACATGGTAGCGAGATATCGCGTAAAAGCATGTGGGAGTCCTGCTCCGGTCTATCGGACACAGGGGAGTACACCACCCGGAAATAATCGGCGAACCTCTCAACAATCCCAGCAGGGTCCGTGATATTTTCACCATTCGCGTCAACTATAACAGGAACCACTCGACTCGCGCATTCTCTCCTATCCAACCAAGCAAGCAACTTCCCAGCCTTATCTCCCACATCATACAGACGTCCCTGCTGTTCACGACTCATCTCCTTCGCTGCATCAGTCACCAGAGCTCTGTACTCATGTTGTTTCAGGTCCAACAGATGAAGCCTCTCAGGGGAGACTCCAGCATCCAACTCTCCCTCAAGAACGGTAATTTCAGTCTCAAGACGAACAACCTCCTCTCGTCTACATCTCTTAACAGTGCCAATCGACGAGAGGGCCTGCCCCCGAATTACAGTTTTGTACGCCTCCCACAGGGAGACAGAAGAGGATAATGACCCCACATTTTCGGCAAAGTAGTGATCAATTGTCTTAAGTAGTTCCGCTCTAATCTTGGGATCACGGAGGTACCATGAATTGATCGGGGCCACTCGACCCTCCGATCCCCCATGTGCGTTCACAACCAACCACAGTGGGGAATGATCCGAAATACCCCTGGCAAGATGTTTCACCTCCCCTATACGGGAAGTCTGGGAGGAGGGCATCAAAACATAATCCAATCTCGAAAGGCTGCCGTGGGCCCCAAAGTGAAAGGTATACTGTTGTTGCCCAGGATGATGTAATCGCCAACAATCGGTCAGCCCCAGCGCCTCCATGAAGTCCCCAAGCCAGGATTGGAACTTAGCGAGAACTCGGGGAGGGTAACGATCACACATCCCAGACACTACTGAATTAAAGTCTCCCCCTACCACAAGCAAACCCTCGGGGACTCCCAGAATCACACTTCCCAAATCCGCATAGGTCGTAGTTTGAAGACCTGGGGGTATGTAAACAGAAAACAGTGTAACCACCCTACCCTCCCAACGCCCCACAATGGCGGCGTACCGCCCTCTATCATCAAGTATAATGTCGTCAACAGCGAGGGGGAGGGAGGTCCGGATTAGAATGCCCACCCCTCTGGAGCCAGAGGTGAAACCTGAGTGTGCAATGAGACGATAGCCACGCCTATTCATGGCGTGGCACGTATTACCCAGCAAGTGCGTCTCCTGAAGCAAAACCACATCAGGGGACAAGCGTCTCAGTAATTGCAAGACCACTCCCCGTTTAATTCTGTCTCCCAAACCATTGACGTTCCAACACAGTATCCGTAGTCCCCTACCCCCCATCCCAGAGTCCACCCCAAGTCTCCCCCCACGCCAGCCGCCACACCACAACATAGAAGATCATCAGCATTATGCCTTGAAAAAAACAAAGAAACACACCCCTGAACTTCCCAACCCCCCAAAACAACAACATACCCCCCACCCCGCACCCCTGCGTTAGACTCAAAAGCCACCCCAACTCGCAGCGTGCCTGTCGCCCTAACATACAACTAATCTACGAAAAGAACCCCAGAGGAGGAAGTCACACCCGCCCCTCACCCACACCCCAGTAAGACAATGGAGTTGCAATCATTATCAGTATAGCATCGAACCATTGCCGAAAGTCAAAACGTTGGTCCGGGAGCCGATGTCGCTCCCTATTCCTGCTCCGTCGGGCCGCCCTCCGCTCCACCGGAAGGTTCCGATTGTTCAAACCGCCCTCGTCCCGTAGGTAGCGAGTCCAACCAGTCATTAGCCGCTTCAGGATGGTCAAAGAAAAATGTTCTATCATTGTGGACGATACGCAATCTAGCCGGGAAAAGCATGGCATATTTCATGTCCCTGTCTCTCAGTCTCTTCTTCACTCCTTGAAATCCTAGCCGCTGCTTCTGGACTTGTTGGGTGAAGTCCGGATAAAAGCTGACCGCAGCGTTCTCATATTCCGTGGGGCCTGACGTGCGGGAAGCCTGCAGTATCACATCCCTGTCACGAAAGTTGAAAATCCGCGCAATGATGGGGCGCGGAGAGGCACCCAGCTTGGGCGGGCCACCCGGGACACGGTGGGCCCGTTCTACTGCAAAGAACTTGCTCAGGCCCTTGGGCGCTAAATGAGTTAGGACAAGGTCCTCCACCAGTAGGTCCACAGCTGACGATTCCGTCTTCTCCGGGACACCGACCAGTCGGACGTTGTTCCGTCGTGCTCGGCCCTCAAAAGCGACGGGAGAGATAGTCCCGGGCGGATCTCAGATTACCGACCTCCGTCTGTAGGTCAGAGACGTCGGCGATGAGACTAGTAGTCTTCAGGTCGAGAGACTTGACCTTTTCGTTGGTTTTAGCAAGATCCGCCCTGATTAGATTGACATCTATGGCAACAGTGTCCAGCTTGTGGGTCAGGGCCTCATACTGTTGTCCCATCGCGGCCTTCATCCCAGCAATGGCGCACATGACGTCTTTCAACGACGGGTCATCACCCAGCAGGGATTCGTCCTCAATGCCGGCCGGGGGTTTAGCCATTCCGCTCGGAGAGCTCTTAGTGAGGGTATATCGGTCCATGACGTTGGATTGGACAGAACCTCCTCGAGCTGCCGGTCTGGTCTTGCGCCTCTCCGCTTCAGGCTTGGTGGCCATCTTAGGTCGTGTGCCCCGGAGGGTAGTCTGAGACCTAGTAAAAATGGCTACACTCGATGTGCCCGCAGAAGCTCAAGGAATAAAGTGAGGACCAGTCACTAGGCAAAGAGCAAGAAAGTCCAGATCTCCAAGCGATGTTGCGAATAAATGAGTGAAGCAAGCAGCCCGGGCGACCAAGGCAAGGTCAATGACGTAGGCTCATCAAAATCGAAACCGAAAGTAGGAGACCGGGCAAGGGAGGTTAACGCAGGCCGTTGTTATTCAATTACTACCTGGCTGGCAGAGTAGGCAAGTCCGGGGCAGTGCCATGGAGCAGGCCGCAAATATTCAAAAAGCCATATCTCAGGTTCCCGGAGACCAAAGCGAAATCCGCCAACGGATAAATGATCAGCAGGTTCACGACCACAGAAGCCCGTCGTCCGAATCAGGATTAGATGCAGGATAGTCGATGGAGGTGGCGAAGGTCCGGGAGCTCTGAGCTCACGCGACCATCTTGGGTGCGCGCTAAGCTCCTCCCTCGGTCATGTGACTTGTTAATAAAACTTTTCATTGGTTTAGAAATATTTTTTGTCCCAAATGATGAAAACCCCTCCTTGTTTCCTCTTGACTCCTGCCCCCTCCCCAAGTCTTGCTCGGCCAGCTGAGTTTCGCCCACTCGTGCAGCCTACGACATGGATACGCCGGGGCGTTATGGATCAGTATGAGCAAATATACACTTGGGGATTCACAAGCAACAACAAGCCTTTGTATTTGGGGCTTTAATCAACAACAGTGAGAGAACAGAACCGAACTAAGCACTCAGAGGCTACGTTTAAACGTAACATCATCTCCCCAAAGGTACATCACCTTACACACACATGCACTCTGATCTCCTTGGCCTCAGTCAAGCATCAATAGTATGATTTTCATAGGTGAGTCTAGGTTCATGGATTTCCATCCACAGACTAAAAGCCTGGAGTGAGAGTGAAAAAACCATAACTAAGTAAGAAGGAAGACAGAAACAGAATCTTCCTCTGCAACATCCGGCTCTGCATCGCTACTTACTTATAAATGCAGAAAAAACTCAATTAACACAAGGGCTCTTTTCAGAGCCACCTTATATCAAAGCACTCAAACTTCTGATTTATCTCCATTTTCACACTCTTCTAAATAAGTGTGCGCGCCCGAGTGCGCGCACCCCGCAACTTTTTTCACAAAAAAAAATATATATATTTTCGCCTTTAAGGACCTTACTGCACACCCTGAGAAAACCTACGCAGCAAAACAATCTCTACCTTCTCCCCTTTCCATGTTCCAACGCTTTCAAATGAACAATATATTTACTCGCAGTGACAAAATGGCGGTCAACACTTCCTGATTTCCTTCGAATCGAACGTTAACACACGTCACGCAGCAAAAAAAAAATTCCGCTTGCGCGCAGCCGCTTGAGTGCGCGCACCCGTGCGCGCTTACAGATATATAATTGACTTTAACTTTAATTTTCTCAGCAACTACTGAACGGATTTACACCATTCCAAAAAAAGCGTAATCTGCGAGCCGGACTCTACAGTTTTGCCAAATTTCTTATAAACCCATTCAGCCGTTCGACCTGTAGCCGTGTCTAAACGTCCTATGGAAAATAACATGGAGAAAACACGTTTTGGGACCCCCCTTTTATCTCAGCCCCGGCTTCACCAATCCCCCCCAAACTTTCCGGGAAGGAGCGCAGCGGACCGAGCCATCTTCTTTGAGAAATTCGCAAAGATTCATCCACCAGAGCCAAAGTTAATCCAAATAGAATGTTGAGGATTTCCTATGGAAACTAGGTCCTAACTATAACTACCTACTGGCGACCGCCAGTAGGTAATATATATATATATATATATCCATCAACAATTGCCACAAAGTGAAGACGCCACACAGCGATGAGTTTAATGCCTTTTAATGAAGGTCTGTAGCAAGGCAGGCAAGACCTTTGCCGATCAGCCCGTGAACAAGAGCAGTGTTATGCTTGAAACGCGTTGGGCCATTCAAGAAACTGAGAGTGTGACTGTTACCCTGCCTTGCTACAGCCCTTCATTAAAAGGCATTAAACTCATCGCTGTGTGGCGTCTTCACTTTGTGGCAATTTTTGATGGATATATATATATATATATATATATATATATATATATATATATATATATATATATATATATATATATATTTCCACATAAGATATAAGGCTTTAATGCTTGCATCTGATAGTTCTGCACTTCAGAATCATACATAGGATATGCCACTCTACTTCATTGTCATCCCGTGAGTAATAGAGTAAAACATGTTTGGCAAAGTAAAAAAGAAGCACAACCAAAAATGTCATCATCACATCCAGAGGATCAAAGCTTTAGGTACAAGTTTCTAGCCCGAATTCAAACCATAAGCAGTAGGTGTAAGCTCATACCCTCTGACTGGGAAATATCTTGGCCAACACCTGTAAGCAAAATATCAGAACGTGTGCCATGATGTATGACACTGCCATGATAAATGTACCCTTGCCAGCTAAAAGCAGCATCTTTCAAATATATTCGCCAATCACAGGCATATCTTGTTTCAATTAAGCTGAAGGCCTACTTTATGTTATGTCATGTCATCTAATTTCATGTTATGCTGTGTTATGTGTCTCATGGTAAAGGCCATGGTGCGCAGGCGATTCCACGACATCTTGATTCTGATAGATGCGCAAACCATGCTGGGACCATGCTTCTCATTACCTCTGTGTTAGGGTTTGTGTTGTCTTGTCGACAGAGTTGAAGAGCCCATAGGCGAGGTGAGCCACCTAGCGGCAGTGGCGGCTCCTCTGCAGTGGCAGAGGAGCGTTGCCTCACTGCCTGTCACAGGGTCAACAAATGTAAAATAAAACGATGTTCTTGCATCATTTTATTTTGCATTTTGCCGACTCTGAGCCAGCGGTGTTGGGAGGGACAGGGCCTAGGCATGGGGGGGGAGTGCTATGTGCACTCCAATCGCTAAGTGTGTGTATGTGTTTTTAGCTGGCCGACTCAGGCCAACCAAAAGACACATGCGTTCTTAGGTTTTCTCCAGCCTAGCTGCATTGAGCCGGCAGCAAATGGTAAGTTTTCATTTAAAAAAAATAATTAAATAATGTATTTCTCACCCCCGCGTGGTCCCTCCCGTGCGACCCCATGCACCCCACCACCTTTTGTTTATGGCGGCTGCCGCTGCCTAGTGGTGGTGCTTAATTACAACAACAGCTCCGAAAAGGACTATTTCACCAGCATTTGAGGAGCACTCCAATTGGCTAAATTGTGTTTTACCTGGATCACTCACAATTTTCACAATGTACCTGATGTCGTAGTTTCCTTGTCTCTGTGCCTCGCCATGTCTGTGAATCAATGCGCTTGTGCACATTTTCACTGGCTGAGTTGCACAGTTTTCTCCCTCTGTGATTTTGAGCAGTAACTCAGAAGAATAGAAGGCAGCATGTTGACATTCTTGAATGGAAATGTACACACCTATGACATAATGCCAAGTTGACGTTTGCATAAATGGGTTTGCAGGAGAGAAGAGAGGCCGGCTGGAGAGAGGTGGCGTGTGAATGATGTGAAACTATGTAGTTTGTACAAATATTAGTGGGATGAGTTCGAAGCAGTTTAGGCCATGGCGTTGATCTACATCAACACAACACCTAACCCGTATATATATGTTTTACTGTGGCCTTCCCTTTCTCCACACAGCTGCTGCTCAGTCACTGCATACACTGCACCGCAGGGTTACAACAGATCACAACCACCGAGGCCAAAGGTTTTCCTTGGCAGCTGGCTTAAATATAAGTAAATTACTGCAGCGACATCATTATCTAGAGATAACAAGCTCTAAAGTTTCACTTGTTTACAGGCGTGATAATCACTTGGCCCCGCTTGGATCCCCAGTGTGGAGAAACCCTGTGATTTTATTATTTTTTTTACATCCAAATTCTCTCCTGACCTTCCCAGGGATTATGACTGTTTTTTTTGTGTTGAGCTTATTTTATGGTCTTTTGCATCATTTAGTTGTCAAACATATTTTCTCACAGGCAAGTGGGGGCACGAGAGAAGGAAGAGAAGGACACACTTTATTTTATTGACTTTAAAAAAAGCATATATATATATATATATATATATATGTATATATATATATATATATATATATTGCAAAGAAGACTCAAATTAGTATCTGAATGTTCAACAGAAGGACAGACAGATAGTACTTTATTTATACTAGCTGTTAATAGAACAGTTTCCGAGGATTCTTGGTATAAAAAGGTTTACAGTAACATTAGTTTAAACAGACGTCTCACTAAAGAACTTGTTCAAACGGATCAAAGCACCACACATATCAATCAGTCAGGGATTTGTAAAGCGCACTGCTCACCCGTGAGGGTCTCAAGGCGCTGGTTTCAAACACAATGCGGTAGGCCATATAAGAGTACTGGATCACGTGTCCAAATCGAATTATTATTTGCCTGGGAGTACGTGTTCCTCATTAAAAGTGACCACAAAATCACTCACCGTGATAAGCGGAAAGGTTTTGGTCTTTTTGTTTTTAATTTTATATAGGACGGTCTAGACCCAAGTGGGAGGGCGCTTTTCAAGAGAACAGTTGCAATACACATGCAGGGCTGTTTGTTACATAAGTGTCTTAGGGAACAGATAAACATGAAAGGCATATAATAGATTCTTCAGCCAAATTCGGGCCAAAAATGGAATGATGAGGGAGCAGCCGAGGCCCTTGCAGGTAAGAGCGGTGGGCCGGGTTGGGGGGCAGGGACCCGACAGACGACCACGAGGGGAAATTAAATAATTAATTAATTTCCCCTTGTTGTCATCTGTTGAAATCCCCCTCCCCGCCCCCACCCCGCTCTTACCTGCAACGGCCGTGGATGGGAGGGATGCCAGACATATAGTCTGCCCTTGGCGTTAAGTGGCCATCGCCATGGAGCACCACTAGTCAATTTCAGGCTCATTTGCAGTACTTCATTTGTAGACAAGGAAGAGCCAGGACCCTTGTCAGAAGGCCACTGTAGCCTGAACCACCCACTTCTCCCATGTGCGCTGCCAAAGAAAGCACTATTACTACTAGGCATTACACTCATACAAGTGTGGCAATTCAGACTTTAAATATACATTAAAATGACTAACACATGCCTCACAAGCTATGCTTTAGGTGGCAGATAATAGTGATTTTAATATATATGCAATTATTAAACAGCAGCTGTTATGCTTCTCAAAAAACAAAACAAAAAGCGCCACCATGTGCAGGGCTGTCATGAGAGCCGGTGCTGACAATAAAGTGTTGGAGCTGGGCACCGGAAACCACCAGCTGAAATTAAGCACTGCTCATTTGCCGCCCATGTTGTTAGAGACAGGGAAATCTAGGCTAAGGGCTCAGCAGTGTTGCACGCGAGCAACATTTTATGTTCTTAAGATCTAAGTCCGCATTACTGAGTCTAACCGATGTGAACCCGGCTCACGGGACAAAGGCAGTAGACGAAAGTACATATTCTCATCATTTGCTATTCATAGGAATATCATTATTAATAGGTAATAAGATCTGGCCTAATGGCCAGGGGGCAGACTTTGGAAGCGGGGAACCAGGCACGACTCCTGGCGTCCAATCAACATCCTTTAATTCTGGGCGAATCACTTAATACATCTGTGCCCCCCCAAAAAAAGTCAGACCTTGTTTAATGTAATCTGGTGTTCGTGTAAAGTGCTCTCATGCCAATGGGCCAAGTTCTTGCTATAGAAATCTGATACTAACCCTTCTTTTTGACATTGTGCATTGTTCCACCCAGCAGCACCATCCGTGGTGTGTGTCACCAGGGCCTCTAGAATTTGATGGGAGTCATAATTGATGAACATGGGGTGTAGCAAGAAAGGCTTAATCTGACAATATTTTTTATAATAAGCGATAAGGAACAGGCATAAAGTTGGCACATTTCAAATGAAGTTAAAAATAAATTACAGGCTTTCCAGACTGAGTTATTGAAACAAGTGGAAGGTAATACGTAAATTAATTTTGAAGGGGGAAGGGTTCTCACTTGAAAGGAAACTAGAGGGTACTATAACAATAATAACAAGCATTGGCAAGCCGAATAGGTTTTTGCTTTGGCCTATACATTGTGGCTTTGCTAATGCTTGTTTTGACATGGTTTTCTAAATCATTATTTCTGGTTGAGCTGCTGAGGCCTCATCAATATATAAGAAAATGGTTGAATAAAAGCAAAGATATATTTTTGCTCTCCTTTTGCACACATTGCATTGTAGCCCTTGGAACTAAAGGTAAATATGTGTTCGGATGCAGTCCTTGTGAAAGAGTAGAATGCCGTCACTCACAGTGAAGTTAGCCAATAGGCCACTGGCCCATGTTGTATGGTTTAGTGGGTGGAAGAAAAATTTGAATGACACAACAGACCATTGGACAGAGTTTTAGATGAAAGTCTCTATACGTAGGATGTATATGTTTCTTTTATAAAATCAAATCTTCTAGGCTAATGGCAGATTTAAAACTGAGAGCATAATAGAATGGCAAAATGTTCAAAGTTTGCAAATGCTGCCTCTTCAGATGCAAAGAAATATTTTTAATACTTGTTGAGCAAAGACTAGCAGAGTGGATGACAAGTTCAGAAAAGAACAACTTCTACTTAGAAATACTGTCCGCAGAACAACAAAGCTACCAAACATTGATGGTCATAATGTAAAATAAATGTGTTTGTTGAAGTCGTATAGCCAATAGGAAGTATTGTATTGTATTGTAATTGCATTTATATAGCGCTTACTACCCCTGGTGAGGCGTCAAAGCTCTTTTTCAGCGAGTAGCTTGCTACTCCCGAACCCATAAATGATTAGTGTTGAATTAGTATAGTGAAATATGAAAGTCATTTGAGTGGAGGATATTAGTCATCACAACTTCAGTTATTTGGATTCAGAAGGATAGCGGAGGGATAGAAGAGGGAAAAAGGTTTGCATTTATATAGCTCTTGTTACCCCAGATGCGGTGTGAATCATTTTTTTTGGCAAGTAGCATGCTACTCCGGAACCCATAAAGGATTAGTGGTGAATAAGTATAGTGAAATATGAAAGTAAATTGAGTGGTGGATATTAGTCTATCACAATTTCCAAAACTCACATCAGAGATTTACTGCTTTAACCAATCGATGTGTAATTGTTCTTAATTTGAAATGAACATATTCACCACCCCTCATAACCTATTGGGTGAAGTATTCTAATGAACAACATTCACTGACTATTTGTTCATAATGAAGCATTATTTGGTCACAGGAATATTGGGCTATTAGAAAAAGTAAATAAGCGCCTCATAAACATATATATATACATATACTCACACACACATACACACATATATATGAAATGCAAATACAATATTATTTAGTATTTGCTATTTGTTTTTATTGCTGGGGTTTTTGTTCCTTACAAATTTGTATCAGGAAATACGTTTACGCCTGAGGAGTGATAGATTTATTCGATGATAACTAAATACGGTGGATCTTTACAAATGTCAAATAGTTTTACTAACTTGTTGCAGTGAGATAAATCAAAGCTTCTCAAAGCTTAGAATCGGTCCTGGAATGGTTCTCCAGAACCTTCTTACCCCAAAAGTTTAGAAAATGGGCGCACACACAGCTGCACTTCAATGGGGACTCAATGTAAAATGGCCCCAAAAGCAGAACTGCCATGTTTGTAAAAGGTCATTTCAAACTGGCCACTCACCAAGTAGAGTGTCGATAGGACCTACTCTGAGTAATCTCCGACCTCCTTCGTGACTATAATGGTTTATCAAACCAGTTTCTGATTGCTTAAAACTGTTATATACTTTCCTGTTGGTCATAGTTTCCACGTTTAAAAATAAAATATTTTTCAAATCTGAAAAATGCTTATGGGCTGGATGATGATGTAGGAACATGATGGGAACCCTTATCCCTTCCATAAACAGAAATATAAGTGAGACTCCACTCACCACTTCCTTATCCACCAACTCACCGCACCAAGGCAGCCCTGTGAAACCATACCAAAGTCTAAATCCCTGTGATTCTGTTGTTCACCTCACATCTTTCGGACCAGAGATGAGCCTCTTCCTGACCACTCTCCGTGCTGTTTCTCCTCTTTGGGTTAAGGTCCACGAGGAGGTTGAAAGCCCAAAGATTGTATAAAAAGGTTCCCTGAGAACTGACATTCACGCATCAGCATACCCCAAATGTAACTTATTCTCCCTGCTCCACTCATGCTGTCCTTCCTTACACGTGGACACAGTAATACCCAGTGCATGCTGCCATCACCACTTGCAAATATAGCACTGTACCAGAGATCTAAATGAAACACTAAGGGCCACGTGTATCAAAAATCCTTTTTGCATTCCTTAAAGAGCTAATTTTCAGTCATTGCTATTTAACCGCATGCGTGCGGGCGGAATTCCGCCCGTACGCTGAGATTTTAAAAAGCGCACTTTACGTGACGAGCTGGGCTCGTCAGCAGCATGCGAGGAGGCTACCTGATGACGAGCCCAGCTCGTCATCAGCGTGGAAGGGGTTAAGGAATGAAAAATGGCTGGTAAGAAAATAGCACTTACTAAATAGTGATTCCTAAAGATTTGCAACCGTAACACGGTAATAGTACTTCATTCGTTGCCCCATAGGTGTGAATGGTTTTGCCTTACCTAATTTATGATTACCTAATTGGTTATCCCAAAGTAGTTAATGCAATACCAAGGGTGCCCAGGGGCCTAGGCCCCCCTGATGTACTCCCCAAATAAAGGTGCACATGTGAAGGACAGACATGCACTAGCGGCATGTGTGCGCTACATCGCAAAATTTGCACATGGTTACCATCAACTTGGCATTCATGGTAATAGCAATTCCTAAATGCACAGTTTGCATTTAGAAAATGCTTAGTGCATGTGCTAAGGAAATCTCAAATTGCAATTCCCTATTTGTAGTCGGAATTTTAGGTAATCACAATTTTTGCACTTAACTAAAATTGCGACTCAAAGCCTTTCGTACATCTTGAAAGGTTATTCTGCAAACGCAAATGTGCAAAATTACCAATTCGCACTGTTTGGGAATGCAAAGTTGTTTGATACATGTGTCCCTAAAGAGATTGTCAGGGTCCCCATGGCCATGATAAACCAATTTAACACAGAGATATCACCCCACAGCAGACAAAGGCACAGCTGTTTAACATTACAGCACAGGCACGAGAGTGGCTTCTCCTTGTTGCAGGACAGATGTACGAAGTATTTTTGCATGCGCAAATGGGTTTGTGACCCGTTTGCCGATGCAGATATACCTAAGGGCCATGTACAAACCCTAATTATTGAGTCGCAATTTATTTGCGACTCGCTGATTAGGATTTGTGATTCGCTATTAGGAAGGGGCGTTTCAAGGGTGTCACTTCCTTATCGAGAGCCCTATGTATGACTGTTTTGCAACCGTATTTGCGGTCGTAAAACAGTTGCAATTTATCACCTACTTAACCGCATGCGCGCTAGCGGTTTTCCCGCTGTGCGCTGTTTTTTCAAAAGCCGCGTTACATGACGAGCTCAGCTCGTCATGAGCGTACAAGCGTCATAACTGAGCGCGGAAGGGGTTAAAGTAGATGGTAAAGCATTCGCAAATGGGAAGGGGTTTCCAGGGGACCCCTTCCCCTTTGAGAATGCATGGGAAAATATTTTTTTAAGGGCAACCAATGGTTGGACCACTGCCTGCCCTTATAAAATTAAACCAAAACATTTCATGATTTTTTTAATGCATCCTGTTTTCCTATAAGGAAAACGAGCTGCATTTAAAAAAGTAAATTCCTGCTTTATTTAAAAGCAGTCCCAGACATGGAGGTCTGCTGAGCCCAGCAGTCCACCATGCCTGGGAGGGCCAGCCATTCCAAATGGGGTCGCAAACTGCGCTTGGCTCATTACTATTCATGAGCCTCGCATTTTGCGACCCCATTGGGAATCGCTAACAGTGTCTCTGACATTGTTGTACATTTGCTTTTGTGACTTGCAAATTGCGTCTTGCAATTTTTCGCAATTTGCATGTCGCCAAAGCAAATGGTCGTACATCTGGCCCAAAGATCGTAGAAAACATGTTATCTTTTAAGACTTTACTAAATTTCTGTTGGATCTTTAAGAAAGCTCCCTTTGCAAGCACAGTAAAAATGTCAACGAGTGCACTCAGATCCGACCATAAACCTTTCAGATTTGGGGTGGGCACATTGTGCGGTTATGTATGAACCTGAATCATTCCACAGAATAAAGAGCTCAGGTCATAGACAAGTATTCCGCTTAAGAAGCTGACAGCGAGTCCATTTTCCGGGTACCAGCATCACACAGAATCTCATCAGAAGTCAAAAAGATACTGTGCCAGATTTGAATCTCGCCATCTGTACCGGACACTCACACACCTTAACCCAACCTGTTCAGGTTGCAGTGATAGATCCCTCCTCCAGGCACCTCTGTCTACAGTGAATATGAATGTACACTCCAAGGGGTCTATTCCGATCCGGTAAAATTATCGTCCGTACATTTCGCATCCGGAGCAGTCTCCGTACGACTAGTACACACGCCGTACGACCCGACGAGTACGATCCGGACCGGGGTATCAAGACGCGAGTCGTACGGACCACGTCGGGTAACGGCGATTCGTACGGAAAAGCGCACAATCATATACACACCGTATGGCGCGTACCCCCCATGATCGCAGGGGTACGGCGCGTACCCATGCGATCATGGGGGGTATGCACCGTACCCGGGGTGGCCGTTCCGTACCTGTTTCGGCGTGAACTCTGCTTTTACGGCTGTTTTTGGCTACCGTAAAAAAAGGGTCGTACGGTGCGTACCCGACACGTATCGTACTTGCTGGGTCGTAAAAACCAGCGGCGAGCCGTACAGATGTCGCGTACAGCGGGTTCCGACGGAGACTCGTACGGGGGTTCGTGTCGTACGGTCTTCTGTACGATTCGTACGGAGTCCGGCTCCTGGTACAAATCGTACTTCGTCGTACGTACGCGGAACGTTGCAGGGTACGATTCGTATGGGAAAAACGCTCCGAACGGCAATTCGGAGCGCTTTTTACCGGATCGGAATCGACCCCCAAGTTTCAATCACTCCATCACTGACTGGCTGTGTGTGCTCTGGGCGCAGCACTTTATCCTCAGTCCTTGTGTCCATTAATGTTAAGAGACACTACGAGGTTCTATCGAGCAGGTCGTATCTTATATCCATCACAAATAAGTAAACAATATACATAATAGCACAGTTGCCTTGAATGCAAATTATTTGAATTTTTATTTTATGTCAGCAACGTTACTATAAAAATGCATGGAAAACAATTACAACTTGCTTTATCAGTCCAGGCTGTGCAACATACTATACCTTAGGTTGTGCATTGTACCCAGCAAAAGTGGAGTCACAGCGAAAGACATCAACGTGCAAATGATAAATAAAAAAGAGGATGGGGCATGTAATAAAAGGAATCTGATTCCACGTTTATAGGCATGACATACTTTTTGGGGAATGCAAACATCATGAGAAGAGAATCTCAGATCCTGGGAGCACCAACTTTCCCAAAGCAGGGCACTTAGCACACCCAGCTTGGGTTGTAATAGACCATCATAATTGGGGTGCAGTGGGCACTGCTGTGGTGTCACCGAACCTGCTGAATTAATGAGCTCTGAGAGTATCTGGTCACTGGCCCACTTCAGAGGGAACAAGTCAAATTCGTAATTAATCAAGACCATGAAAAACCAATGAGTTATTATATGCCACGTGTGTAAGGCGAATCTATCCAGAGGATCACAGGTGTAACCAGCACAACAACTTTATACAGATTGCACAACAGAGTTTTTTTAGGGGTGTGATACTCTTTGGCAGAGACAACACGTGTGTGATCAACATTCAGACTACCAGGTGAGCTACTGTATTCTACATCTTCATGTATTCATTTGAATAAACACTAATTTCATAAGGCAACCCCAAACAGGTCGGTGAATGCTGCCACCAAAGTAGGTTCAAAGCCAAATGCATATCACACATTGCACCACTCATGACACCAGTAATGGCTTTACGATTGCTATTACGTGCTCATTTGCAAAATATGTCCAGATTTATGTGCATCGAGTGTTTAAGATTATGCTGCTCTCCTATGGTTGCTGTATCACTAGAAAGGTTGCAATTCCTTCTTGAATCTCGTCGGGTGATAACAGACTTTGGGACGCACAGAGTATATACGGGTGGACTCCTATCCATTTGAGGATTAATTCCAAATTGACCTTTTGGGAATTAACTCAAGGCAAAAGCCTGGTGCTATCTTGGCTCTGTTTCCACATCACATGTCTACATGGTTCATTAGAAGACTTATGAAGGTGTTTGGGATGTACTGAATACGCCATTAAATCACTCGTGTCAAAATTGTCGCTATCAGTTATGCAATCTAGTTTAGCAATTCACTTGGAACTTCCTTTGTAATTTGATGTATTATATTTGTAATTGGTACATATTGAAGTATATTCTGCTGTCCTATCAGAGGACAACTTAGAAGGTTGAAAAGATATTTGTGCAATAGCCTCCTTATAAAGGGGATCTGTGTGAGGATAAAATAGCTTGCCAGACTGGCCGTAGCGGGCACCGGGCAATCCCCCGGTGTGGCGCATGTGTGGGGCCAGTTTTGGGGCCATGGGGGCCGGTTTTTGTTACAGGGCTGTTTTTAAAAAATCGGCCCTGTAACAAAATCGGCCGAAAACCGGCACTGGCAAAGAGCTCGGCAGCACCCCCTTTCCCCCCGCTCCCGGGGGCCGAGCACTTTGCTAGGGCAGGTTTTGGTTCTCAGTCCGGCCCTGCTTATAGATATTATCTGACACAATCCAACTCTGCGCATTCAGGTCTACTGATGAAATCACAGATCAGAGAGTATTGTTACACAGTGTCAGAGGGAAATGAAATGTTGAGTTTGGTCCAAGACTGCCATGACCCTCATAGATGGATGTATGACGTTATAACGCATACTATTACTCCGCAGACCATTACAACGCGACTTTTACTCCGCATACCGTTACAACGCATAGCGCCTTGGGGCGCTGGATAGTGGTAAGTATAATTTACTATTCTAACTCCAGTCCCCGTGGACCCTAGGGAAGGTGTTGGATAGTAAATTATACTTATTCCCTATCCTAGAGCGCCCCCCAGCGCAATGCGTTGTAATGGTATGCGGAGTAATGGTCGCGTTGTAATGGTAGTGCGGAGTAAAAGATCCGTTGTAACGGGTGTATACCCTCATAGATGACAGATTCAGCATATCTAATTAGCTGAAAGCAGGCTTGCCTTGGGTCTTTAAAACATTGCTTCAATAAAATTGCTGTATCTGCTGGATTACTTCACGGTAGCCTATTTTGATGGAAAATGCATTAGAGAAATATGCCTTATGGTGTTTGAATCTTTTTACAGTTTTTTATAAAAGGTGTGGTAATTTCTCATTTAATAACGATATACACGGTTACACTTCAAACAAGAATTCAGGAATTTCAGAAGGGATTAGGAAGGGAAACACATTTCTTGAAGACTTCAAATAAATGTGCATATTTTTGGAGGAGGCAGATAATTTTTAGAGTGACAAATTACTGCAACATGATGAGGTCTAACAGCAGTTTCTTGAACTCAGGTTGAATCTAGACCTTTCAGCTCATGTGAAAGTGTGTTATCTTGAAGGGCGTCCTGTTTTTCCTATTAAGTATGAAGCTATAGCATTCTAACTTGCTTTTGAAGTAATAGTTAAATGTTGGATAGTGGTTTATTAATAGTGACATTTCCTTGCTCAACCCCTGGTAGCTGGCAACAAGCAGGCTGGCTTTACTTAGGAGACATGTGTGTAACACATTTAGAAACATCAATATATTAAATAATTAAGACAAAACACATAATAAAAATCCAACACCAACTTATACAAATAGGAATTATTGTTATGATTAAAATGACACCAAAACAACAAACATCCAATGTAGGAAGCAGAGGTATGAATTTTTACAGATTAAAAGTAAAACTAGTGCTTAGAAACAAATAGAGCTCAAAGGGTTAAAAAAAAAAAAAGAGGTCATGCTGGACCAGGACACAGTCAAGAGCTCTCTACACTTCTAGCAGTGTTTCCTGATGCAGGAAAGTGGTCCACAGCAAAGAGTTGAGATTCTCTGGTTTGCCACTTTAGGTCTGGGACTACAACTCTCACAATGTACCAGGTCAATTTATGGAGCTTTTTACAAAAGTTGTTCCAAACTTCTGGAACTTGTTCCTGAAGTTCCTCTTGTTGGTTCAAAGTGTCCAAAACACCAATCCAAGGGTCTAAAAGCTCTGAGATGGTCCTTGGGATGTTGGGTCTAAGATTCCTACAGTGTACCTGCCCAAATCCTTAAAAGTCCACTGGACACACTTCAGGCTGTGAACGTCTTGGCGCCAATGATGCAGGGGAGCTCTGTTAACCTGTTACTTTCAGGGAGTCCACTCCTTAATACTTGTGAAGCCAGGCAAAGTCCTTAGGCTGAAGTACCTGTTGGTGCAGCGGGTGCAGTCCTTCAGAGTGCAATCCCGTGGGTGCAGATCAGGGATCCAGCAGGACAGTCCTTCTTCTCCTTGTTGTTTCAGGCAGCAGATCTGAGTTGCTTGGCAACTCTCCTATATTTATTTTGTGCTCCTGGGCATCAAGCGGAGGGGCACCCCTGACCAAAGGGATGCAGGGCACCACCTAGATGTATGACTACTTCCTCCAAAGTCCTGCTTATTCTTGTCCCAGAAAGTACTATTCTTCCAAAATCCCAAATGGAGAAAGTCTCTCCAGGGGAGACGGTATGGGCGATTTATTTGTCAAAATAAGCTAATTTACTCCTTTGGGAGTACCTTTAATTCCAAAGAAGAATTTCCATATCATTCTACTTTAAAAGTAGTCTGCAATTTAGGGCTGGCATTTAAAATGACAGCAGTCACCATAGTAGTGCACACTTAACTACACTAAGTCTACTGGGGTTCCAAACCTACATGCCCTACCATATGCTAGGTACTTACAGGTAGGTTGTCAGTACCAATTGTAACAATACCTTTTTGCCATGCACTTTTAATCAGAGCACAGGCCCTGGGTCTGGTTAGCAGCGCCCAGGGCACAATCAGATTCGGAAAACCAGCATCTAGTAGTCCACATAAAGGCAAACATTGGTGGGAACCTGCAAACAGGTCCTGGTTTCTCACACTTGCTTTTGAAGTAATAGTTTTTAGCTTACCTTTATGCATGTTCCATAACTCGCCTAGAATTCTCCAATGTTCTATATGTATGGTAGAGGATATTTCTGGATATCACATTTTATGGTGGCATAGTGGTTCATGTATTTATATTTTTTCAGGGCTTCATAATACTGTCATCAATTTTGGTCAAGTGTATTTTCTTTATAATTTTGCCTGCAAAACCATTTCTTTACAACCCTGCTTGTCATTTTTCAAAGTTTTGTCTAATGAGTTTTATGGAATTTGTTTCTCAAGTTTACCTTCATTAGAAAATATTTGGGAATTATCTGTGGCCCCTCTGACCATTTGATTCCAAAGAGGACAATATTTGGCACATTTCTCTACTCCCCAGAAATCACATTTTTGGTATTTCCTGCTCAATATGTTGGCCCAGTGACCAACTTACACAAATAAAAACCCTCCTAGCTAGTGACAAGATCTAACAGGCTCAGGTATCTAAAAGTAACCCATCAACTTTCCATAGGAAGATTTTTTCTTTTGGAAGACTTCTTTGCACACTGCTACAAAAATGCCTTTGTTATATGAAACGCGTTATCACCATTAATATAAAAGGATTCCTAGCGCATAAAATGACATGCTTTGATTAGGATAGTTTACTTTGTGCAAGCTTCGAAGACATACGGTACAGTCCTCTTCTTGAGCTGTCTCTCTCAAGTTGTGTACCATACAAGTTAGTTGACCTTACGCTGACTAAATGTGAGTGGACTTGATTTAGGTCCGTACATAAATGAATTAAAAATCAGAATCAGAAAATAATGGTAACCAGGTATAAATTCTGGCGCACAATTAGATGAAAGGGAAAAGTATTATGAAGTAAATCATCAAGTGCTCCAAGGAAGAAGGGATAGGTTACCACTCTATCCCAAAGAAACCCAAAATAGAAATTCTGGGTTTGTCAAAATACACCACAAATTTCTACCTGAGCTCCACAACAATACAAAATCCAGTATATGTATATTCTCGTATTCACAAATTGTTATATGAGTGCAGAAGTAATGTCTCTTTACGTTCTTCTTAGTAAACAGTCGTAAAGTTCATAAAGATAGGAAGTCCACTGTAGTATACAAATCCAAATATCCAACTTGAAGAGTAGTCCAAAGTATCTTTATTGATCTTTTTTCAAAACAACTCCTTTCGCAGTCAACACGTATTTCGTCAAATGCTATATACATGCATCACATGACTTCATCAGGGCTGCAACCCAGAAAATTAAAATACATGATATCAGTAAATCTATCATCTAATTAACTTTTAGAATACTCTTGAGCATGAGTGATTTTATATTGGTAGCAGTAAGGTTAAAGAAAGAGCACAGCTAGAATTAACCATGGTGATTTCTACTTGTTGCTTATGGAAGATTGAGTATGGCAGTTGTTTGGCTATCTAGGTAGACTTCTTCAGGCACAGATTAGGAAAAGCACAGGTGTATCCTGGGCAAGAGCCTGTTGGCATCATTTGACTCAGGAAAACGTATATATGTTTGCTGAAATATACTTAAAACAGCTCAGTATGTAGAGACCAGACTGTATACCGCACTGAAATGTATAATGAGAAAGTACTGTAATATATGCAAACCTGATATATATATACATATTCCTTATCAGAAGAAAGAGGTATACAGTTCCAGGTAGAGCGATTTTCTACTGTACTATATTGTACTGTAATTGGATTTATATAGTGCTTAATATCCTTGATGAGTCAATTCAATTCAATGCAACAAAACATTATTCAGATGTATTCTATTGTCCATAAAACGGTGCATAAAACAACACCAGATATACAATTCATAGCAGCACACACATGGTACATATTAAAAGCAATGATGACAACAAAGACTTTCAAATAGAAAAGAACTGCGCATGCGAACAGCAAATTTTAAAAATGACCCAACATACAGAACATTTGTAAGCAGCAACACAAATCTACAAGCAGAACTTTATTGGCAGATAGTACAGCAATACTTCTTTAAATCTGGGATTCAAAGGAGTCTAGTTTACTTAGTATAGAATTTACAGAAAAACCTAAAATGAAACATGGATTGTCCAGATACGTCATCAAGGACAAGGCTTGGTTTCAAGATTTTGTACATAACCCAAAGGAAAAAAAGCAAATATTTCATAGTGCCCCAGATATAAAGCGGAAGAGCATAGAACGTTCCCAGAAGGTACAAACAAGCCTGATATAATCAGTAATACAATCTGATTCATACAAATAGAGGCAATGAACCACACTAGTCTTCACCTCCATGTGTCTTAGTTGCCTCGATTCCTCACAGTCATAAATTGCATTGGCCACAGTCTTCTTATTTACGGCATTGCATGTACGGATTTAGTTGGTCCTGAAGAAAGCCTGCTGACCCTGAGCGGCACTTTTAACAGGCTGAAACTTGTCTACCTTACTGCACTACAGACGTTAGGGGTCATTGCACTCATAGAACATCACACTGCTTTTATCACATATAAAGGACCTTATTAACAAACAACAATTTGGACCCTGAAGGCTTTTTTAACTTGCAATTAGGTTTTAGTAAGAGCTCCACTTGCAAGCCGCATTGAGCCCACCCACTAGGTGCAGTGGGTGGGGATCCAATAATGAGGCATGACACTGGTGATACTAGTGGGGGAAAATCCTACTAATTTGTGCCTAAACCCATATTGGCAATGATGTAAAACAGACTCATTGGAGACCCAAGCCACAATGATAGATAATTCTGCCAAGTATCATGGCAGTAGTATTAATAAGATAGATTGTCCAGTAATGGCCAGGAAGAGAGGGATTCCCTTTTTTAAAAATAGGGACTAATTTAGAGGTACCCCAAGTATCGGGAAGAGGTGAACAGTTGAGATTATTAAAAACATCTGTAAGCCAAGGAGCCCAAAGAGTGGTGTTACTTTTAATAAGATCATTTTAAATCGACCACAGAGGCTCAAAACAGCTTGGTGTTATCCAGTTGTAAGGCCTGCACTAGCGTTTCCCACTGTGCTTCAATAACCTCCTGCCAACGCTTGGCAGTGATATTTTAATATTGCTTACACAGAAGAGCTACTAATGTGAAGTCTGTAAGATTAGAAGGCTGGGCTAGCTAATGAGCACTGTTTGCTGTAGAACATTCAGAGGTTGGGAGAGGAGTTGGCCTAATGGCTAGGGCGGTCGTCCTCGTATCTGAGGAACTGGGTTCGAGTCTCGGAGATGACGCTGAACATCCTGTGATTCTGGGAAAATCACGTAATCACCCCGTGCCTAACAAAAAATATAAATGTGTCCTCATGTAACACAACTGGTGCTATGTAAAGCACTCTGATACCCAATACCTTCGGGTCAAATTTGCGCTATATATAACTCCGTAGAAAAAAAAGAGTTGAACCATCTGGGGATCTCAGACAAAGGCTTTGCACGTTTCAAAAGAGCCTTCCTAATCCTCGAACATAGGTCAGTGAAGGCTTCCACAACCCGCAAGCCTTGGGCCTGTACTGTCATTCACAGTTACACCAACTCCATGTTAGCTTTAATTATCTCATTTAGGGATTGAACAGGGATATGAAATCTCCAAACCAATCTCAGCTTGTCAATATCCTGCCTAAACTTCCCCTTAAGACACAATGAAAATGTGTCTTCAATGGGGTTGTGGTTCCTATAAAATGATGAAGTGACCAGACCATGTGAAAGTAGGTCCTCTACATTATGGGTGACAAAAATATAATCTATTGTTGATGGTCTGCCGTGTCCCTTAAAGGTAGGAACCTCGCAGCTTGTCAATCCAGCAATATTCAACACATTTACCAAGTCAAGAGGAGCAAGAAAAGGAACTAATTCTGCACTCTAAGGGTTAGGACTGACAAAGGGACAGAGGGTCATATGTATCAAGCAAATTCGCATTCGCAAACGCCGAAATTCGCATTTTCTAAATGGTATGTATTTAGGAAAATCTGGTGCAAAACAAGGAATCACAACATTTGCGATTCCTTATTTTGCAATTGCATTTTTTTAAGGAATCGCAAATTTTGCGATTCCTTAAATGCAATGTATGAAGCAAAAAAAAATGCGAATTGTCCTTAAGGAATCGCAAATTACCACCAACTTCAAGTTGGTGGTAATTTACGAATTCCTTGAAAAATGCACATTTTTGCATTTTTCAAAGTGCCATGTGACGCACATACATGCCCTTAGGGCATGTATGTGCGCCACATGTGCACCCATGCTTATTTCAGGGGTGCAACAGGGTGTCCTTTGGACACCCCTGCACCCTTGAAATTATTCTCAATTTGCGATTCTCAAATTGCGAATCGCAAATTGAGAATAACTTCCCATTCATTCCTATGGGCCTCCTGGCCCATAGAAATGAATGGGAAAGTATTCCTTAATTGTGATTAGCAATTTGCTAATCGCAATTAAGGAATACTAAGAATTCGCAAAAAAATAGCGAATTTGTACATACCTCCCAATTTGCGATTCTGAAAAAGCGATTTCTAAAAAATCGCTATTTCAGAATCGCAAATCAGGTTGATGATACATATGGCCCAGAGTTTGGAAATGTGTCCTCAAGGTTAGTGTGCAGAGGCACATTAAAATCACCAGCCAGACAGAAATACAGTGTATGGCCTAGGCAAGCCAGATCATCTGCTATTTCTGAGATGATTTTGAATAAAGGGGAAAATTTAGTATTGGGAATGCCACTAAAATCATTATTATAAAAATTCACAATGTGCAATGTCAAAGCTATTTTGACTAAAATAATTTGAAAATTGCTGTGCTCACCTAGGTCACCAATGCCCTGATGCACTTCCTCTGTGTGAGGGGATGGCTGGGGCGCTAAAACAGTGATAGCCATCCACAAATACTGGCAATGTATCCCACATTTCCAGAAACGGAATAAGGTGACAACCCCTAATGAAGTGAAGACAATCTGGAAAATTATTCTTAGATATAAAACCTGCCACATTCCAGCTTAGTAATTTAAGGAACTCAATACCCTTATCCATTATGTTATTTCTGTCCCTAATAGAGGCCTCTGAATAACGTGGTCCCTGTTGGGGACTTAATGGAATCACAACGCAAGTGTATAATAAGGGGTTTTCCATGATCCTGTTCTCAGCCTCTATAATGGGGGTAGTATTGCTAAGATCCTATAGACACCTGATTGGCTGTTGGGGCACTCTTATTCAGTCAGTCTACCTTCTGCAAATCACTGAGTGCGGAAAACATATTGGTGCAGGGGACACTACAAGAGGTGTTGGAAATCTGGAAATGGGTGCACGAGGGAGAAGTTGTGGTCTATAAAAGAATCCTGGAGGAAGGATGACAACCTCAGTGTCAGTTGGGATGTGGGATTCCTTTGTGCTTAGTATATTGTGAACATACATAGGCTTTTGAACGTTTACAACAATACAATCTCCCATGATGCTTTTGTCTCAGTGACCGATCCACCCAACCCGCCTCACCATAATGATCTCATTGGAACTCCAGGCATTAAAATGTTTGTACGTATATAGCCAATGAGCCATCTTATTCCCGAGTTGGCCCCAGGACTCCTGTTGACCAATTTTTAGGATTGGAACCCCGACCAAAATCAACAGATAAGGTCATGACAAAGGTAGAAGGCTCAGAATTACTTGACATGGGGCATCCACAAAGCTACTAGCAGACATGAGAGTTGGGTTCGAGGATGGGCTGATATTACAAACTGATTGACGCACAGCGTCTGTGATAAAGTTCTCCCGATTCCGCCCGCCAGCCAGAGAATTCAAAGGATGCCCAGTGGTGACCACAACAGTCACAGTTGGTTTCCCAGTTACACTCTTAGTGACAGTACTGATAGAGTTATTCACAAAATGTTGGCCATTTGCCAGTGGATAGCTACCTTTATCACTAGTGGCCACAGAGGGAACACATTAAGAATCTCTACCATTGGGAACCTCGAGCCAAATCAAACGCTCAATCAGAGGCTTGAGTTTCTCATCAAGACTGTTACTAACCTTCACCTGCAGACCTTCACATAAAGGGGAATCCGGAAACAAGTCTGAGAAGCAGAAGATTGTTTTGGAAGGATTTATTGGGATTGAGATTGGGATTGGAGTTGAGGTACCTGCAGAGGCTGAATCCAAGAAAGTAGTTGATTGTTGTTGATAGGATGGCGAGAAGTCTGTTTCCGCCTTACAGTCCCTGGTCCTCTCAGGGCTCTTTTACACTTCACAGCTGTTGCAGAAGCAGGCTGTATCGAAGAGGGATTGCCCCGGCCATGTGCGGGCTCCTCAATAGCAACCTAATTAGCACACTTGTTGGGGCAAGCGATTACAATCTGATAATCATTCCTGTTCTCTGGCAAAGAGCTATTTGCAGAAGTGTCTGGCAACCCCCAAGGTCCAGAGAAAATCTGCGCTCTGTCAGTTCAATCTCATTCATAACAATCCCCACAACTCATTGTATGATGGTATAACGAATGCCTGTACCATGCGGTGTTAACCACGACCGCGCCTTTACCACGCATGCCTTTACCAAGCAATTTCGTGGTAAAGACATGATGGGTAAAGAGTCATGTGTGCTAAAGATCATACCCCTGGCCCCTGTAAACTGACCCTTTACCACATGCCCTGAGCCCTAAAAATTAAGCTCACACCCCAAAAACTACCCCAACCCCAGGCCCCCTGCCCTGAGCCCTGAAAACTGCACCCTACACCTGTAAAGTACCCTGACCCAGCCCGCCTGCCCTAAAAATGCTCCCTGTCCTCCCGCTGGTCCTCTGTCACCAGAGCTGCCCGTCCCACCCACAAAGCTGCCAAGCAGCAGGAACAAATAAAATAATAACATTGAGTTATTATCACTTTATTTGTCCTTCTTTGCACTGCTGAAAACAGTGGGGCGACGCTCCTCCACCTTAGCGGAGAAGCCGCCACTGACAGGTCTTATGGTTCTTTCGAAGCATCTGCTTCCACTAATCGTTTTGATTGAATGAATTCATATACATTTAAGGACAACCCTCTCAGGGTCGACTCCTCCACTAGGGCGGAGGAGCATCCTCCAACTGCTTTCTCGCCGTGCAAGAAGCAGAAACATAAAATGGTAATAAGTACCATTTTATGTTTCTGCTTCTCGCACTGCGAGAAAACAGAAGGGTTTGGTTGCAGACAGGTGGGTGGGCAGGGCTGTCTTGAGAGCAGAGCTGGGCAGGGGAGGTAAGTTTCAACATTTTTTTAACTTAAATTATACCCCCATCCCCGAGCGACCCTGCTCCCACTCACCCACGAGTCATGCCGGCCACGACTGAAGCCCCTGCCCAAGAACTGTGGTCCTCCAGACAGGTAAGTGCAATAATTGCTTCACAATTCAGACTAACCTTTACTCAAATCCTTGTTCAGGAAACTGTACTAAGAATTCTGGCATAGACCATTTTCTAACACAAAACTCAACAATAATCAGATCAGCCCCTGGAGACCAAGGCATGGAACAACTTTCACCTGCACCTCAGGACTGATACATCGCTCCAGCACTTCAGGTAAGCACTCAATACCTGGATGTTCGAGTGAACTACCCACCACCCAGTAGCCAACATCTCCAGCTCCTCGAGGCCCTCACGGCTGATTTTATAAATGTTTGATTGATGGAGAAACTCACAATGCACCTCTTTAAACTGGACGATCGCGAATGTGCCAATTTGCAGAGGCGGTGCATAAACATTCTACTTTGTGCAGTGTTAGTGTGCGGTTTGCAGCGATAGCTGACATTTCAGAGTACATAACCGCCGTAACCACCATGTGTTTCCAGCTCCAGAAAGCACTCGGAGATGAGAAGGCGCCCATCACGTGCTGCACTCGCACCCAAATGCAACACCGCGGTCTCTGGTTTCAGCCACACGCAGCCCTCACACCCACTTAATAACTCTAATGACCTGTCATATCTGAGGAAGGCGATGCGCCCTCCTCCAGCGGTCGGAGATTCTAAACGTGATGTAGCCAGGAAGCAAACAGCCGTGACACTTATATATAACTTACCAACATTTCTCATAATTCCATAGTTTGACACCAAGGAAGTGAAACTCAACTCTAGATACACAAATAGATTATTTCTTCTAAAATTGTCAAAATGCAGACGTTTGAAATAGCTATCAGTAAACTTTAGTCATAGTCATGATCTGCCCGCTTGACCCTAGGCACACCAGTTCATCCCTCTAATTTCATTTCTGAAAGTCTGTGAAGCGCTTAGAAGTAAATCTGCGAGTTGAGTGCACTATAAAAAAAAAGTTGACATCGGACGTTTAAATACGAGAAGAGAGCCACACAAGTTTGTTATCTTTCCTTATTTCCCACCTTCTGCCATGCACTGTGCACTTTGAATGGTTTTAGCTGGCACAAATAGCATGACAGTAATGGGATGCTTGCATAGGTAGGAGGAGAGAAGCTGATGCAGGGTGTCATCGTCTGGATGATGAGGTTACATCCTGCACTAGCTGACATTTGCCACATTTGTAACATTTTTTGTACTCCAGAGTCCATTGTGCATTTTTATCTGAACTGTCAAATGATTAAATATGATGCACTCTGAGATTCGTACACCCAGTGGGGCCTGCTTGTCACCAACGTGCACATGACAGGGCTGAGCCTGGGAAAGACCCCAGTGAAAGGCACATCTTATCCTCCTCCTCAATACAAGGGTGCTCGCCACAGATGGGTGCTCCACCACAGCTCACCAAACCCACAGAAAGTATCAACATTACTGCATGAAGCCCCTGAACACCCAAGGACATCATGAACTTCACACAAAACCGCAGGGGAGGCAAGGCAATTCTACCACCCCGCCCCAAGGTGGGGAACACTTTAAAACACATGTAAGAATCCAGTATTTTATATCATGAGCAGTGCTGAGGGCAGCATGTTCTAAGCGCGCTCAAACTACATACCGCAAGACACGCAAAGCGCACCATATTTTGGCTCAAACGAGAAGCTGGCATTATTCTCAGGTGTGCTAACTCCAGTGTGCCCCCTAGCCCTCATCACCCTACAGATAGACAGTCACATAAACAGTGAAATCACAATCTGCAGACGCATAATACTGAGTGAGACAGGGTGGCTAATATCTATTAACTGTTGGGCGACGCACTGCTAGGGGTGCCAGGTAACTTCCTGCCACTGGAACCGCCATGTCGCAAGTCTGCGTATACCATTGACAACAACCTCGTAGTTGGCATGCATGCAAACATAAACGAAGACATCTGCTCCCAAAAATGCAACAGTTACTTCAAAGAAAGCCCAGGGCTAGAAAATAGCTCTCTAATCACAAAATGAAGCGCCCTGAAGTGGAGACATATGTAACACGACCAGAACTGCAAAGAAGCAGCAGTTCAGCACGGTCCATCCTTTGCGTCAACAGGATTAAAAGATGACTCTGACCTGACAGGCGCTTCTCTCTCGCGCTCTTCCAGAATATATCCCACGCCTTGTTGGTGGAGTCCTTGATGTGTTCACTCAAGGAGCGCCTGAGTCTGGGCTTCCCCCGGTGCGCCATCCCTGACCCCAATCCCACGGGTTCGCGTTCTCCCATCCAGACACGGCCGCTGCCCAGATGGCAGAGTGGTGAGCGCCAAGTCCCGTAAGAGCGCCAAACACGCGCCTTTCAGCCCGAGCGCCGAAGTGACTGGCAGCGTCCGCCCGGGTCCGTCGACACGCCTTTCTCCTCTGACAGCGGAAGACGCAGGACAGAGAAAAAGCAACGCTCCCTCAAGCAATTCTGGGGTCAGGCCAGGCGGAGAGGAAATAGCAACCCACCCGGGTCCCCCCTGCCTCGCAGCACAACAGAGCCCTGCATCTCGCCTGACGCGTTTTATAAACACGCTCGTTCCCCCAGCATGCGGAGCAATAAATACAGAGCCATGCAGCCGCCGAGATGAAGCATCGAGTCCTTTCTGCCGTAGCTACGTCCTCCGCGGACAACGTGACGCACTATAAGGCGCATTTCCAGGATGCTTCTAACAAACACCAGGGGTACACTGCATCGGGTTCTGTACATTTTGCGGTTCATTTAATATCAGGGCCACATTGTCTAGGAAAGTGAACTCATGCCCAGAGTGAAGCAATACTAGGCAGACACCAGTTGCTCAGGTTTACAACTAACTGTTGGAGAAGCGTGACACCCTGGTTTTCATCCACGGGTCCTGCCATAAAGTCTACTGGGGTATTGATGTGACACATCCTTTTTAGGGATCCTCACATGGTTGCTTTCTGTGGCAATTCCTTTGGATTTAAAGTTAGAAGTTAGACATTGTTGTTATTTAGAAATGTACTTCAGTGTTGCCATTGATGCGATGTCATCTCCGATGTCCAGAGCTTTGCATGAGAGAAATTATGGCTGTGTAACTATAGTTGGCAAATTTAAGGGGTTCTAGAACTTTTTGTTGCATCTATTACATCATGTAAACTGAGCCCTTATGTTTCACAAATGAAAATTCATACATTTTCAACCATCAATGCACTCCTAAGGCACAGGGCCCACGTATGACTTTTGAGAATTCACAAACATTACCGCTAGCAAGCCTGGAAAGCTGTGCCAGTTGCAGGGACAGAATGAAAGCACAGCAACGTTCTTGGAAAAGATGTAGAGTAAACATGGTGTAGAGTGCAGTGGCATAGAGTAGAGTGGTGCAGAGCAGATTGGAGTGGCATAGAATGGGCTGGTGTAAAATGCAGTCATGTAGAATGCAGTGGTGCAGAGTAGAGTAGAGTAGAGTGCACTGCCACTGAGTGGTGTAAAATAGAGTGACATAGAGTGCAATGGCATAGAGAGCTGTAGAGTAGAGTGGCATAGAGTGCAGTGATGTAGAGTAGTGTAGTGATGTAGAGTAGAGTGGTGCAGAGTGGAGTAGAGTGGCATAGAGTGCAGCGGTACATAGTACAGTAGCGAAAGTGCAGTGTCAGAGAGTGCAGTGGAATAGAGTAGAGTGGTGCAGTAGCATAGAGGCAATGGCGTAGTAAGCAGTGGTGCAGAGTTCAGTGGCATAAAGTGCAGTGGCATAGAGTGCAATGGCATAGAGTAGAGTGGTGCAGTAGCATAGAGGCAATGGCGTAGTAAGCAGTGGTGCAGAGTTCAGTGGAATAAAGTGCAGTGGCATAGAGTGCAATGGCATAGAGTAGAGTGGTGCAGTGGCATAGAGGGTAGTGATGTTAGGTGAACTGGAATAGAATAGAGCTGTGCAGAGTAGAGTAGAGTGGTGTAAAGTGCAGTGTTGTACAATGCGAGACTTGGGGTAGTATGGTGCAGAGTATAGAAAAGTGCAGTTGCATAGAGTGCGTTAGCGTAGAGTGCAGTGGTGTAGAGTGGTGCAGAGTAGAGTGCAGTAGCTTAGTAGAATGGCATAAAGTGCAGTGGTATAGAGTGATGTAAAGTAGAAAGGCATAACTACAAGGCATTCCAAACGGCATGCCTTGCCAAACAGGTATTACACTGGGTTGCCCCCACACCAGAGTACATGCCGGTATGGATGGACCTGGAAAGGGGCATTCTAGGGGGAGCAGACCCGATCATGGCGCTTACGGCAAACAGACACCCGGAAGTCAAAAATGCGATACTCCGGAACACAAAAACAGCGCTACTGAGAGTAGATAAGGAACTGGAAGTAAGCATCAGAGGTACCAAATGGGAGTCAATATGGCACAACCCCAAAATCACATACGGAGGGAAGGCACTAGATAGCAAAGAGTGGTACAGCAGAGGAATTACGACGCCGGCACAACTAGAAGTAGGAAACAACCCACTCACCTACAAGGCACTGCAGCAAATGACCAGACTACCAAACAAGGAATTCTATGAGTTCCTAAGAATTAAAGCAGCAATCACCAGGGCAAACCTCTCCAAACATAAACCCACCATCATACAGTACGCACAGAACCTCAACAAGATAGGCCACCAAACAGCGCAGATCTACAAACTAATCACACCACGCACCACAGCTCTAAACAACAAAACAATAGCCTTCTGGGAGGAGATTATACATAGACCGCTAAACGAAGAGGAAAGGGCTAGAGTATGGATATCGGCGTCCAAAAACAAAGTAACACCGCAGTTGGCACAAACAAAATACTGGATACTACACAGACTACACTGGACACCAGCGAAACTAGAAACAGTGGGGGCAAGCGGAAGTAGCACCTGCTGGAACGGCCATAAAGCGAGGGGAGACCTAGCCCACATGGTATACGAATGTCCCAAAGTTAGAACATTCTGGAACAAAGTATACAACCTCATAGACACGATCACAGGAAGCCAGACACAACGAGGCCTAGCGGGTATTGCCACTGCCTTCCTAGCACCATAGCTTCAGTCCAAAGAGGAACGTGAACTAATCGACGTACTGCTGACGGCAACGGTGAAAACTATCCTGGGGAACTGGAAGTACACTAGCAAAGCCACCTTCAAACGCTGGTTTAACTGGGTGACATTCCTCAGGGGGGCAGACAACATTACCGCCAAACACAAGGTGGCAAACCATACAGCCAAAGAAGACATGTGGGAAGCCCTCGACGCCCACCTGAGGCAGTAAACCGCAACCCCCCCCTCCCCCTCCCTCCCCCCTCTCTCTCTTCTCTCTTCTTCTCTCTCTCTTTGGCTCCACTGTACCAAAGCACACACTGTAAGAGCTGCCCAAAGTAAGACAACTGTTTTGTTTTTGTATATGTAAGAAATTTATTTTCAATAAAATATTTTGAAATAAAAAAAAGTAGAAAGGCATAGAGTGCAGTGGTGTAGAGTGATGTAAAGTAGAATGGCATAGAGTGCAGTGGTGTAGAGTGCAGTGATGCAGAGAAGAGTAGAATAGCATAGAGTAGAGTGGCATAATGTGACATTGTATGGAGTGGTGAGGTGAGGCATAGAGTAGAGTGGCATAGAGAGGTATACAGAGGCATACAGTGGGATAAAGTGGCATAGAGTGGATTCGCATACAGTGAAAAGGAGTGGAGTGAAGTGGTGAAGAGTGCATTGGCATGGAGTAGAGGGTTGCAAAGTACAGTGGAATGGCATAGGATGCAGTGTCGTACAGTAGAGTGATGCAGAATAGAGTAGAGTGGCGTAGACAGCAGCGGTGTATAGTGGTGCAGAGTGTGTGTGTGTGTATGTATGTGTCTTGTAAAGCGCACTGCTGCCCTGAGGCGTCGTGGCGCTGTAGACCGCTGGGGAACCCGTCCTGGCTATCCCTGTGAGATGGTCCCTACTGGGTATCTCCAAGGTGAAACCAGGCATCCCCGGCGAATGTGGGGGGCCGTTGTAGAGATGAGGCAAGCTAATGCCCAGAGTTGCCGAGTGTGATCTCTGGTTAGAGTAGGCACCAAGGCGAGAATTATCAAGTCTGCTGACCCTGGTCCACAACCCTGCCGCGTCAGGAATTGAACCCTGGTCCCGGGCCGTTCTCTGCTTCCGGGTCTGCCACCTCTAACCAGTGAGCCACACCACTCCACAAAGAATAGAGTGGCACAAACGAAATTAGAGTGAGTGGAGAGGAGAGGCATAGAGTGGAGTGGAGTGGCGTAGACTAGATGTTGTAAAGTAGAGTGGTATAGAATGTAGGGGCACAGTATAGAGTGGCATAGAGTAGAGTGGTTTAGAGTGCAGTGGCATAGACTAGAGTGGTACAGAGTAGAGTAGAGTGGCATAGAGAGCAGTAGCAAAGAATAGAGTGGCACAAATGAAATTAGAGTGAGTGGAGTGCAGTGGCATAGAGTGGAGTGGAGTGGCGTAGACTAGATGTTGTAAAGTAGAGTGGTATAGAGTGTAGGGGCACAAAATAGAGTGGCATAGAGTAGAGTGGTTTAGAGTGCAGTGGCATAGACGAGAGTGGTACAGAGTAGAGTAGAGTGGCATAGAGAGCAGTAGCAAAGAATAGAGTGGCACAAACAAAATTAGAGTGAGTAGAGTGGAGAGGCATAGAGTGCAGTTGCGTAGAATGCAGTGGTGCAGAGGAGAATAGAGTAGAGTAAACTGCAATAGTGTAAAGTACTGCAGAGCAGAGAAAAGTGGCACAGAGTGCAATGGCATACAGAGGTGTAGAGTGCATTGGAGTAGAGTACAGTGATGTAAAGTAAAGTGGTGCAGAGTACAATGGCATAAATAAATAAATGGCAGTGCCAGAGAGTGCAGCAGCATAGAGTATAGTAGTGCAGAGTCGACTTCAATGGTGTAGAGTGTAGTGGCATAGAATGCCCTGGTGTAGAATAAAGTGGTGCAGAATACAGTAGCATTGAGTGCAGTGGTGTAAAGTAGAGTGGTGCAGGGTAGAGTGGCATAGAGTCCAATGGTGTAGAGAAGAGTGGTGCAGATTAGAATGCAATGGCGTAGAGTGCAGCGGCATAGAGTAGAGTGGTGCAGAGTAGAGTGCCGTAGCTTGTAGTGGTGGAGAGTAGAGTGCCGTAGAGTGCAGTGGTACAGAGTAGAGTATAGTGGCATAGAGTGCAGTATCTTCGAGTGAAATGGTGCAGAGTGCAGTGGTATAGGGTGGTGCAATGGTGTATAGTACAGAGGCATAGAGTGCAATGGCTTATAGTGCAGTGGTGTAGAGTGGTACAGAGTAGAGCACAGTGGCATAGACACGAGTGTGGCAAAGTAGATTAGAGTGTCATACAGTGCAGTTGTGCAGAGTCGAGTATAGTGGTGCAGAGTGCATTAGAGTAGAGTGGTATGGAATAGAGTACAGTGGCATAGAAAAGAGTGGTGCAGAGTGAAGCAGAGTAGAGTGTGGTTGCATAGAGTAGATTGGTACAAAGTGGAGTAGAGTGTAGAGGTATACAGTGCAATTGCATAGGATGCAGTTGTGCAGAGAAGAGTAGAGTAGAGTACAATGGCATAGAATGGTGTAGAGTACAGTCACATAGAGGGCAGTGGTGTATAGTGCAGTGGTGCAGAGAAGAGTAGAGCTGGGTAATAGGCAGTGTTGTAGAGTAGAGTGGTGCAGTGTAGAGTAGTATAGAGTGCAGTGGCATAATGTAGAGTGATGCAGAATAGAGTGCAGTGGCATAGAGTGCAGTGGCAAACAGTGCAGTGGCATAGAATACGGTGGCAGAGAGTACATTTGTGTAGAGTAGAGTGCAGTGGCGTAGAGCGCAGTGGCGTAGAGTAGAGTGGTGCAGAATAGAGTAGGGTGGCGGAGAATGCAGTGGTGTAGAATAGATGGAGTAGAGTAGAGTGGCATAGTGTGCAGTGGCATAATTTTCAGCAGTGCAGAGAGGAGGGGTGCAGAGTAGAGTGCAGTTGCGCAGACTGCAGTGGCGTAGAGTACGGTGGCATAGAGTACGGTGGTGCATAGTATAGTACAGTGGTGTACAATAAATTTGCACAGAGAAGAGTAGCGTAGCATAGAGTGCATTAGTTTAGAGTGCAGTAGCATAGAGTGCAGTGGTGTAGTGTACAGTGAAGTGGCATTCAGTGCAGTAGCATACAGTTCAAGGTAAGGGGTGTGAGGGAATTGAAGCAACATAGAAGTGGAGTGGTTGGGAGCGAAGAGACGCTACATGGACAGGGATAAGGGAGACAGACTGAAAACCAAAGCACTATTATGGAGTGTTTGAACACAAAAAAAGGAGCTCCAAAGACAGGATCATGCAATAGACACAAATTATTTGTCCATGCTCCAGGAGATGGCCAAATACAAGAAGAGGTCATGACCCATGCAGGCCAAGGCAAATGGGAACAAAGGATATAAGAGCAGTGCTGTAAGCCCACGGTATGTAAACAAAAGTTTAGCTGAGACAATGCATGCACAGGCGAAACCTAAACCAATCTAACCCACCACCCTTTTTGGACTATTTTGGGTGACAAACATCCATATATCTGTAAAGGAGTATGTTATTTTTTCCAACATTCTGAAAGCAGAGTGCACTCATTTGTTCAGAGTTTGAGGCTTGAATTGAATACAGTTATTCAAGCATGCTAATAACACTCATTGTTCCTTAACATGTGCATTTTAGTGCCATACATTAATCTGAAAACAGAAATGCTAAATTCAACCTCTCCACTTTTTGATTTAAGTGTCCCAGTAAATCCTTTGCTTAGGGATCAGTAAAAGTTTGTGGTGAGAAATGGATTGCTTTTAGGGGCACTAGATTAGTTATGCCCAATAACAGGAACCTTGTTAGATTTGTCTCATGAAATACATTTGCAGAGTTAAAACAAAAGCATGCCTAAAACATAATTTTTGGTGGCCCAATTTAGATGTCCAAGCGCAGAGGCTTATATGAGATTATGGTGAGTGCATGTGTAGTGATACAATTTCAAGACACATGTTTTACACATGAAATGCCTTGTGCATAATTGTGGTGAGCAAAGGACAGAGAGGCATGTGGCTCAGCAGCAGTGTACTGCTGCTGGAATCTTGGAGGAAAAAGAAGTAATAAAAACAAGCATTTGCATAGCTAACAGGTTTCACCTATGGGCGATCTATTGGCTTTGACAATGTGTTTCAGCCATGTTGTAAATCAGTGTGACTGCTGTTCAGCATTTCTAAAAGTTACAGGAGGAGAGTGGGGTGAAGTGTTGTGGAGTGGGGTTGATTGGGGTAGACTGCAGTGGGGTTGATTGGGTAGATTGGAGTGGGGTATATTGGGTAGACAGGAGTGGGATAGATTATGGTAGAGTGGAGTGAGGTAGACTGCGTGGAGTGGAGTGAGGTTGAGTGTGTTAGAGTAGGGTGGAGTGAGGTAGATTGGAGCAGGATACATTGAGTGTAGAGTGGGGTAGACAGGGAGGGGGCAGTTTGGGGTAGAGTGGAGTAGATTGGAGTGGGGTTGATTGGAGTGGAGTGGAGTAGGGAAGATTAGAGTGTGGTATATTCAGGTAGATTGGAGAGTGGTAGAGTGTGGTAGATTGCAGTGGAATTGGTAGATTGAAGTTGAATGGGGCAGATTGGGGTAGATCCAAAAGGAATGGGGTGAAGTGGTGTAGACTCTCATAGATTGGGGTTGATTGGCTAGGATAGATTGTCGTAGACTGGAGTAGAATGGGTTAGATTGCAGTGGAGTCGGGTAGAAAGGAGTGGGGTAGATTAGAGAGGAGTAGATTGGATTCTACATAGAAATAAACTTTGGCACTCTGATCTGTTCAGAAATTCATTCGTGGAAAGTTATCCTATTCTACAATACTCAATTTAGAGAAGGAGCAATGAATAGTTTGCTATTCAATTTAATGTGTATAAGATGCACAAATTTGGCAATATTGTCAATACATTTAGTTCAAAAGCAAAGATTGCAATGACATGATATTCCAAGGATGGAGGGTATAATGCAATGAACCTCCTGTAGAATGATGGATCAGCAGCCGACACGTGTTTCGTTACAAATGTAACTTTTTCAAGGCTGCAAATAATGCCAAAAAGAGAAATATATAATGTATGTAAACAGAAATAAAGTAATAAGGAGACAGAAAAAAATGTGTAGAAGAAGTTTAGTTTATACAAGCTCCAAACCACAATCTTGTGACATAGTAAAAAGATTGTGCAAATCATTAGAAAGATCAGACCCAGATGAACCCGTGACAAATGAAGTGACTACCAGTCAACTAGGAAACCAGATAAGTAAAACCGGTCCCTGTAGTGGATTATATTTGTGATGAAATAGTAGGAACCAAAAAAGCTTCCATCTATTTGTAATGTAAAAGTGAAGAAGTATACCTTAAAAACAATGGATAAAGTTTGCTCGAATTTCATAGGCGCCCAGAATCTTCTTGTGAAGTTGACCGAGTCCTAACATCATTATGGAGAGAAGAACAGATAATTACGTAAAGCCCTATCGTTATAACGAAAAGAGAATGTTTTTTCTGTCTCTCTTCAAGAATAAGGAAATTGCACCATCCTGTGCATGTATACCTATTCAGTAACTTTGTAAATGTCTTCCAAAGCGGTAACAGTGCCACACAATTTCAGTGGGTCAAAAATTTGTCATTCCAACATCTAAAAAGGTAAAAAGATCTTGTATACTAGAAGAAAAGGGATATAATATACCTTATAATTTATATACTAAGATATGGCCATTACTGATTTAATAAGTTTAGGAAAAGATAAAACATTTATCTAAGAATGAATATCACCAGAAGCTTAAAAAGACTTACGTACATAGTAATTATGCAAAATGAAAGCTATGTACAGGAAATAGACAGACAACTTAGAGAAGATATGGCATATACTAGACTTATGAGCAATCCCCGTAAGGACATTACACAACATATAGAATCTAGGCTTACTACTTGGAAACAACAGGGCATGATTTTCGACAAGGAATACAAATATCTTTTCATACCAACCCCAAGAGCACCTTGTATTTATGCACTCCCCAAAATTCATAAGCTTGGGTCTTTTCCTCCTGGGAGGACAATTGTCTCTGGAATTGGGCTCCCTACAGAACAGTTGTCAGAATACATAGATATTGTTTTACAACCCCTAGTACACAATATGCCGTCATACCTCAGAGATACGGGAGACTTATTAAGTAAGTTGGAGGATATGGAGTGGCCAGAAGAACTATCTTTTGCCACCTTTGATGTCTGCCAGTATCCCCTTAGACTTAGGATTACAGGCACTTAAAGATATGCTTCTAGACTTCACACGGATAGTCTTAGAAAATAACCTGTTTTTACATCAAGGTACGTGGTTCAAACAATCTATGGGTGTTGCCATGGGATCGAAGTTTTCCCCATCGTACGCTAATTTGTACATGGGTAAATATGAGACAAAACATTTGTGGCTTATAGGTCCCCCAGAACTAACAGGACTTATAGTCTATTGGGCACGCAACATAGACAATATTTTTATCATCTGGGCAGACAGTGCAAAACAGTTTGAAGGCCTGACAGACTATCTTCACAACAATACCTAGAATCTGAAGTTCACCTCAAAACACAACAAATCTGAGATTGAATTTTTGGATGTCACTTTGTACATTAAAGATAACAAAAAAATGTCCAGATTGCATAGAAAACCAACGGCATGCAATGCAACACTGCATGCTTCTAGCACTCATCCCACCATCCAGATCAATGCAATCCCCTTTGGAGAAAAGACCAGACTAAGGAGGAATTGCAGTTAGGATGATGTTTTTAATCAGGAACTGACTAATCTTGAGAAACGTTTCCAAAACAGGGGATACTCCCCACAAGTGTTAAAGCAATCAATAAAAAAGAATCGTACAAAAAACTAGACATTCAATACTGAAAAAATCAAGTAGAGCAGAGCAGAAGAAAAGTAGAAATACAATCAGCCTTGTCACTAACTACAACACACAAAGTCATCAGGTTTACAAAATCTTGGGGAAACATTGGCATCTTCTCAACTTAGATAGCTCGATAAGTAAATATGTTCCACCCAATCCTAGCATTGTATATAGAAGGGGTAGAACACTAAGGGATTTTTTTGTACCCTAGCTACTTACCTCCCAAACAGACCGATACTACCTGGCTATCCTGCAAACCAAAATGTTTTTTTAAGTGTTCACATTGCAAAATGTGCCAATTTGCCTGCAATAAATTGAAAGAATTGAAGTACAACACGAACACTACATATCAGATTCGTCAGTTCATCAATTGCAATACATGATATGTTGTGTACTGCATACGCTGTATTTGTGGACTAATCTATATAGGGAGCACAATACGGCCATTGAAAGAGAGAATTCAGGAACACATGAGGGCTATCCGTATCAGTGACGCTAGATACCCTCTAGCTGTCCATTACAATACTAATCATCCAAGTAGGACTATAACAGGTCTTAGCTTCCATGGTATTGCAGAAATTCAAACCGATCTAAGAGGGGCAAATAGGACACTCGCTTTGAGAAAAGCTGAGGATCAATGGATTATCTGCCTTTGAGCGGTGAAAATGGGCATCTACGCTGATAAAGAATTTCATGTCTTTCTCAATGACTAGACAGCTCCATGAAACCTTGTTTAATCCTGGTTCTGATATAATTTGTAATTGTGATAGAAGACTAATTTTGATAAACATATAGGTTACCAGATAATATATTGTACAATGCACATAGAAGTCCCAATATTCTCATATGGCGTACAGGGAAAAGGGACATGACCAAAAAGGCACATATTGCACTATTTAATGTTAGTGCACATACACTGACATTTCTGAAACTCTCAGTTATGCCCAGCGATATGGGATATAATGTTCTGATTCCTTATGAAAATGCATTTTTCTCGTTCTTTTGCTTTGTAAATTCAGAAGCCTGCTTTTGAAAAACGTTTTATACCACATTTGGCTCTGGATCTCAAGGTGTTTTAAAGTATGAGCCATACATTTAGGAGCCTCATTGTAATATGTGCTGTGACATCACTGCCAACCTGTGATAATATGTTCTCTTTTTATATGTTTTCACGTTATCAAGTTTTCTATGCACTCACTAAGGTGTACTCATGATTGGGTGCCATAACATTCAACTAGCTTTGTACTATATATGTAACTATTGATATATTTCATTAGGATGTACATTTGCACATACACTGTAATGTTTGATGTTGCATCTCTGCTTGATGTAAAAATGCTTTTCTTCTTCTTTTTTCTTACATGTTCCTGCTTTAATATGGGCCTTATAACACTATCATCATGCTTTTGGATACGACTACTAAAACTTTCTTTCGGTGTTGGGTTAATTTTATTTTTACTGATAATCTCGTTTTTTTCTTTTTACTTTTTCTTTAAATTTGCCTGACATATTTTGTTTCTTAAGACTTTTCACTCTATATCGTAACTTGCGCGAACTTGTAAATTAGGATCTTTTGCACCAGTTTAAAGTAATTATTCTGAAAAAGCCTGGCTAGAGATACCGCTTCTAAGATGGAGATTGAAATCTACATAGTCCTACAATGGCTGCCGTTGGTCAGATAGGGAACTATCACTTCTTGATCTCATGTCCCTTCACTATTTCTACTAGAATACTTTGTTGGTAACTAGCAGACCAGAAATGCATCATGCGTAAAGGACGCGAAGGAGCTTTAAAAACAGGTCTAAAATTTGCATCATTCATTGACAAACTTTTCTGGACGGCCTCTACACACGGCGGAGTATACGGCCAAAGGTTAGTTTGAAGGGATGGTGGCTTTGACTTGCTAACTCTTGTATAGATACGGAACCCGCAAGTTTAGGGCAGTTTTTTATAACAGCTATCGTGCATCGCTTTAGCATTGAAGTGCATGGTGAGGAACGTAACAGGGTACATTAATAATTTAGAGTTGTGAGATATTTGTTAAGGCCAAACCTTACGGAACCAACCGTCCACTTTTACTGGATTTAATGATCTAAATATATGCGCTTCTTTTTCTTTCTTATTTTCTTAGGGGCATATCACAGCCCTCTGCTCCCCCGTAATTTTCCAATATTTTAAATTCAAATCAATAAGTATTTGTGGTTATAATTTAGTTGCTTTCTTCTTATCTTGGATTATTGTTTACAGGGTCTCATTTTGATCCATCATGTAATAGGACGTAAGACTTTTAAAGCTTCTGGTGATATTCATTCTTAGATAAATGTTTTATCTTTTCCTAAACTTATTAAATCAGTAATGACCATATTACTAAGCTGAATAAATTGGCTACCCCCTTTTTTCCCGATTTCTTATGAGTAGGAACCTTTCCCTCTAATAGGAACTATTGCATACCAAATCAAAGAATTTCGAAAAAGACTGTTCTAATTGGATAAATTATTATTATAATCTAAGAGTCTAACCTAACTAGGACTTGAATAGTGAGTACAGCTCACACAATATAATTTGTGTTTCTTTCCTCTTTTACAGTTACTTCTTTTAGAAACAGTACCCGACCATTTTTTACATAAACAGGTCGGCCGAATTGTTAGGGCCTATAAACTTGTGAGTTGCCCTTTGAAATAATTATCACACGCTAAAATTTAAGGCTACACGTAAACTTATCTTAGTAAATAAGTTATAAGGTATATTATATCCCTTTTCTTCCAGTATACAAGATCTTTTTACTTTTTTAGATGTTGGAATGACAAAGTTTGGACCCACTGTAATTGTGTGGCGCTGATACCACTTTGGACGACATTTACAAAGTTACTGAATAGGTATACATGCACAGGATGGTGCAATTTCCTTATTCTTGAAGAGAGACAGAAAAAACATTCTCTTTTCGTTATAACGATGGGGCTTTACGTAATTATCTGTTCTTCTCTCCATAATGATGTTGGGACTCAGTCAACTTCACAAGAAGACCCTGGACGCCTATGAAATTCGAGCGAACTTTATCCATTGTTTTTAAGGTATACGTCTTCACTTTTACATTACAAATAGATGGAAGCTTTGTTGTTTCCTACTATTTCATCACAAATATAATCCACTACAGGGACCGGTTTTTACTCATCTGGTTTCCTAGTTGACTGGTAGTCATTTGATTTGTCACAGGTTCATCTGGGTTTGCTCTTTATAATGATTTGTACAATTCTTTCTACTATGTCACAAGATTGTGGTTTGGAGCTTGTATAAACTACCCTTCTTTTACACTTTTTTCCTTTTTCCTTATTACTTTATTTCTGTTTGCAGACATTATATATTTCTCTTTTTTGGTAATATTGGCAGCCTTGAAATAGTTACTTTGTAACGAAACACATGTCGGCTGCTGATCCACCAATCTAAAGGAGGGTTATTGTATTATGCCCTCCTTCCTTGGAACATCATGTCATTGCAGTCTTTGCTTTTGAACTAAATGTATTGAAAATATTGCCAAATGTGTGCCTCTTATACACATTAAATTGAATAGCAAACTATTCATTGCTTCTTGTCTAAATTGAGTATTGTAGAATAGGATAACTTTCCACGAATTAATTTTTGAACAGATCAGAGTGCTGTGGTTTATTTCTATGTATGACATTTACTCTGGGTTCAGTTGAACCACAGTGGGTTGACACCTGAGGTAGTGGGGTATATGCTCTTAACCTCGAGGGGCTCCTACACTGTATATCAATTCCCATTATACACAAAGAGTGATGTGCTACCATTAAAACCACCACTAATGTCTGTTAATTATTGTAGCTTGTGGTATATTGATGTAGACACAGGTAGATTGGAGTCGAATGGAGTGGGGTCTACTGGGATAGAGAGGAATAGGGTAGGGTGGGCTAGTTTGGAGTGGAGTGGGGTAGATTGCAGTGGGTAGAGTAGGGTATATTTGAGTGGAACGGGGTAGATGTGGGTAGATTAGAGGGTAGCGGGGTAGTTTGGGGTAGAGTGCAGTGGGGCAGTTTGGGGTAGAGTGGGATAGATTGGAGCAGAGTGGGCTTGATTGGAGCGGAGTGGGGTTGATTGGAGTGGAGTAGCTAGATTGAACAGGAGAGGTGTAGAGTGGAGTGTTGTGGAATGGGATGGAGTGGAGTGGGGAATATTGGGGTGGAGTAGGGTAGACTGGGGTAGATTGGGTTGGAGTGGGATAGATTGGGTTGGCTTGGGCTATATGTTATGTTATGTTATGTTATGTTATGAGACATTTATTGAGCGCACTGTCACCGTAAGTTTCCTGGCGCTGATAGGATCCTGAGATTAGACAGAAGGAATTTAGTGGAGATGGGAAAAAAGCAATGTTTTTAAGGATTTCCTAAAAGAGAGGAGGGAACAGGAAGTCTTGAGTGGGAGTGGGAGAGAGTTCCACAGCTTAGGGGCCAGACAAGAGAAACTGCGACCACCTGATCTAGTAAGTTTAAAGCGGGGAACGACTAGGAGCTGGAGGTGGGTGGACCTCAAGGTACGAGAGGGACAATAAGGTGTAATCAGGGACTTCAGGAAGGCAGGGGAGGGACCAGTGAGAGCCTTGAAGACCAGGCAGTGGACCTTAAAAGCTATTCTTTCATTGACTGGTAGCCAGTGGAGTTGACGTAATAAGGGTTGGGCCGACTGCCATCTGGGGATTTTGAATGCAAGCCTAGCAGCCTGGTTCTGAACAATCTGTAGCCTGGACAGCTGGGATTTGGGGAGGCCGTGGTATATCGAATTAGAGAAGTCCAGCCGGGACATCACCAAGGCTATTAAGACTTGTAACAAGGCTTCGGGAGTCAGGAGGTGGGCAACTTTCCGTATCCTGTATAGCTGGAACATACAGGAGGATGTTACAGCACTCACCTGAGCCTTGAGAGTGAGCCCAGAGTCAATGATGACCCCGAGGCTCTTTACACAGCCAGCAGGAGAGGGAGGTGTACCGAGCTCAATGGGCCAGAACTGGGGGCCCCAATAAGGGGCACTTCTCCCAGGAAGGAGAAGCTCAGTCTTGCCTGGGTTGAGCTTTAATTGATTTTGGTTCATCCAGTGCTGGATGTGTGTCATGGCCGTCTGAAAGTTGGTGACAGCGTCAGGGAAGGTGAGGGGGAAAATAATTTGCAGATCATCCGCGTAATTAAACACGGTGACGTCCCACCTACCTAGAGAGTGAAGAAGGGGTTGAAGATACAAATTAAAAAGAAGGGGGGACAAGGAGGATCCCTGAGGGACCCCGCAAGATGACAAAACGCTGGTAGCGCTAAACGGGCCCAAACTGACTGCCTGAGACCTCTCCTCTAAAAAAGATTTAACCCAGGACAAAGCAGGCCCACAGACTCCGGCGGACTCGACACGGTGGATTAAGATGTTATGGTCCACCGTGTCGAATGCCGCCGATAGGTCAAGTAGGACTAATGCCTGGGGTAGTCCTCTGTCAGCGTTGCTTCTGAGGTTGTCCAACACGGCGAGGATCACAGCCTCTGTACAGTGGGCTGGTCTAAAACCGGCCTGGTTGATTGCCAGGAAGTTGGACTCCTCGATGAATTGCGAGAGGCAAGTCGTGACATCTGCCTCCAAGATTTTAGACAGGAAGGGCAAGAGGGAGATGGGCCGATAGTTAGCGAGGACCGCTGGGTCAGCGCCAGGTTTCTTTAACAGGGGCACCAGTACGGCCTCCTTAAATGACCTGGGAACTATGCCAGAGTTGAGGGAGGAATTAAGTAAGGGAAGGATACATTGTGGAAAGGTGTGACAGATGTCGCGGAGCACAGAGGGGAGGCAGCAGTCCTTAGGGGAACCAGATTTCACACGGGTAGACAGCTTGGCAAGAGATTCCGGATCGAGTGTAGGAAACCGGGACAGGGTAGAGGTATTGACGGGGGGAGATGCTGCTGTGGCAGGGGAGAGGAAATGGGGAATGGAGTTTTTAATTGTGATGATCTTGTCGATAAAGAAGGAGTTTAAAGCATTGCATGACTCTGAGGAGGGAGGCAGATTCGGGAGTGTCCTGGCGTCCGATGTTAATTCGCCAAGGACCTTGAAGATCTCTTTGGATTTGTTGGGAGCTGTTAAAATTCTCTCGGAGATAAAAGCAGACTTGGTTGTGATAATGGCTTTTTTATAAGCTTTCCGTGCGGACACATACGCTTCCCTGTCAGAGCTAAGATAATTACGCCTCCATCTACGCTCCAGTTGGCGCAGCTCAAGATGTTGTTGTTTCAGAGCAGAGTTGTACCATTTGTGAGAGTTATTGAGGCGTGTTCGAGGGAAGCAGGGCAAGGGTGCAAATAGGTCGCTAGCCATCGTAAGCCAAAGGGAGATATTAGCGTCCATGATGTTAACATCTGGGGTGTCAGGAGTTGGAGGCTGGGTCTCAGCAAGAGAGGAAAGGAAGGCAGATGAATCAAGGGTCTTCCATTTCCGAGCGGCCCCTCCATCCAGATATATTGGAATGGAGTGGGGTAGATTGGAGTGGAATGGGGTAGATTGGGGTGGACTTGGGTAGATTGGAGTGAGGTAGAATGGAGTGGGGTGGATTAGAATTGATTGGGGTAGATTGGGGTGGAGTGGGGGTAGACTGGAGTGGAGTGGGGTAGATTTGTGTATAATTATGCCGACGACACTCAAATAATCGTCCGGCTGGACGATGGTTTGGGAGCGTCCACCAGGTTGCAGGACATACTAAAAGCTACGGTTAATTGGATGTCTGAGAACCATCTAAAAGTCAACCCGGACAAGACGGAAGTGTTGCCCATTTCCATCTCGGGCAACCCCTGGAGCGAAAAATTTTGGCCTGTGGAGCTGGGTGTGCCACCAAAACCAGCGTCCGTAGCTAAAAGTCTAGGCCTTTACATGGATGATAAACTATCCATGAGCAAACAAGTTACCTCGGTAGTGGGCACCTGCATTGGCCTGCTACGACAATTAAGGAAGATCTCGGCCTTACTTTCTTTCTCTACTTTGAGGCATGTGGTCTCAGCCACAATTCTGGCTAGGCTGGACTACGGGAACTCATTATACATAGGCCTACCCCAGCGGCTGCTGGATAAGCTACAGGGGGTTATGAACGATGCAGCTAGGCTGATCTATAAAAAACCTAGATCCGCCCGTTCGTCCCCCCTGATGCAGGAGTTACACTGGCTCCCGATCCGCCAGAGGATTGTCTTTAAAGGAATGTGCATTGTACACAAGGCACTGTATGGCAAAGCTCCAAGCTATGTGAAATCCCGTCTATTCCCCTACATACCTGGAAGGACTTTGCGCTCGTCTGATGCTACCCTTCTGTCCCAATCCCGTTTTAAATTGACCACGGTGGGGGGTCGTGCTTTTTCTAACACACTCCCAGCCCTGTGGAACAAATTGGCTCCAGAGCTTAGGAAGGAAAGTAATCTATTATCCTTCAGGAGGAAATTAAAAACTGTACTCTTCAAGCAAGCATGGAGCAGCTCCTAGGCGCAGAAATGGGATCAGTGAATGCTATACCTTATCATGTATATCTGGACAAACAGCGCTTAGAGACCCCGGTGGTTATAACGTGCTATATAAGTTAAATAAATAAATAAATAAATAAATTGGAGTGGAGTTGGGCAGATTGGAATGGGGTAGTTTGCAGTGGAGCAGAGTGAGGTGGGTAGATTGGAGTGGGGTCGATTTGAGTTGGGCAGATTGGAGGGGGTAGATTGGGGTGGGGTAGATTGACATGGGGTGAATTAGCAGATATTGGGTTAGACTGGAGTAGAGTGGGGTAGACTGGAGTGGAGTAGATGGGGTAGATTGAAATAGACAGGGGTAGACTGAAGTGGACTAAAGTGGGGTAGATTGGGTAGAATGGAGTTGGTAGATTGGAGTACAGTGGAGTGGGTAGATTGCGGTAGAGTGAAGTGGAGGAGGGGTAGATTGGGGTGTGTTGGAGTGGGGTAGATTAGAGTATATTTGAGTGGAGTGTGGAAGATCGGGGGAGAGTGGGGTGGAGTGGGGTATATCGGAGTGGAGTGGGGAGATTGGAATGAGTGGGGTAGATTGGGATAGATTGGAGTAGAGTGGGGTAGGTTGTGGTTTATTGGAGTGTAGTGGATATGGGTTGGGTGGAGTGGGGTAGATTGAGGCAGAGTGGAGTGGGTATTTTGGAGTGGGGTAACATGGAGTTGATTTGAGTGGGGTGGTTTGAGGTTGAGTGGAGTGGGTTAGCGCCAAACCTGCCGTGTCCAGTGCGTGAGCCTACCTGCACGCTAGTCCGCCTCGTGGGATCCTGACCTGCCACCAGCCTCGCTGAAAAGGGGTCTCGAGCGTCCATCACCGCGCCTGCTGTCTCCTCCCCCCGCCGCAGCCCTCTGACACCGGGACTGCCGCAGAGCGGGGGAGTCGAGACTACAGCCCGCAGAAGCCTCCGCGACAGGACAGGAAGTCGCGTCGAGGCTTGGCGCCCGGAGGCGCCGTTAAAGGGGCTGGCCTTCCCGCGTCGCGGGACCGCGCGCGGGGCCGGGCCCGGGGCTAAGCCCGGGCAAAGGGCGGGCCCTCTGTGGCCCTCAGAGGCCTGAGGAGTCTGGGCTGGGCACTACCCCCTGGTCGATCTGTCACCGATCGCTAAGGTATTTACATCATCGTTGATTAAGGATATTGTTTATGTCCCCCATGGAGTCAAATCCACTACTAAGAACATGGCAAAAAAAACGCCCATTCACACACGCTCTGTTACAAGGAATACCGCTCAAACTAAAACACCGTTACCAACGCTAACTGCAATTGATCGCATGCTTCAACAGACAATTGTGGTGGTAGCGAACGCTATCGAAAATACTGAGAGACGTTTGTCGTTACCACCCAGCACCTGTCTAATTCAGCAGATATCACAACCTGCCGACAGTAATGTACATAATATAGATGTGACAGCACTATCAAATGATTCTATCTTAATGCAATCCTACACAGGTCTTCCCGGGCCTGTGTCATCCCTTGTGGAAGATTCCCCAACACTCCCAGCTGTATTTCAGGACAGGGATAGTCGTCTGTCCCTAACTCCTAATTTGCAGATCATTGTAACACCATCTGATGAACCGGGGCCTAGCAAGGCATCCGAGATCAGTACAGTCTTGATTTCCTGCGATAACGAAGATCCAATCCACACAATTGATCTACCTAACAACAGCAGCGTCGATAGTATGACCAATTACGGCTCTGTCCATCGCAGATCTAGACGCACGTACAAAAGAAAATTACCGGCCCCAAGTAGGGGGTATGCCAATCAAAGGGGTAGAAGAAAGAAGGCGACTTTACCACTATTAGAGCAGACCAATGGAAGGGAACGATCACAGTCAAAATCGGGAATTATTGACAATGGGGAGTCCACAATGGGTCACATTATGGATGCTATGAAGCTCCTTATTGACCCCCTAAATGACAAACTCGAGCAGATATGTAAAAAGGTAGAAAATCTGGAGAAATTGGGTTTAGCTAAACTAGACATTCTTGAACACCTGGGTCCACAAGTTACTCAAACCGCCTTGAATGTACCGCCTGCGAATAAGGCCAATATGACTGTCTCTAACACAACTAAACCACAGGTTCTACCCGCTAGAAATGTGACCCCTATGGCAGTTTCCGGCAAGCCCACAAATTTACATACCAACACTTCAGGCAATACCATCAATGGGCCTTCAACATCCTCTTCTTCTAGGGTAAGAGGAGAAGTGCCTACGGGTCATTTTTCAGTAAGCAGGAATCCACCAGTACGCAGTTACCATAATAATATCATTCCTGCGGTGATTAATCTCCCACCAGAAAGTAGGCCATATGTGGCTATTCTTGCCAATGTCCCAAAACTTAAACCCTCCCAATTTGAAAACAATGAAACACTTAAAAACAAAATTTTACACTGGCTTGTCAATAATTGTGGATTCCCCCTAAGTGGGGCAGACCAGATCCTCTCAACCCAAAGGGTGGGCTGGGTGGGCCCTAGTAAAAAAGAAATTAGCGGGGACTGTGTAATCATAAACTACAAAACCACCGAATGGGCAAGAGATTCCATTTTGAATGCGCCCATTCCTTCAAACAATGATTACAATACCACCTTGTTCCCATTGGACTACTTCTACAGAAATCTGGTGGGACTTAAGATTCCTGTGCAGAATTTTAAACACCCCAGAGCAATTAACACGCCTTATCCACTAGTACAGCAGGCACCAAAGCAATCAGTTGGGTACCCCCTGACTTTTCATGACCCAAATAATCAGTATGCTCCACAACATCCTATGAATTTATGTAATTACTTTAACAAGCATAATGCCATTGGGCTAGGAACTAACATTTGTGGTCAATTTGCAGTCCCAACATCGAATAGATTTCAGATATTTAATTCCCTAGAAGAAAACGACTGACTCGAGAATACCCCTGTCGAAGGACCACCTGCAAGTGAGGCCCCTAGGTTAATGGCTAGTAATACAGTTGGGGAACCACCAACAGACACCCCTGTAACAAGCTCTAATGATGTAATTGAGATAGATGACACCACATGTACTGCTGAAAATGGTCTGTGAAACCCAATAATACCATCAGCCATAACAGTTACCGACCCATCCCAAGCAGTCCTGGAAGAGACCCTGAGGGCTATTACATGGAACATAGCTGGGTTAGCCTCTAAGGTAAACACGCCCATATGGGCTGACTTCATTAATCAGGGTTACGACATAATCTGCCTGCAAGAAACCTGGGATAGGGCTGAAGTACACGTTGAGGGTTATACCTCCTTTAATGTGCTGGCTGTGGCTTCCCAGGCTGGTCGAGCCAAGGGCGGACTTGTGACCTTGATATCCACCGCACTGACTGAGTTCTATGTTAGTGATCATGTAGTTTTAGGAGAACATGCCTCTGTTTTGCGTCTGGCCCATAGTGGATTCAGAGACTTAATAATAGTGAATTTTTATAATAACATTGCGGGGCACAAACAGGGAATGTTTATTTCTGATATTGAGCGGGCCATTGATGCAATTCTATTAAGTACACCCAAACCAGCTGCCATCCTGTGGGCAGGAGATTTTAACATCAAACCATGCACTTATGCACTCAAGGGGGCATGTGGCAATAGGGAGGAGTACTCGGGAAGGGAAGCAACATGTGTACATAATCATTTCCCGCATAACAACCTTGGCAGCGCTCTGAACAACCTATTGGCTAAATACGACCTGGAACTCCTCGAATGCAATAAGAATGCAAACAACGCCAGATGCCCGACATTCCATGGAAGGAATAGTCAATCATTTATTGATCATATCATGGTATCTTGCTCTGTAGCCTATATTAATGTTTGGGTGATCGAACAAATGGTCAGCGATCACAACAGTGTAACCGTCGAATTACTGGGTTGGGGAACCAAAAAGAACATCTATGGGCAACCAATTCAGGACATTGCTGTAGGAAGACCGAACGGGACGAGGGTGAAATGGACAAAAGTTGACCCCCTTAAATTTGTTACCAAAGTGATCACAAATTGCCGTGAAGAGGTCGAGTACTGTTTATCTCCGAAACCATGCTCACGAACCCTGTTATCTAAATTCTTAACAATAACAAAAGCTATTGAGAAATCCCTGATACGTAAAACCCGGAAACCAAGAAAAGTCAAGGCGGCGTGGTTTGATGACAATTGTGCTCAGTCATTAAAAAGGTTAAAAATTTCGCTTGATGCAACACCAAGAGACTTTTGTAAGATCAGGGAAGAGCGTTATAATTATAAAACTGCACTATCCACTAGGAAGAAGGAATTGCAGGACGAGGCGTGGGCAAAATTAGATCAGGCTGCAGACACCAAAGATCACAAACTTTTTTGGGACACTGTAAATAGTCCGTTCTTGAAGAACGACAACATTCCTGAACTAACCTCGCATGTCAGTTGTCAGGCCTGGATAGCACACTTCACTGGGATTTTTAATTCTGATTTTAACTATGATTCTATTTCCGCTTCATATATTAATGTTTTAACTGACACGCCAACCTGCCTTAAATGGGAGAAATTATTGTTTTCGGTGACATTAAATGAGGTGATTGAGGCAATTGAGAAGAGTAAGGGGGGGAAAGCCCCGGGTCCAGACGGGGTCCCCGTGGACCTCTTCAAATCCGAGATTGCTTTATGGGCCCCCATTTTAACACGCTATTTTAATGCTGCAATCGAGGATAAGTTACCAACCTCATGGGGTCAATCCATCTTAGTGCCACTCTTCAAAAAAGGTTCAAGGGCTGAAGCACGAAATTATCGCCCAATTTCTCTTTTAGACTCGTCGTTAAAGATTTTGAGTCGCGTGCTTCTGGTAAGATTAGAGTCCTGGGCCGAAGACAAAAATGTTCTTTCACCTATTCAGTATGGGTTCCGAAGAGGTATAGGAACTATGGAGCAGTGCGTGAACCTTGAACTTATTATCGGCAAGTACACAAAAGCCAAGGAGGGGAATTTGTTTATGTGCTTTGCCGATCTAAGTTCCGCATTCGACCTCGTGGAACACGCACTGCTCTGGCCAACACTACTTGCCATGGGCGCACCACCTGAAATCATCCACCTCCTGGCCAGAATGTATAGTAGCCTCTCAAGTAAGGTCAGATTCGGATCAGATGGAGAATGCACCCCCTTTTTTAAAATTGGTAGAGGGATCCGACAAGGGTGTGTGCTTGCTCCCCTTTTATTTTCCCTTTTTATAAACCAGGTTGATCAATTTTTACAAGAATCTTTTGCTGACGCCCCCATTATTAATGGAAAACAAATACCTGTCCTTTTATATGCGGACGACGCGGTCCTGATTTCCAGGACCGCGAATGGGCTGCAAAAGCTAATTGAGAAATTTCACACTTTTATTAAGGACAGAAAGCTTAAAATTAATAAGGGTAAGACTATGACTATGACCTGTGGCAAGAAACCTAAGAAAAGTAAGTCATTCTTTTTAGATGGGGATAAACTTGAGTCTGTTCAACATTTTTGCTACTTAGGTATTACCTTTTCAGGAGACGGGAGATGGGTAAATGAGCAATCCTGTGTTGGCATGAAGATGACTAGAAACACAAATTGCATCTTCAGATTCGCCTCTAAATTGGGGGGTCGCAGATTCAGAGAGATGATTTCCATCTACAACTCAAGGTGCATGTCCTCTGCCCTATATGGAGCAGGGATATGGGGATATAACTCCCAGATTGCCCTATCCATCCAGCAAGAGGAAAACAGGTACTTGAAACGTCTACTATGCCTCCCTGCTTCAGCGTCAAATGAGATCACCCACAGAGAGCTAGGCATAAATCATGCCACAGACCTCATCGCATTACGTCCCCCTCTCTCTATGGCGGTCCATATGGGCCAAAGAAGAAACTAGGTTTACCCAGGAAGTAATTTTAGACTGTATTAAATTGGATCAGCATTCAAAAATCCCCTGGTTAAAACACATCTTCTCCTGGTACAAGATCCTTTTTGGTCAGGACATTTTTAAAGATATTCTAACCGAATCGGTTATAACGAAGCGTGACCTTAAAACCATCTATTTGGAACACGCAAAAGGGTCCAGAATGAATGAGTATGCTATGCAAAGTACGTTTAAACTGTATCTGGAGTATAACCTTAGCACAGGATTCTCATTCTATCTTACATTTGTTAGTATTAACTCCCATCGCTTTGTTTTAGCACGCCTGAGGCTGGGTATAGTCCACCATTTGGTGGCTTTCTCTACTGTAAAAAAACCCGGGTTATGTCTGTGCCCATGCGATGGGAAATCCAAGCAGAGTATCTGCCACTTTTTACTTTTTTGTAATTTTTATACTGGTTTTAGGAAGTTTTATTTGAAGCAATTATTTTTAGAATACAACTTGTGCAATACAAAAGCTGCAATGCAATTGTTATTTGACCTAGGTTCCCCGAATGTGTGTTACTGTGTGGCTACCTATATTTTAAAATGTATTTGGCATAGGAAATCAATTATTACATAACTCCCTTTTTGTTATCCCCGTGGGCTAACAAATTCTGTGGCTAATTGTGAGTTATTGCTGAATTATGTGCATTTTCCTTACGATTTCTATTTATTCTGTATTTAAACCTGTTGAATGTACTTACTGTAGTGATTATTTTCCGGCTTTACACTTTTTGCACTAACGTTTGTACAAACTTTTATTTACAAATTGTTGCTAAAATACTTAAGTGATCAAACAGACGTTGCACTTTACTCATAACCTTGCATATTTGCACATGCCAATTGCACTTTATGCTTACAATAGGCCTTTCCGATTTGCACTATTATACCCGGCGTTTTTTTGCACTAAACCTTCAACTGCTGCTAAATAATATACAGTGACCAAATTTAACTTGTACACAAATGAGATATACCTTACAGTTTAACAAGATCGGCATGAATATTGATGTAATTTTAAAATGTTTCATTACTTAACTTATACAAATATGATTTCTAATTGTATTTATGTATGTTGCTACATGGTTGTACTTGTACAGACCGAATAAAGCATCTTGAAACGAAACGGGATAGATTGCAGTAGATTGGGGTAGATTAGAGTGGAGTTGGGGTAATTGGGTGGATTGGGGTAGTTTGGATTAGAATGGGGTAGATTGGGGTGAAGAGGGGTAGGGTAAAGTGGGGTAGGTTGAAGTATAGTGAATTAGCGTAGATTGTAGTGGAGTGAAGTGGTGTCGATTGTAGTGGACTGGGGTAGATTGGAGTGAGATAGTGTTGGTTGGGGTGGATTTGAGCGGAGAGGTTGGGGTGAGGTAGGTTGGAGTGGGGTGAATTAGCATGAATTGAGGTAGATTGGGGTGGAGAGGGGTAGGATGGAGTGGTGGATGGTAGATTGGAGTGAAGAAGAGGTAGAATGGAGTGTAAATGAGGGGGTGGGGTAGATTGGAGTAAGGTCAATTGCGGTGGGGTGGATTCAAGTGGGAAGGATTAGAATGGATTGAGGTAGATTGGGTAGAGGGGGTAGACTGAAGTGGAGTGGGGAATATTGGAGTGGAGTGGGGTAGATTGTAATGGAGTGAGTTAGATTGGAGTGAGGTGGATTAGCATGGATTGCAGTAGATTGTGGTAGAGTGAGGTAGTTTGTAGTGGAGTAGATTAGGGTAGATTGGAGAGGAGTGGAGTGGGGTAGATTGGAGTGGAGTGGAGCATGGTAGACAGTGAAAGATTGGGGTGGAGTGGGGTAGATTGTAATAGATTGTAATGGAGTGGGGCAGTTTGGAGTGGACTGGAATGGAGTGGGATAGATTGGAGTGGAGTGGTGTAGAATGGGGCATATTGAAGTGAAGTGAATTGGAGTGGAGTGAGGTAGACATGGGTAGACTGGAGTGGAGTGGGGTAGATTGCGGTGGCGTAGGGTAGATTGGAGTGAAGTGTGGTAGATTGAAATGGAGTAAACTGGAGTGGGGTAGATTGGAGAGGAGTGGGGTTGATCGGAGCAGAGTTGGGTTGATCGGAGCAGAGTGGGGTAGATTGGAATAGAGTGGGAAAGACTGGAGTAGAATGGAATGAGGTAGATTGGAATGGAGTGGGGCGTAGCTGTGGCTTTTAGGCTCCATCTCTTGCACCTAAGTGCATATGAATATAGGCTGCCTGAAAGCGCTTTCCGTGGAAAACATATGAGAATCAGGACTTTGGCACAGGTTGTAAGAAGAAATGGAGTAGTTGCTGTGCTGCACAAAAGTGAAGCACTGCAAAAGGCATACTTTGTATGTGCAGAGAAGTGGTGGAATACATGTAAGACCGAGGACACAGGTTTTAAGGAGAAATCGAATAACTGCAGTGGTGCCCAAAATTGAGGCCTTTTAGAAAGCCACTACTACATGCCATTTGTTTCGTGATATAAAAGGAAGCACCAAACTGTAAAACAAAGTCATGAACTGCTTTAAAAGTCCAGGCCACTTTTGGTGCTGTAAAAGGAAGTGCAAAATTCCAAAACAAATTATGGCAATAACAAAAAAAAACTGTAGAACGGTAGTTGAAAGCAACCCAAAGATGTGACATGGAAGTGGAAATGATGGCAGGAAAATGATTAAAAAGTGCCCTGACTCACAGTGTGAGCAGCGGAACGATTGCATAAGGACATTAATCAAATTACATCAATTAGTACTTGGTCCATACTCCAGAGTAATAAAAAGAAAGTAAAGCGAAGTATATGATGGCCAAATAGGAGGGAGCTATACAGAATGACAATCAAGCCAGCAAATGGTAAGTAACAGGTGGTCTCCAAGCACTTTACTGATACAATATCCTCGCTGCAACAGAGCATGCATGCTGTTAGGCGAGACGCAAAAATGCAGGATCCAAAAAAGGAGGCGGAGAGCAATGGATAGAAAAGCAAGTGACCCGTAAACACTGTTCAGTTGCTGGTGCCGTGCACATGCATTTAAAACAAATATAAAATAAAATAAAAACTAATAATGAGGCAGGGAGTGGGGAGGGGTGGAAAACCAGTGGATGAATGACATGGGTTAAAGAGTGGTGGGATGTTAGTGGTGATAGTGTGCTGACAGGCGAGAGGGAGGAACGTAGCACACTCCCCTGAATTCAACTGCACAAGAACTCTCAATGTAATGGGTCTGTCACCACTTGTAAAACAAGTCAATCCTCTGTAGGTACATGTAAAGACTTGAGTGGCGAATAAATAACTTTAAGCACGGGCCCAACCCCTTTGCAATGGTGAGGCAGAAGTTGGGGCAGGTTGGCTCCTACGATTATATTGTACATCTGAGAAACACTTTAGGTGACTTGTAATAAATCTGAGCCCCCAAACCACAGTAATAGATAGCCCTTTGACTAGACAATTAGCGAAAGAAAAAGCTACACCTTTCACACAAAAGATTTTATGTTCTGACAACTCTGCCAAAGCAATCTTCAAGGTGGTCAGCAATCTACAGTCTCCTGTTGTGTTTCTATCTAGGACCCTAATTCGATATTCCCGATTTATGCCCTTATGTGGTTATAATAAATAGTATCCTTATAAAGGCATAAGAATCATATCCATATTTAGTAATAGCCCATGCAGTCCAAATACGGCAAGGCTGCTCCCCTAGACTCCTAGAAAGTACAACGCCTTCTTTAAACAAACCAAGCCTCAAGCAGCCCGGGAATTCCCCCTGCTTTTGTTTTGATTTGCACAAGAACACCTGGAGTCCAGAAAGAACTGTTAGTTCTTAGTGACGTCTTATGTCCAACCTTACGTCAAACCCGGCACCTTTCAGGTATAAATATACCAACGTTGCCTTAAGCAAACACACGGTGGTTAGGAGCAGAGCAGCTATCTACTTACCCGAAGCCCAGCTGATGCGAGAGCCGAAGGAAGCCGCCCCTCCCTTTTGACGCACTGAGAAAGACGCTGTCTTTTTCTCCAGCCGAGAAATTCCAGCTCCAGTGTTTCCAGTCACCCTTGCGGGTTGCTGGGAGATCGAGTCCTGAGACACGAGATACAAGACCTCCTTCATTCTAGAACCAAGGTACGGAGCTGACTAAACCCCTAAGAGAATTCTTGATTCAGATTCTTGGCAAAAAACAACTTAACTTAAACTGCAACTTACTTACTCCTTCCCACGTATTAGGCTTAGGTCAGGTACACCGGGGTAGGCGTATCTTAGAAGCACCAGTTGAGTACGTTAGTCAATGTTTTTATGTATGTACATATTTTATCCGTTTTAAAGTATCACATGGCTAAGAAACCATATCAATGCTTTTACAGTATTATTTCATAATACTCCTTTTACTGTACGCACTCTACTTCATGATAAGTATTGCAATTGTGGTAATTCATTTCTCTTGCATGAGAAAGAAGACTGCTCAATAAATAACACCTTTTATTGAAAACGCCCGTCTCTCTATTTCTCTGCACTCTGGTGAAACTAAGTATGCACGATTGAATGAGTGAAATAGCTGTCTATTGTTTTCACACGACTCTAGAGATACACTCTTTATTCTGAGGGAGAAAAGTTGTCATGTTTATGCGGTTGTCAGAAGCTAATCCCTTCTTGTCTAAATCAGGGGAGTTAACTCTTTCCTGAACAATCGAGAACGTCTCTAGTGACCTCTGAGCTAGCTGGCAAAACTAATTAAGTCTAATATAGTCAGTGGAGACCTAGATAACCTCAGTCCTACGTCTACACTTCTGTTTATATTATTCCAATGCGCAGAGCCTATTGGGAATATAGGAACTACATTACACTCCCACGATAAGCACAACCTCAAATCACAGTCAAGATTTCTGTGATAACGTAGCCGATTTCTTTGCAGAAAAAGTGGTAAAGATCTTTAATAATTGTAATTTCATCGGTCACGATCCCACCTCTTATGTGGAGATGGACTTAAAAAAACAACACATTTTCCCATTTTGCCCCTCTAGACACATCTCAAGTGATGACCTTACTCAGCTCCATCAAGTCAGGGTCTCCAAACACCCTTACCCTCCGTTTGTGGTCAAACAAGAAGCTGACACCATAGCATCATGCCTCACTGACATTTTTAACAGCATGCCCTTGTCAGGTATTTTTCCCAAACATTGGAAAATAGCATCAATACTGCCATTACTGAAAAAGAACAATCTGGATCAGAATGACCCAATAATTACAGGCCCATCTCTCGGCGACCGCTCCCTGCGAAGGTCATACAAAGGTCTGTAAACTCTCAACTCACACAATTTCTAACAGACCATTCTCTTTTGGACACTACCCAATTCGGGTTTAGGAACGGCCATACTACTGAGACCGCTCTTATCAAAACCTTGGAAGAAATCAGATCCATAGTTGATGGTGGTGGAACAGTAGCACAGCTGCTCCTCAATCTGTTGGTAGCTTTGACAAGGTTGATCACAAGCGCCTTATAGAATGTCTTCTGGCTGCCGGGATCGAAGGGCAGGCACAGAAGCTGCTGGACACCTTTCTATCAGATAGAACACAGAATGTCGCTCTGAATCTCTTTATATCAAAACCATTTGTCTTGCCTTGAGGTGTCCCACATGTCTCGGCCCTCAGCCCAGCCCTCTTTATTATTTACATCAAACCACTGGCATCCCTGATCAGATCCTTTAGTTTTGACCTCACATCCTGAGCTGATGACACCCAAATCGTGGTGGCATTTTCCTCCTCAAACAGTGGACAAGCCTCAAGGTTCGGTGACTGTAAGTCAGCCATTGGCAATTGAATGAAGCTAATTTGTCTGAGATTGAACTCAGCCAAAATGGAGGTTATTATGTTCAGAAACACTCCCTCCCTATGGTCATCTCAATGCTGGTTGGCAGATCTCGGCCATCTACTCACACCAGTATGCAACGCAAGAAATCTTGGTGTTATTATGGACAACAAATTTACCTTTGGTCCTCAGGTAAATGCCATTACCTCTTCCACTCTTTATGTCTTAAGGATGATAAAAAAGGTTCGCCCTTACATCCCACTATTGGCAAAAAAGATGGTGAACATAGCGCTCCTTCTCTCCAAGATAGATTACTGCAATGCCTTTTATCTCAACATGCAGCAGCAACATCTTAACAAGCTTCAGGTGTTGCAAAATGCTGTAGTTCAGAATGATCACTGGAACTTCAAATGGTAATCTGCAGCTCCAGCCATTAAATATTTGCACTGGCTGCTGGTCAGGCAGAGAGTCAAATTCAAAGCTTTATGCATTGCTCGCAAAGCCTTGCATGGAGCTGGCCCGGATTTCCTCAAACATTCTTTTAAGTGCTACGCTCCGGAAAAATGTCTACGCTCTTCTGGCTCACAAAAACTAGAAATGAACAGTGTCAGTAATTCCAACCAGGGTGGACACAGTTTTCTCATTTCCACAGCCAAGGAATGGAATGCACTGCCTACTTACGTTAGAACTATTATAGTTATGTTTCAGTTTCAGGAGGAACCTTAAAACATGGCTATTTCCTTAAACAATCACATTCCACTCTCTCCTATGAATCATAGTGCCTTGACAGCTCCGGGAATTGTTTGTGCTGAATACATCTTAATACCTACAAGCCTGTGCACACTCAAATTGAAATGCAGAGTGAGTACTCCTTATCCTAGAAATCTAGGATGGAACATTCAATGTACAAAAGAATTAAAATAAAGACACAATGAACAATCTTGAGTGTTATGTTCTACTTCACTCCCGAACGGTTGCCCAGCCAACATGTGTTTCGTCTGGGGAAGTACCCCAAGACCTCTTCAGGGCTATAAGGCAAGCCGGCCGGTCTCAGACTCTGCGATTCTCATTACCAGACAGCGCACTCGCTAAACAAGACAAACCCATTTTTTGGCTTCACTGCTTGGTCCCCACTCTGGAGCAACTGTGACACAATTACCTTCTCCTCTTCACGACAGTGGGGACAGAAGCATAACCGATACTCAGTGAACCCCTTACCCTGGCTCCACTTATCGGTCTGAATTCTGGACCCCCCAAACATTTGGCTTTTCCCTATTACCTTCAACCAGCCAGGACGGAGCTAAAACCGGTAGAGAGAATAAAGATCCAATTTGGCATTGCCGTGTAGCCCTGAAGAAGTCTTGGGGTACTTCCCCAGACCCAAAGCTCTCTCAACTGGGTTGGAAAATGGATTGAAGTTTGTCTAAGGAGTTGTTGATCGTAAGTTAAATGGTTCAGCTTGCAAAGCAGCACCCACTTGGTAAACTGAGTGTAAGAGAGATCCTGAGGTCCAAATTTTTATATGGTTTCAGCTCCCTCTTCCCTGAAGGTGTAGATCCATTGTTTTTCTTAACCATCATGCTAAGACTCTTCTCTTCAGCCCACCATTATTTTTGGTTCAAGTTCAGGTGTTTTTCCATGGATCACACTTTTGGCTTCAACATGGCTACACATCTTTCCTTCTCGTTTCCTTATCTCATCTAGGGGTAGGAGTAATCTGCATAATTACAAGTAGATGAATCACAGGAATAACCCCCAAATTCTGGGATGTTACGCAGAATTTGGCAAGAAGCTTAATTCATGAGGATGCATTTTGTGGTAAAGAACATTACTAAATTCAACAGAACATGAATAGCGAGCACGTGTGGCCGCTCACCCTCGCTAAAAGTGGTCTTACAGTAGATTTTTCCCCCCACTAAATTACCCTTAACTACGGAAGCGGGCATAATCCCTGTACTAGCAGTAATTCTAAATCAAAGATTAATGTGAAAAAACAAAATTACTCTGGTGTAATTGACATTTCTCCCAGGTCTAATCTCCACCTTACTACTTCTCTCATCTTTTTCACCCATGTTCTCCTCTCTATACCTCTCCTCAGTTTCTCCCGTCCACCTCTTCTGTCTGTCACTCATCTCCGTCTCCTTTCTGCCTTCTCTCCTTATTTGTGGTTCCTTTCTCTTCAATTTCCCTTGCCCGCTTTGTTCATCCCTCACTCCTTTTCTTTTTTGCTCAACCTTATTTCCTTCTCCCATTCTGACACCTCTTTCTGCCCTCCTATCCGTTCTTTCACCCTCTCATTTTCTTAAATCCAATTCCTATCTCCTTTTTTATTGTTCACTTATCCTCTACTCCTGCTGTACTCCCTCCTGTAATGTAAACACAGCCAAGCCCCTGCCATGCGCTGTGTCAAAAAAGCAGGCAGCCTTTGAAATAACATCAGCTGCTCAGGAAAGACTAGGCCCGCCCTCCTCTGGGCCCCAGTGCATTGCACCCGCTTCACCAATGCCAGCTACACCCCTGATGCAACCCATGGTTGTGACTCATATGTGTGTCACTTCACCTGAGAAATACATTTTCTAAAGCAAAAAGGCCAGTCTCAGTAATTCCATTTTTAAACGGCATGTTTTGGGGCAGTGCACAGCAAATGAATACTGTCATATCATGGATGATGAAGAAGATAAACTGCTGAATCCCTTACTTGACACATAAAACCGATCATGATACCTTTTGAGAGAAAAAGGAAGAATCATGAGAAATAGATCATAAAGAGACTTAGAGAAATAGATCATAAAGAGACTTAGGGCATCATTAGGATGGCGGGCAGACATCCTGACGTAGAAAGTGACCGCCCGCCATAAGTGCGGCGGTCCCGTGGGGTGATTAGGATTCGCCCGCCACACTGGCGGGCGCATCCTACATTCTTGACATTGAGGCGGGTGGTGCTTACACCAATCCAGAACCTCCCTCCATGTCCCAAATTTAGGTGGGGTCGAGTCTTTCCATGACCTGGCTATATCCCTTTTGGTCAGAGTAAGGCCCAGGAATTAATAGATGCCTTTTATATATATTTCCGCCAATCTCCTCAATGACATGCAGCAGTGCAAGCCTTGGGGACAGGGGTATCTCCCAACCAAATACTTCTGACAGACAAGTCATGACCCCAGTCCAGAATCTATAGAGCCCTGTGCATTCACAGATAGTATCTATAAATGTGCCTTCCGCTCTGTCACAGAGAAGACACTTAGGGGAAGCTATCATTCCTGTCCTCCACAACCTATATCTTGTGAAATAGGCACGGTGTACATATTTAAATTGAATGAATCTTAGGTGTGCCGCTATTGCAATGCCCTGCAGGGATATCTAATATCTCCGTCCAGTTGCCATTGTCTAGTGGACCAAAATCAGCCTGCCATCTCTCCCAGAGTGAATCCAGTGCTGTAGAGAGATTCGTCACAAGAGATTGATATATTTTTGCCATCTTGTGGTCACCCAAATCGCCCATAAAGACCTTAGCCTCTATCGGGCTCAACTCGGGGATAGAAACCAGAACTGCTAAACATGGTGTCAGAACGTGATGAAGTTGCAAATACTTGTAAAATCAAGTACGCAGCATCTCAAAGTCCCTCTGGAGCTCCTAGAAGGACTTCAGAATGGTGCCACAATGTGGAGATACCATTGATATCCCAGTCTCAAAACCCTGACAAGGAATATACCTGTGACATACGTCCACTCTGCCAAAGAGGTGTTTCTCTTGTCAGTTTCCTCCACCATACCATCCTGCGCAGCGATTGCTTCCATCCTCCAGAGACCACTCGTGTAGCAGACGGGAGCTGACGGAGCTCTCTTGGGGCATGGAGGAGCATGTGTGGCAAGATGTTGCCCATGAGCCATCGTTCCACCTGGTGTGCCGGATCATTTCTCTTGCCCGTACACCAGCCGTTGAGCACTACGAGGTGGGATTCTGCATGACACGATTGGATATCCGGTGTCGCTATCGCCCCACAATAGGTACACTGAAAGCATATTTTGAGCGCAACTCTAGCGGTCTGGTCATTCCAAAGGAAACCGCTGAGTATGGAATTAAGCTGTTGTAACCAGGCGGGTGGTATTGGAAAGGGATGATTCTGCAGCTGGTAGAGAAGGCGAGAAAGTGCCAATATGGAAAGGGGAATACAAGTCCATGACCTCATCTCAGTCTAAGTGCGCAGCCAGATGGGGATACTGTTTTTATCCCATGACACTGACTGGGATGATGCCAAATGAACCCCAAGATATTTAAATCTCGATGTAGCCATTGTGACGTCCGCCGCTCATGCACCCATTTCAGAGCTCCCATGCAGAGGCCAAAGTATAGACTTCAGGGCGTTCATATACAATCCTGAGGTCTCTCCAAATATCTGTAGTATGCAGAGCAACCATGGTCCCATCCGCTGCGTCTCTGATATAAAGAAAAGGACATTGTCCAATCCCTTAACCTGCAAGTCAATCTGGACAATGAGGCCAGAGGTTCAAGTGCCAGAGCAAAAATAATAGGGGGACAAAGGGCATCCCTGGCGCGAGTCACAAAACAAAAGGAGATACCCTTAAATCCAATTGGGACCGGGTGAAGTATTACAAAGCAATAACAGTCCCTACTACAAACATACAATGTCACTATTACCACTTGTGTGGTTATTAATTAAAAGCATAATATGCATCAAAACTAAAATACAATTCTACGAGCACTACACCATTCAACAAAAAAGCAAAAAATACTTAAAAACATCAGATTTTATTATAAAAAAAGAGGGATTAGCCTCCACATTTTAAAAACAATATACATTTTATATACAGAAAAACCAAGCAGTTGACACAGCGTTTCGGTGATTTAGTGATATAGTATTGTCTTGGGGAATTATATAAAATAGTGGTCCAGACACAGAGTGGTTTTATGAAAATTTCCAAGTATGTGCAATTATCAGCACTACTAGAAGATAAAAACCAAAAATCCGGATATGACTCATCACGATATGAGTAAGGAATATACATTTTTTTGATTTTCACTCGGCTATTTGTTATTTTATATGACTCTTTGGTGAGGCCATGAGTTAATTGTTAATAGCTCTTTATCTTTGTCTATCAAGGTTGTGATATGCGAGACCAGAGCCAATTAAATAGTGACCATCCCACGTACAGCACATATATTGCTGTTGATTGTTACCTAAAAGGTATGTGATATTGTGCACGGATGATGAGATGTACTCAATTAATATTATTATTATATCTACACACATCAATACAAGTGGTTGTGTCTTTTATTTATGTTTTGATAGGTTGTTTTATTTACCTACCCTGGGACCGGCTTTTTAGACTAAAACCTGATTACTAGTCTCCATGTAAAGACTAGAGGTATTTTTTCTATTGTTCTGGGATCACATTAAGAAATTTATGCCAGCCTGAATTCTTTTTATATGATTAGTAATGTTATAGGTCTATACGGACAATGATCGTTTATGAATACAATGATTGTTAAATTAGAGCACTTGTATGTAACTTTGTGTTTTTTGTACTGCTAACAATTCCCTGATAAAGAGATATATGTAGGGCATTCCATTTTTTTAAGTAACAACCGATTTGTTTTTAATGTAATATAATAAAAAATTACAATTTGTACTCAGATGTATGTCAGTATATTATGGAGCCTGTAAATAATTTAAATATTTTTTCTGTATAGAAAACCGTCCTGAAGAAGGTGTCACATCACTAAATAACCGAAACGCTGCGTCGACCGTTTGGTTTTTCTGTATATGAAATTTATATTGTTTTTAAAATGTGGAGGCTAATCCCTCTTTTTTTAGAATAAAATCTGATGTTTTGAAGTATTTTTTGCTTTTTTGTTGAATGGTGTAGTGCTCTACTGATGTACTTAGAATTGTATTTTAGTTTTGATGCATATTATGCTTTTAATTAATAACCATACAAGTGGTAATAGTGACATTGTATGTTTGTAGTAGGGACTGTTATTGCTTTGCATCCCTGGCGTGAGCTTCGTCCTATAGAAAAGGGTTCAGAAATCGCATCTGCCACTCTAACTGAAGCCATGAGATCCGTATATAACAGCCGGATACAGGATAAAAGGTGTGGCTCAATATTAAGATGCAGCAGGAGAGCAAACAGGTATGTCCAACCCAAGGAATCAAATGTCCTATCTATATCAGCCAGCAGCAGCACAGCTGGGCCTTCCAGACAGTCGATGGCTGCCACTACATTATGGGCCCGTCGGATATTGTGATGGGTGGCCCAGCCAGGCATAAAGCCTGCCTGGTCCGGATGAACCAGGTTGGGCATAAAGGGATTGGGCATAAAGGGGAGGATACGATTGGCAATGACTTTGGCCAAATGTTTAGCCTCCACATAAAGCAGTGAAATGGGACGATATGATGAGTGTTGAGCTGGGGGTCAGCCAGGTTTAAGAAATATTGCAATTTCTGCATGTCACCAATCTGACGGAAGTCTTTCTTCCTCAAGGGCCATGTTCTCCTCCTCCAGATAGTGAGTAACGAACTGGGACTGAAAAAGTTTGTAAAACTCGCATGGGAAGCTCTTAGGTTCTAGAGCCTTGCCCACGCTCAAGTCTGTGAGAGCTGCACACATTTCCTCAGCTGTTAAGGGGGCATCCAGGTCTGCCTGTGCCATATCAGACAGGGCTTTGGGGGGTAGATCCTCTATAAAGCAAGTAATCATAGATCTAGGTAACACATCCTCAGGGGTATATAAATCGGCGTAATACGTCTCAAAGCTGGATGCAATCTGGGCTGGGTCCGTCATCGTTTGACCATCCTCACCCAAAATATCTTGTGTTGTTTGTGGGGGAGTCGCCCGTTGACATAGGTGATGTAGGAGAGAGCACGACTTGTCCCCCCACTGATATATTCGGCTGCGTGAGGCCAGCCAAGCTTGCTTGGCCTCGTCCCGCAGGACATTAGCATATGCTTGTTGTGCGAAGAGGAGCTGACGGCAAATTTGCCTACCGCCTACATCTCGACTCGTTTCTAGATTAAGTATTTGAGCCTCAGCCTGAAGCAATGTTTCCTGGCGCCTTTTTTTTCGTTGAGCGGCGCAGAAAGAGATGTCAGCACCCCTAAGGGTTGGCTTCATAGCCTCCCAGATGATCATCACCGAGCTCACAGTTCCGAAATTTTCAGTAAAATAAGTAGTAGGTTTTATATTGTGGATCATGAAAATGCCACGTCGAAAGACGCCATTGGAAGGAAGGGCGGGCTATGTCTAGTCGCAATGTCAGCATCATAGGGAGAATGATCTGATAGGCCTCTAGGTAGGATATCTGCATCCGCAATCCGATAATAGTAAGAGGCCGGTATAAATATATAATCTCAACGCGAGAACGAATTGTGTACTGTAGAGTAGCATATGTAGCTTTGTACTGTCAGGTGTAAGTGTCGCCACGTATCCACCCAGCCCATATCTTGCCCCAGTATCTGTTGTCACGTGTTGCTGAGTGGCTACGGTCCACCACACGATCTCCATCTATCCTGGGCTAAAATCAGGAAGTCATTCCAGTCCCCGTCCATGTAGACAGGCCCCTGGGTATCTCTAACATCATTCTAGTCAGGCATTCCACAAACGCTTCAGACAATGGGGGGCGCATAAATACAACCAAATGTAACAGAAGTTCCCCATATTACATACCAGTCACAACTACATAGCGGCCATGGGGGTCAAACCATGTTTTAGCATGAGTAAAGGGGACCTTCCGCAAACATAGTTTTAAATAAAATAAAATGCGAGGGATACCAAATATAAGCGCTTTTATCCCATTCAGCACTCTCTTTAGGGTGCTAAGGCTTAGGGTGTTCTTGGAGTGTTTAGTATGGGAGGAGAAACCCCATTTACGTACTTTTCTTTTGTTTCCCCTTTCCACTATACTAAGTTTGTTGTCTCTAAAAATTGATAGGAAAAAAAAGAAAAGCAAATAAATAATGTTAATCTAGTTGGGAATTCCTTCCCTCCACCCCTTTACCCTCTTGTCATATAATCTCTCAGCTCCTTTCAAGATAATTGTGTAGTATTCCTCCTTCCTGCCCCTGAAACAGTGTGACCGTTGGAGGGACGGATAAACCGGACCCAGAGAGCCACTTCAGAGAGCCACGCTCAACCTGCAATGTGGCAGGTGCCTGTCACATGCCTGGCCCACTCAAGTCTTGGTAGGCACTCTGGCTGACAGGGTTGCCTCACATGATCTCCAGTTTAAGGCTTGCAGGGATGTAGCTCAGTTTACAGTCTCCTCTGTCATCCCCACTTTGTGCAGCCAAAATCAACCTCCCCAAACAGGAAAATAAAATTGGATGAACTTTGGCAACACTATGGAGTACGTGTAAAATTGTTTCACAAATGTGTATCCAGCTGTGCAACTCTTTTGGGACACAAATTTCGCGTGTCTCAGCTTTGTGATGAATTCTTACCCATTGCACATTTGAACAAAGCTCATAAAGAGTGAATGCATGCTAAACATGACAAAAGGATTACAAATTATAACTTTGACAAACCAAGGTGTGCTTCAGATTTGTTCAGATGTATCTTCTCATCAAACACAGCAGGTTTTGGGTTGCATCTCTCTCTCCCTATGGGGCTCATTAGGATGGCGGACGGACTTTTGTCCGTCCGCCACCCCAGAGGAGGAGGGACCATCCGCAGGGGCTGCGGCGGTCCCTCCGTGTCAATTAGGATGTGACCGCCACCCTGGCGGTCACATCCTGTATATTTAACATTGCGGCGGGTGCTGCTTAAAGCAGCACCCGCCGCAAGATTAAATATGCATGCTTAACATTTGCATGCACAAAGCCGCTTCGTGCACGCAAATGCAGGGGGTACCATAGGTACCCCCCATGTGCACCCCCACCCCCCCACTCACCCTGGGGGCCCGCAACGGGCTCCAAAAGAAATCACCGTATGCCTTTCCACGGCGGAGAATCCGCCGCGGAAAGGCATCTGTCTTCCGCAATCCTAATATGGCTGGCGGTGTCTGATAGACACCGCCAGCCATGTTACAGCTTTTCTGCCGCAGTCGGAAGGCGACCGCGGGGGAAAAGCTGCGGACCGATTTTGAGACCCACCGCCATCCTAATTTGGCGGTGGGTCTTTTGTGCCTCCCCAGCGGTGTTCCCGCATCCTCCGGGCCGGCGGTGGCTTCCGCCGGCCCGGAGGATGCGGGAAAACCGCGATCCTAATCGGCCCCTAGTTCGGTCTCATGAAAGAAAACGGATAGTCTTTCTTCCTCTTCTCTTTCTTTCTTTTGTTGGTGGTCGCTCTTTTAGTTTTCTTTTCAGGACCCAGGTCGGTGCCTCAACAACAGAGGTAGGAGAAGCCCTCAGTTAAGTCACCAAATTCCTCACAGTCTCCAACTGGAGTACCCAAGTAGTAGGCATAATATAGCGTGGAGCTCTGTACCAGGCTTTCAACAGCCATTTTAGGAGTAGCACTTGGGGGAAGACAAAAGAGAAGGCGCTGCCTGAAAATTACCTTTACACCTGAAATAAATCTGTTGACTCACATCCCCCTGCCTATTAATAGGCATGATGGTGGTGCTCTGAGAGATATAATCTGCAGGTCCTCCACCAAATGATCACTGCTGCTTTTCTAAAGTAATCCTCTCACTTCTGGGGCTGTTGCATTTAAAGAGGTTGTTTGAAGAGGTTGTAGCGCCATGCAGACCAATAATTCAGTTAGAGCTATGCAGAAAAATAACATTAGGATTTGCTGTCCAGAGTCCTCTCTAATTAAATTCACACCCGTCATTAGTACTGAACTGGAATGCCCAATCAATAATTTGAGACTAATCATGGTGAGACAGAAACAGAATGTAGTTAAGTTAGATTTTTATCAGTAAATTTAAAAGAGTAAATACCTCAATGTCAGACATTAAATTTAGGAGTGCAAAATAACCAAGTTAATCTCTTGGGGTCTATTAATTACAAAGGCCCTGGAAAAGTTCAGAAAGGTACATGAACCTTATTAGCTTAAATGTTCTCTCCCATGAGGGGAAGAAGTCTGGGAATAGTGCACACAGCGTATGTATCAGCCATAGAAAAGTCAATAGAATCCCAATTATGTGTCTCTCAGTATGCAAAAAGAGCAAGATGATCTGCTGCTTCCTTTTATTCACAACACTGTATATTATAATTTCTCAATTTCTGGGGTGACACCTCCTGGATCACCTCGTCTGGTCAGACCCCTCAGTCCATTGGTCAGTTCGTATAGGGGGATTGTCATGCAGCATGAAGAAGACACATACTATAGCAAAAAGGTGGTGATCATCAAGTAAACTGTTGAACCATACAGTATGTATAGTTTCCAAACAATAGTCTCTTTAACAAAGCACGTGAGTGAGTTCAAGAAGACAGTTTCTCATGGCAGATGTTCCCAAAGTAACAACATTGTTGCGAGCAGTCCTAGTATGTGCATGGGAACTTTCCCCATGAGACATAGTTTCACTTCACACTGTACATTTACAAAGCCTTTACATAAGAACAGAATCAAGCATGGTAAGGAAAATGCAGGCCTGAATTGAATTTGGTTAATGCGGTAAACATCACTAACAACGAAACTTTTACATTGCACTACCATTACAACGCGGTCATTAAAACGCAAACTATTACAACGCATTGCTCTGGGGGGCGCTCTAGGATAGGGAATAGGTTAATTTACTATCCAATAACCTTCCCTAGTGTCCACGGGGACTAGAGTTGGAATAGTAAATTAAACTATTCACTATCCAGCACCCAAAAGCGCTATGCGTTGTAATGGTATGCGATGTAAAAACCGCGTTGTAAAGGCAGGCGTTGTAATAGCCTCCATTGTAACGTCATACATCCTGGTTAATGCAATATAGAATATAAAGTCATGGGAATATACATTTCATTCATCACCTTTGGGGTCCTTTTATATGACTTTCAACTCATTTGCACTCATAAAACATGTTAGTTTCATTGCAATTTGCACATGCAACTAAGACATATTACTGTAGTTTGAAAGTACCAGTGAATAAAATTATTTCAAAGCATAAAATCTTAATATTGTTTCTATTAATTTTAAATAGTACATATATGAAGATTATTCCCTAAAGTTTCGGAGCATTTAATCTTAGTATAAACGTGCAGTACCTTTTTCTCTTTTCTTATTCAGTACACATTTCACGTATGCAAATATGAAGTTTTCATATGAACGCTTTCAATATTACACGTAAATATCTGAATCATATTAGACAACAATTAATTCTTCGTGCACATCATTAATTTGATAAAAACGATTAGAAACTTTGTAAGCTCTAAATACATCACATTTAGACGAGCAACTGAACCAGGTCAAAATATGAGCTTATGTTATTTAATATATGTTATTTTATGTGTCAGCTGAAGGGATTCAGCTGTTTATCTACTTCATCAGGTTAAGCATACTCCCACATTTATCATGGTGCCCTGTTTACAGCCAGCACCATGTGCACACAGTACATTTCCTCATTGGCTCTAATACACAAAGGGGGCAAACAGGCACTGCACGCTTTCAAACAGGAAAAAAATCTGTTTACGATTAATAAATACAAAACATATGGCACGTGTTGCCACCACTCCTAAGTGTATATGTCCCAGGACATAGAAGTATCAACTTGAAGGTATGCTTATTGTGCTCCTACAGTCTACAAAGCAAGGCAATCAGTCTCACATATTACAGGATCTTCTAGGCCATATTGGGAATGCAGTTAGAAAGCAGGATTGTTGTTCATGGTAGGGTAAAAGGAAAATGTGAGTGTGAATATGTGCATGCTTGCATCTGTATAAAAGCATTCACCAGCTTTGTCCTTTCTGCACCTTCCACTATCAATCTGCATCCGTCAGGGTGGGAAGAGACAGCAGTCAGTGCAAGGATGGGGCATAAGTGACTCCTCCTCGTGCCAAATATTCTAACAATACGGCAAATTCTGTTTTGTTTTCAAAAAGGTATTAATTTAAATCTGGATGAAATCAAGAATGATACTGCTCCGATGCTTACTTTGGAAACAAAATTGGGGGTCAGGCCTGAGGAAAATAATAAATCTTCAAGAATAATTTATTTTTTCATGCCTAGGTTTTAGCAGTCAACTGTCGATATACAATTAGCCTATTCAATGACTGGGAAGAGCCACTAGAAGCCTACACACCTTTTTCTATCTCTGTAACCTTTAAGTGACTCAACAGAAACAAGCACACAAGAGTGAAAGAGGCTATGGGCTTTAATATGAGTCTTGCGGTCCATGGTGGCCGTCTTCTGACTTCCCTATTATGACAAGGTCGGTCCGGCATCCTCCAAGCATATTATGAGTTTCCTCACCGCCACACTTTTCATTGTGTTGCTACCGCTATAAAAAGTGTGGCCCTACAGGGACTCCTTGAGCCTCAAGCCATGAGGATGCATGCAGAGGGGCACAATGTGCATGCACACCAGTACCTGAATGGCATGGACTGCAGCAGTCTACATTTCCTGCCTCAGATAGGAAAATGAAAATTTATACATTTTAGCAAAAAATGGATCTTTACTAGGCAAAACTCCTGGGATTACACTTCGTTGTACATTTGATATTTTGTTTAGATAAAAATAGAGGTGCACAGAATAAACGTGAATGAACAGAATGTGAGCAGCTGTTGTTTTTGTCGCGTGATATTTTGCGCTATTTTTAAGCTCAAAGGGCCAGATGTACAACCAGCAAAATTGCGCCTCGCCAATTGCTACTCATTTGCAAGTTGCAATTTGCGACGTGCAATTTGCCATGTACAACAGTGTGTTTAACACTGATTGCGATTCCCAAAGGGGTTGCAAATTGCGAGGCTCATTAATATTAATGAGCCTTTCACAATTTGCGAGCCCATTGGAAATGACAGGCCCTCAAAGGTATGGTGGCATGCTGGGCTCAGCGGACCACCATGTCTGGGAATGCTTTTAAATAAAGCAGTTTAAAAAAAAAAATGCAGCTTGTTTTCCTTAAAGCAAACGTTTTCGTTTCATTTTTTAAGGGCTGGTAGTGGTCCCTGGGACCACTGCCTACCCTTAAAAATATTTTTAGAGACAGTCACAAAGTGGAAGGGGTCTCCTGGGGTCCCCTTCCAAATTGTGACTGAATTACCACCCTCTTAAAGAGGGTGGTAATTTGCGAGTGTTTTGCAACCGCAATTGCGGTCACAAAACATTCATAGATTGATTTGCGGACGCAATTAGGAAGGGAACGCCCCTTCCTAATTGCAACTCACAATTCCTAAATAGAGAGTCGCAAATCAATTGTGACTCACTATATAGGAATTGTACATGGCCCTGGGCCATTTTGCTTGCGCAAACTGGTCCCAAACCCCGTTTGCGCATACAATTTATGGTCGTACATCGGGCCCAAAATGTGTCCCCATGTCAAAAATGTAGGCAACAACGCATTTTGTACTAAACAATACCACAACATTCTGGATCAGCATTTCATATAACTTAGCAGGAATCACGCACTATTTCCACAAAGGAAATTGTGCAAATTTCCCCCAGGTCTGACCTTTAAACATGTAAAAAGTATTGATTGCATGTTAAACAGTTATTAATGGCAACTATTGATACATTTTTATAGCGAACTGTAAAGCTCGTGGGGGTGCTACTTTCATTTTCTGTTGCTATTCGTTAGTGCACTTTGCAAATCAGAAAAACATTTTTGACTCTCAGTGTGCCATTAGAACATTTTAGCCTGCCTTTTCGCAGTCATCAAGAATGTGATTTTGTGCAGGCTATTGCAACCGCAAAAATGTTTAACATCATCAGGCCCCTACTCTAGAATCACAGTGTACTACAGCTCTATAGGACAAGAACAGTAAAGTAAATGTTCTTATACAGAAACAAATGAGTGAACACATAGAATGTGCAGATGACATCATTTGAGTATGGTAGTTAAAACAATGTCACCAGCTTGGCTTCAGGATATAGACCCCACCACTTTAAAATATGTGTTTTCATAAATATCACATTCATGTCCATTATCAACATTTTAGGGGATCTGGACTTTGCACTGGGTAGTGTCAACTATTATTTATAGTGGCAATATCTTTTGATTATTTCAACGCCACCTTTCCTGGCAATTTGCATTGCCATGCTGTCCTTCCATTTGATCTACTTCAGTTTATTCAGAAGTTCATTTCATTAAATTAATACAATTCGTACAATGTCAAGAGCACCACATTTAACTACAGAACTGTTGTAATACAATTGTAACTCTCAATGCAATAAAACACATTTCATTTTAGCAGCTTGTTATGAATTACAGTTCTCCTGGCAAAATTGTATTCATAACTTTCTGTTTGTGAATTCACATTGTAAACACTTACAATGAAAAATGCCTGTATTTAGCAACGCATCCTAACATCTAAACTAATCATGAGCGGCTAAATGTTCAACCATCCAAATTAAAGAGATAAACTCTAACCAGGAGTCACGCAGGGCAAAAGACCACGTTTATAGATCGGGAACACACAAGGAATGACAACATCACTGTGATAGATGCACTGTACCTCTCTATTGGTCGCTCAACAAACAGAAGAATATTCAAACTTATGAGCCATTATGGCCTCCATTGTGGTAATGATGCCTACGTAAGGTAACTGTACCTCTGAAAATCAAAATGGTATGTTTGGCAACTTTTTGAACACATTAGACAGACTGTTAATTTATCAGTTTTAAGTGCATATTACAGGAAGCTATATAAAGTCATAATTGATGATAAATAACCCTATAAAGATGATCAAGGGACATATGCTCAATATCTGATATACTCTTAATATTTAATAAAACATGGTGTGAAACTTAGGGCCAGATGTAGGTAGCCAAATACCGGTTAGCGACCGGTATTTGGCTTTTGAGATGTAGGTGCCTGAAAACAGGCAATTTCGGTAATTTTACCGAATCTGTAAATATACCGGTCGGTAAATTTACCGACCGGTATTTTTACAGAATCGGTAAAATCGAGATGTAGGTGGGACTCTTCTGAGTCCCACTAGCCCTACAAAATCGGTATTTTACCATCAAATACAAGTTGATGGTAAAATACCGATTCAGGTGTGCATGCACATGTGTGCATGCACACCTGTGCCATATGACAGGCAGACCTGCCCTTAGGGCAGGTATGCCTGCCACATGGCACCTGAACCCGTTTTGGGGGTGCTAGAGGGTGTCAAAGTGACACCCCCTGCACCCTCGTGTAATTCGGTATTTACCGATTCGGTAAATACCGACCGGTAAATGCCCAATCATTCCTATGGGCTTCAAAGCCCATAGGAATGAATGGGCATTTACCGGTCGGTATTTACCGAATCGGTAAATACCGAATTTTACCGATTCGGTAAATGCACATCTGTATTTACCTACATCTCGGTACTTATATTTTACCACTTCTTAAATACCGAATCGGTATGATTCGGTATTTAAGAGGTGGTAAAATTATTTTACCTACATCTGGCCCTAAATTCCTTATGTGCTCATAACATAATATTGCTGTCACCCTGTTTATACTCTTATTTCTTACAAATATACTAAATAATCAGAAGCATGTGGATATCTCATTTGTCCCACCTAGTACCAAAGATATACTTTTCTGAAAAACTTCTCATTAGAATGCAAGAATTCCCCTCTTCTTATCCTTAGAAAGTCAAGAGAGTAAGACTCTCTGCTCCTGTTACTGTACACATACGGCACTATACTCAAGGTTAGGCAAATGGGACAGTCTTCCTTTCCTCATACGGATATAGCAATACAGCAAAGATAAAGGCAGTGGAATTATTACAAGTTTGACAAAAATATAACAGGAAGACAGAAGGCTCACTGGAAATTGAAGTTGGTTAGAGATTAATTAAGATTTTTCAAATGGTGAAGATGCAATATCCAAGGTCCTTTATAGTTGTTTCCTCATAAACGCCTATCAGAATGATATATTTCATGGTTCAAACTAAAATAAGAATATTACCACAATGTTTCCACTGGATGTTAGAACAAATTTATAATCATGGATTCATGTAACCAATAATGTAAACAGCATCAGTCCACTTTGATTTAAAATATACAAAATTGCAGTTATTGCCTATACCAATCATTATTCTGGTGGGACTTTCTGCTAGAGATCTCCACTCACTGATCTCAGGATCTCCCACAATCTTCATGGATGCCCTATTTCATGTCTTTAAATTGTAAAGTTGTGATGAAAATTAACTGTGTTGTGCTATTGACATCGAAACCATCTGACACTACAAGAGCAGGATTGACTTTTTTCTCTTAACTTGTGACAAGGCCTTCTGGCCCGTTAATTTATAGTAGAAAACCTTGTGTTGGCAGCATGTAATACGGCAATGTACAAAGTTTTGACACAAACATGATATCCCTGCATATTAGAATGCTATAGGGCAAAATGTAAGAAACTATTTCCGATTTCATGACCAACTCTAAAAAACACAGTGTCCTCAGGTCAAATATGTCAGTTGTGGATTTTCATAATGAGGTTGTTGAATGATCAGTCACAAACCAATGTTTCAGAATGACTGTTTTTCAACAACTCTGATTTTAAAAAAGGTGTGGGCAGTGCTCACTAAATTGTAAAGGGAACCAGGAGTTCCAAATTATTATTTCCAGACTCATTTAGAAAGCTAGCGTGATCTTTCCTTTACATTTGACAAAATAAGCCAACTACCACAGGTAAATAGGCTTAACAAGAGATCTTGATGTTCATGTAGAACTGATGCTGCCAATAAAAATCTCTTTGACTTGTATGTAGGTCCCCAACCTTTTAGTTTTGGCTTGATGCCCTCATTTGTCCTTTTGTGCTCACTAGAAAAAAGAACTGCGAGAAGCAAGAAGCACTACTGATACAGTGGCTTAATCTTCACCCACAAGTTGATCTACAAGCTTTTAATTGTCCATAAGATAAGTGCTTCCACTGAAAAAAATGCTTGTTTGCCTTGTGAGAAAGCTTATGCTCAATGCAGTGAATGTAGTGGCTGTCTTGGAATATTAAAATAATTATACTGCACAGTCTATATCATTCCAATATGATAGAAAGATTTAGAAGCAGTTGTCACACATGCAACGTTCTACCGATCAAATAAATGGCTAGTGAATGGCTCGGTACCACTGTCTGGGGATAAGCTGGGTACAAAAAAAGATAAAATAAAAAAAGGAGGAATTAAGGAATTAAATTGAGCATATAAATGTATAGAATGGAAATCAAAAAGTCTAGCCTACCAGCACCGGCTGGGAAGTGCGCTCTTTTGCAGACAGATGTGTACATGTGATTAGGATTAATGCCACCACTCACAGGGCACCCCATCCAGTGGCTGAAGTGGGTTGAACATTGTCCTTGCTGTATACTGACATGGGCTGATGTTTTATGTGAATGGCGCCTGTTGTAGGGCTGACGCCCAGGCACCAAGAGCCACTCCGCTGCCCAGGGTCCACAAAACTGACTTCCTCACATTGAGATTCAGCCCTGATACTTCACCAAACACTCTCATAATCTCAAGAACCCTGGGGCCTGACCTGTCGAGGTCTGTAAGAAAGAACAGTACGTCGTCCGCGTAGAGCGCGATGCGGTCTGACGGCCCAGCCTCCCATTCGAACCCCTTCATTTGTGTATCTATTCGCACCCACGCCGCAAGGGGTTCCATTGCGAGAGCGAATAAGTATGGCGAGAGCGGGCATCCCTGTCGGGTGCCTCGCCCGATGGGAAAGGCGTCTGAAATCGCACCCCCCACCCGCACGGACACCGTCAGGTCGGTATACAGCAGCCGCACATACGAAAGGAATTGAGGGCCGAGATTCAAACGGGGTAGGAGTGCCTGCAAGTATGTCCAGCTCAGCGAGTCGAAGGCCCTATCGATGTCAGCCAATAGGAGCGCTGCCTGGGAGCCGGTGGCTTTCATCATCTCCAGAGCCACCTGGGCCCGCCTAATGTTGTGTCTAGTGGCCCTGTGTGGCATAAAACCCGCCTGGTCCGGGTGGACCAGAGCGGTAATGAGAGGCAGGAGGCGATTGGCAAGCGCCTTCGCCAGTATCTTCGCCTCGATGTTTAGGAGAGAGATAGGGCGGTATGATTCGTGCCTATCTGGCGGTCTCCCCGGCTTATAGAACACCACTATCTCGGCATGTCTCCAATCCGACGGCAGCTGACCTCGTTCCCTAGCAGCATCCAATGCCTTCTTGAAATGGGGCCCTAACTGGAGGTGATATTTCCGTAGAAACTCGCACGGAAAGCCGTTCGGCCCAGGGGCCTTCCCGGCATTCAGCCCGCCCAACGCCTTGCTCAGTTCCTCCACGGACAAGGGAAGCTCTAGACCATCACGCTACTCGTCGGAGATCCCCCGCGGCGGGAGATCCGCCAGGAATTTGTCTACAGCCTCCGCAGGAAGGGAGTCTCTGGGGGCGTATTGCGCCTCATAATAGCTCCCAAAGCTGGCAGCCATAGCCCCTGGGTCAGCTATGGGGGTCCCGGCCTCATCTTTCAGCGCCGGCAGCGTCTGAGCCTGGAACGCGCCCTGGCACAGCCTGTACAGCATAGAGCTGGATTTGTCCCCCTATTGGTATATTCTACTCTGCGTTGCAAGCCATATATGGCGCGACTCCTCAAGCAATAGGGAAGCAGCATCATTCTGCGCCTGCAGGAGCCGCCGCGTATCCTCCTCTGCCCCCGTCTCCGTAGACCGTGCCTCCAGAGTGCGGACGCGATCTTCCGCCTTCTCCAGTTCCTCCTTTCGAGCCCTACGGGCCCTCGCACACCAGGCTATGTCTACTCCTCTGAGTGTCGGCTTCATGGCCTCCCAGAGGGTCACCACGTCCGAGTCCGGCCCCTCATTCTCCTCCCAGTAGTGAGCAATGGCCTCGCGCATGTGGGACTGGTAGTCATCTCATTGCAGATGCCAAGTAGAGAGGCGCCATCGAAACGGCTGTCGCAGTCTGTCAAGGAGGATATCGATTGTAACGGGGGAATGATCAGAATGCCCCCGGGGCAGAATAGCGGTCAACGCCACCCTTCCGACGGCGGCGCACAGGACTAACAAGTAGTCCAACCGCGAGAAGGAACGATGGACCGCAGACACATAGGTAAATTCCCTACTGTGTGGGTGTTGGCAGCACCATGCATCCATCCACCCCATACCTCTCACCATATCACTCAGTTTCGTAGGGGCAACCGCCAGTTGTCCGCCACCAGGCCTGTAGTGATCCGCAGAACCATACATTACATCATTCCAGTCGCCACCTATCACTGACAAGACATCCGGCACCTCTGCCCAGACCGCAAACAGCTTCTCCGCCAGAGACCATTGCAAGGGGGGGGGAGCATACACACTACCAAATACCACTTGCTCCTCGCCAATCATTCCTTTGATAAAGACATACCTGCCCTGGGCATCAATCCACTGTGAGGAATGGGTATAGGATACCCTTCGGTGGACCAAGACCGCCACCCCCCGAGATCCCCGGGCAAACCCCGCATGGTACACCTGATGATAACCATAGCGTTGTAGACTCAAAGTCTTCGTACCTAGGAGATGAGTCTCTTGTAACAGTAGAACATCCGCCTTTTCCCTTTTCCCCTGTCGCAGTACAGCCCCTCTTTTAATTTTATCGAGCATAGCCCTCACGTTCCAACTCACAATTTTCAGTGTAGCTCTGGGGAGCTCCGAGGCAGGACCCCTAGCCGCCATCAAATGAAAGGGGGCGCAACAGCCCGGGCGTAGGAGAGCGCAATCGCCCATAGGACATAAATCGAACCTGGTGGACCATCGTGTGTGAACAAGTTACCCCTGTGGACCCAAACACTGTGCATCCCCCCTCCCCCAGCCCCCAAACCCAACCCCGACCCAACTCCCAACAAACCGACCTCCGCCCTCCCCTATACCTCAACAACATTGAAGTACCTGTCGCGGTGCAGGAGCGCCCTAACCCCCAACGGGAGGTCAGCGGCCACCCACTCCAATGGATCTCCAAGAACCCCTCCCTCAACAGTCCCAACTACCCACCCAGCCAACCGACTCCCCCCCTAGCATCTCCCACTTGAGTAGGAGGCAAAGCCCCTATAGCAGAGCTACCTGAACCACCCCCACCGCCCCACATAGTCCCAACAATGTTAAAGTAAAGCAAGCAGCGATTATACAGTCAAGTAGCAAGCCGCAGTCCAAACAAACACAGGAAAACCATCTCCCGGCGGGAGCCTGTAATTATCGCGAGCAGGTTCAGTCCCCTGAGGTACCTCCGTCCTTGCCAGAGTGGTCAGAGTCGGTGGGTGCGCCATCTCGTTTCCCACCACGTGAAGGGGAGCGTTTTCACGACCTTGACCTCCTACGTCTCCTGCTCTTGGTGTCGGAATCCTCCCGCGCCGGCGAAGGGCCCCTCGAGTGACCCGGGTTCAGTCCCGGCTGGGCATGCGGCCGGACCCTCACCGTCTCATCAGTCCATTTAAAGACGTCTTCCGGAGTATCAAAGAAGTGAGTCCACGACTGAAAGACCACCCGCAGGCGGGCCGGATAAAGGAGGGAGTATTGGATCTTCAGACTTCGTAGTTTTGCCTTGGCGGCAATGAACGAGTGACGTTGTTGTTGCACGAGCCTGGTGTAATCCGGAAAGATCATTATCTTGTGGTTTTCAAATAGAAGAGAGTCTTTGGTCCTCGCCTCCCGTAGGATAGTGTCCCTGTCGTGGAAATTCAGAATCCTGGCAATCACCGGCCTGGGCCGTTCCCCCACCGGCGGCTTCTGCGTCAGGGCTCTATGTGCGCGTTCAATCACAAAGCATCGTGACAGAACGTCTGGGGGAAGCCAGGACTCCAACCATTGGGACAAGAACAGTTCCATGTTCCCCTTCTCGCAGCCTTCCGGAAACCCCACGAAGCGAAGGTTGTTTCTGCGTGCCCGCCCTTCAGCATCTTCCAAGCGGAGCGCAAGGCCCCTCTGGACATTTTCCATGGCCGCCATTTTCCGCTTCAGGGTCCCAACGTCATCCTCCACCACCGATATCCTGGATTCCGCCTCAGTAATACGCACCACAGCGTTCCGCAGGTCTTGACGCAATAGGGTCACATCCGCGCCGACTGCCCCAATCTTGGCGTCCAGCATGTCTCTGGACTGGGTAATCGGCGCCATAAGTGCTGCATTGTCGGGGTCCGGTCCGTGGCCTCCGCCCGAGGCACCAGGTGCCCCACTTGGCCCCGTAAACTTATCCAGTGTCCCCTGCTTGGCGGACCCGCTGCCAACCCCGCCTCTGGTCATGGTCGCAGTACACCTGGGTCCAGCTGGTTTCGGAGTATCCGTAGATAGCCTCGGTGCCGACCCCCCGCACCTCCAAACGTAAGCAGGAGTACACCACACGAGGAACCCCAGGCCCGCAAGTCCTCCACGCTATCGTTGTCCGCTGCCTGGGGGGGCATCGGGTCCCACGAGGCTGTCCCCAAGATTAAGGTGCACCACGGCGTCCCAGCCTGGCCCAGTCTTCGCTCCGTGATGGCCCCACTCCAAACCCTGACCACAAGGGGGGGGGCCCGTGGATCCACACCAGGCCACGCAGCGATCCGCCACTAGCACCCAGCTCGCCCCGGGGGGCACCGTGTCCCCAGCCGCTCCAGTCGACTCCTCAGACACCGCAATGCTTCTGCCCTCGCGGCTGGGAGTCTCGAAACTTGAGGCCCCGGTCTCTCGACCCCGATGTAGGCCGCAGCGCCCTCCAGCCTTTCCCTCAGCCCAGGCTGGTGCCCCCACTACTGCGGGCAGATCCGCGGATATGCCCACTGTTCCGCCTCCAAGGGGGGGCCGCAGGCCCTGGAGAAATGTCTGCCCAGCCAGCCGGCGCGGAGACCCTCCGACCGGGAGGCGTCAAAATCGAGGTCCCGGCTTCTCCTCAGGATCTAGGCCGCAAACTGCCGCAGCTGCTTTCGTGACTGCAAAGGAACCGGGAGCACCGAAAAGTGCACCGGACAACACCTCCTGCCCTCCGCCACGATCACCGCAGGTGTGGGCTATGAAGCTGGTTCAGGAGCCAGGATAAATTGCCGGATGATGGTCGGGCCGGTGGGAGCTCTAGCAAGCTGCGTCCACCCTCGTTGCCCGCTAAGCCACGCCCTCAAGGCCTGGATTTTTGATTAACTAATCTACCATAGGCAGGGCTACACATGGTAATTGTGTGCTTTATAAATATACATAACTTCTCAAGATCTGTGATTAGAGTTCTAATCTAAACATATAGGGCTAGTGTGCCTTAGGAGGGAGAAAATTGTAGACGGGATAAGGCAGGAAGCTTTCACAATATAAAATGCATGCAGATAATAAAGGACAATGAGGGGACCGAAAATAAAATAATAGTCATGCAATGAATATAGTGTTTGGAGGGTGGGCATCACCTCACTATGGGCTTGATTACCAGTCTGGCTGTCCACGGCCCGCCAAACTCATGGGGGTGTGGCAGTGGCGGTCTCCCAACTGCCCTGTTACAATTATGGCAGTTGGACTGCCATTGCCACGCTGCAGCTGCCAGGGAACCCCCTGTTGTGGTCAGGAGGCAACACTATGCTTGGAGGGACCGCCATGGTCTTGCCAAGCATATTACAAGTTTCTTCTCGCCCACAGTTTTCATGGCGGTTTCTACTCCATGACATCTGTGGCAGAGAGAAAACAAAAGGGGTCCTACAACATGTGCCCCCTTGTGTGCATGCACCCCAGTTTCTGCACGGCATGGACTTTACAGTCCAGGCCGTGCAGGAACTGTTTCTGCCGGTCCCATTGCAGTGTCCATTTTCACTGCCGTGGGAATGTAAAAAAAAGCCCGTCAGACAGGGGTAAAGTCCTAATCTGGTGGGCGGCCTGACCGCAGGTTTGGCGGTTTGGCGGCGGGGCAGACCCTGTGCTGCACCGCCAAACTCGCAATCAGGCCCAAGTTTGCAGTGTTGAAGAAATTTCATGTTTTCTTTATGAGGCAGGGTTGCATTGGTCGTGTGGCACATTTTGATTTGACACACATGAAGTGTAGTTGTAAAGAACCTACCAGTGACCAATGACTAACTATTCATACTGAAGCACAAAGAACACAATAGGATGAATTTCTGCAAATGTGGCCATTTTTGGGAGGAGTGTTTGATGTTAAGAGCATGCTAATGGATTACTAATTATTTTTTCATACAACGTTTTGTAGTGAACTCAAATACGTTATATTATAAGATGATTGTATTAATCAATTTCGAGATTCATGCACTAATTGGGGAAAACAAGTGCAATAGATTTTTGTGGACTATTTAGAACTGTTTCTTGCAACACCATGTTCCATATCTTGATACCGTTTTGTGTGCTGCGCCAACATAAAGTGGATCTGTCTGTACGCTTCCTGTTCTTAATCCACACTGAGTCAGCAGTGTGGGCTGGAGTAACAGAAGTTTGCAGCATGTAGAGTTGGAAGCATCAGGAGGTTCGAAGATTTACTGAAGGTAAAACAGCAAGTTACAGATTTCAAAGCTTGGTCTCTGGGATACGCAGCTGTGAACTGTTGAACCTCTCACATTGTATCAGCCTTTGATCCTGCACATGCTATAAATATAAAAAATAAAAAACTGAAGGAGTGCCTGAAATTCTTATCCCTCGGTACAGTTGGTCTAAAGCTGGTGTAAATCATGTTCATTTCTTCCTCCTGAATCCCTTGCCTTCCTTAATTGGGAGAGTCTGTGATCTGTATTCAGTACTCGGGGCCGGTACTAACGTAGCAAGTTATGGAGAATCTGAAGAAAACCTGGTGGATTCAGTGCTTAATTTGAGCCTGTGTTGCCGGTGGGGGAGGGTCACTGGCACTCATTTTTGGGGACTGGCACTTATATTTCCTCATCAGACATTCAATGAGAGGGAAAAACACATAGAGGGGAAATAAGGCAGAAGAGAAAGATGGGAAAACCATCACAAAGGGAGAAGGCAGGGTCCTAAAGAATGAGCTAAAGCGGCAGCTAGTTTCTGTCAGTGGACTGAAGAGGCTGGAGGTGGATTCAAGACTACACAATATTGCTCTTTGCTGCCCTGAAATTTAATAGCCCCACCAGAGACATCTGAGCACAGCTTTGGGCAGCAGCACCCATTGTTTTACAAACTAAGCATGGATTACCATCCACATCTGAGGTTGAATATCTAAGTTAGTTAAAGTTACGTAGATGCAGAAATCCCTGCATTGAGAACTCCCCCGGCTCCATTATCTGCTCTGCCGTAATGAACTTAACCAAAAATGGAGGCATATCAAGCGTCTGACCTGCCATCTAGTTTGGCAAAGTTACCCCTTTGAAAGACCACTGCAGAAATTGTGAAACACTTATGCAGAATGAATGGTAAGTATAATGTCCTTAACATGCTGGGAAACATTCTCCACATTGATAGAAATGCTATCCAAAGTGGACACTAAAAACATACTCTCAGATAGGGATTACATTCCTACTGCTCATATATGCTGTCAGAAATTCTCCACACACAGATTGCTGTAGGCACTTTTTACACCCAAGTGCAGCTCCCCAAAATTGCTATTCACGGAAGACTTCATTGCTACCTTCGCAGATAATTTATTTTGTCCAGTTTTACCTTTGCCACAATTGTGGGGAAGGTATATCTACCACCATGACAGATGTGAAGTCCTCCTTCAAAATTCAATATTTTTCATTCTGCCCTTGATTTAAAAAAGTGTGTTAATAAATGATAATTTGGTGGAAATTACACATTGGTAATGTATGTTGCTGACTTCCACCATTCCTCTACATATTGGCTCTGGAACCCATAGTGGTGGCTATCTGATGATATAAAGCCATTGAAGTTGTAGGGCATGATTTAGATCTAGGTGGGACTAGTACTCCGCCAAGCTGACGGTATTCCACCTACTGTATTTATATGCGTGGTGGCTGAACCGCCGTCCGCACCGACAGATGTGTTTCTTGTTGCATCAGAGGTGCACACTCATGAAGCAACAGACTCTTCTGCTGACTAATAGTACCCCATCAGGTCAGAGGGTTTGCACCAAGCCTATTTAGATGTTTCCATTGTGCTGGCGCTGTCCAACGGTTTGTTGATGGAGTGAGTGCCTGGTGGAGTGGAGACTGGTTTATGCCTTTAGAAGCTAACAGAACATTTATGTGTCAGTACACATAAATATTCTGTTAGCTTCTAAAATATATGTAGGTAATGTGTTATGCCCCTTTTCTTACATATAGCATAGCACACAAACAACACACACGCACACAATTGAATGCACACCCACAGGTACAACAAGCACAAGCACAACACCCGCAACCACCACAGCAACATAATTTCTTTTTTTAGTGTCAATAGAGGTGTGTTAATTTTATCTTGATAAGTTGTAAAAATGTACAGTAATGCATTACACATAAAACGCCAGCATGGAATAGCTATGTACAAATACTTAAGACTAAACAATTGCCAACACACTATTCATAGTAAGACAAGTGTAAAAGAATCTTTCCTTAGATCCCTGCGACGGCTGAGTTGATTAGCATCATGGCCATGTAATAGCAGCAAAAGGGAGGACCTGGACAATGGGTTTGAAGATGGAAACGGAGGTGGGAAACAGAAAAAAAGGTATGCTCCTACCTAATTTCCTTCAATTCCACAAACTCAAAGTAGGAAGCAACCCCACACAGTTTCCACGACAGAAAGGCACTTCGTGATTGGCCCAGCAGTAATCTTTTTATTTATTCTATTTTATTTTAAAGGTTTTATATAGCGCTGGCTAGACCCGGAGGTATCAGAGCGCTTTACATGAGCATCAGATCATAGTTACAGGTTACATCGTTTCAAAGGTTACACAGTTATTAGAGCAAGGCAACATAGTTACTTGTAAGGTCAAGATGAACAATAAGCACAAATACGTAAGGGGAAAAGCAGGCAAGGGGAAAGATTCAGGGGAGGGAGGAAGGACATGAGGAAGTAGACAGGTAATAAAGACGAGAAAGAGGAGGGGTGGGAGAAGGACACCGCATGGAAAGAGGAGGTGAAGGGCGACGGGGACACAAACCGGTAGACGAGTCAAAGCAACGTCCAAAGTTCAGTAAGCTGTGATCCCAGGGGAAGTGGTATCACTTCCCTATCTCTGTTGCGGGAGGCTCCCTTTACGCAGTGGATTCTCTCAGAGGGGTCTCTGAGACTCCATGGCCTACATACTGGATTCTTCCCCAAAAAGGAGAGAGGGAGTGCTTTGGCAAGGGGTGCCAAACCATACCTCAGCTGTGAGTGGCTCCCTTGGCGCGGTGGACTCTCTCAGCGGGTCCGCTGAGACTCCAGAGTATAAATATTGGATCTTTCCCCAGCAACGGGAGAAGGAGTGCTTAATCAAAGGGCACAAAGGACAGGGGGCTAGGCAGACTAGCAGGCAAGGTGATAGATTCAGGGGAGAGAGGATAGGAACTAGGGAGGTAGACAAAGAGAGAAAGAGTACTAAATGGGAAAACATTTAAATAATGATTTATTATATAGTGCAGCTTGACCCGATGGAATCAGAGCGCTTTACATGAGGGACAATAATGTTTCAATTTACATCAGTAAAAAGTTACATAAGTATCAAGAAAAGCATTTAAAGAACATAGGGGACAAGGTGAATGGAGCAAGGAAGGGTAAGGGGATAGGGTAATGGGGTAGGAGGAAGATAGGACGTAGAGACGATGGGAAAATCTGCCCATGGTCCGGCTGGGTATGTGACGGCAGGGAGGGGGAGTCCACAACCCATCTCCTCTTTGGCTAAATGGTAGCTCCACCAGGCATCAGCCAAATCGCTAGGTCTCCACAGTCTGGGGTAAGTGCCGCAGGTTCCAAGTCCTGATGTGTAGGCAGGTTAGGGGACAGGTTCAAGGTCTGGTCAACGTCCAATTGTTGTCCGAGGGAAGTAAAACAACGTGTAGGGGACCACTATGGAAGCCATCTTGGGGTCAGGCAGGGGACTGTACTGTACACTGGTACACTGGTGGCCATCCTGTACACTTCCTTTTAACTGCATCCTTGGAGCTAGCATAAATAATTTTACTCTTCAGAGGCGCGCAGTCTGGAGCCCAGAAGACATAATCCAGATCCTCCTTCTTGGTTTCATTGGTCTCATAACAGGCATCGAAAAGGGCATAGTGGCAATCGTCTTTTGGAAGCATGTCGATGAAGCGCTTGTACACATCCTCACACGCAGAACAATCGCCTACGAGGATCTCCTTTCCTTCTTCAATGATTATGCTTTTTTTGTCCGGGCTTAAGCAGAATATGATCGCCTTCTTCCTCTTTTTAATTTCTTCTTGGGTCGGGTGTTTCCTCACCTTCATCTCATTGAATGCAGGGACGACGTTATCATCTATGGAAACACTGGAAGCCATGTTGCTCGAGAAGGTTAGAGAGGCCGGCTGCAGGTAATGCCTGGAGGAGAAAGAAGAACGTCATTAGCTGCTTCTGCCTATGATGCATTGCGGTGGGTGAAAATTCCTGGCTGTGTCGGCGGCACTCGGGTGGTCATTCGTCCATGGACCCGCTAAGATCTAAACAGAGCAAGAGGACCACCAAAAAGGCGAACGGTGAAACCATCAAAAAGGTGATAGCAGGACCAGTTCCACCAAGAGCGAAATTAGGCCCATAGTCTTGTAAACCGAGAAATTTAAAATTTTGCTCTACGCAGATGATATTCTGCTTACATTGACCTGTCCAGAATCATCAGTTCTGACACTGTTACAACTCACCTTAACCTTCCCAGCCTACTGGGGCTACAAGATCAATTGGAATATAAGGAAAGGGATTTCAGTCTCGACGGATTCCACTAGTACATCATTGGGTGGCCTACGTATCACTTGGGTGACAAAGAACCTTAAATCCCCAGCTGTTCTGTTCAACAGAGGCCTACATGGCATAGTCAATAACGATATACTTCCCTTTATATCATCCACAGAAGCTAACGTTGAATGCTGATCCAAATTACGGTTGTCTTTATGGGGAGTGTGCAGATGGGTAAAATGGTTACCACACTGAGGACCCAATGTATCTTCGGCAAGATATTGCTTTAGATTCTAAAACCTCTTCTTCTAAAAATTTGCACCATTGTGTATCGTTTGTATAGGATGACATATAATATAGATGTAAAATAATGAAAATTCATGCCTCGATGACATCAAGAGGCCAACATCTGCTAAGTCTGGAACTTTAATAAATCACCCATTAGATATCATTATTCTCTCGTCATTATTATACAAACTAGTTCTGTCAGCAACTTGAGTAAAGTCTGTTGAACTGACTGAATATAATACTCCATGGTTACACTCATTGGTTGCCAACTGCCATTTGTTCCATTAGTAAATAAACATTCATAAATTGTTGCATTCCAGTGCTACCCATTGGTGCATATCAGGACTAGAGTTTGGTAGAAAGCTGTTCAGCTGTTGCTCATGATCTTGTTTAGCAACAAGATGTCATCAACAATGAGTCTCCAAAGAGCTTAGCAGAGCTGAAAGATGAAAACAGATGCTTCACCTTCACTGTTTGAAGAGGTCTTTAAGTCGATGCCTGTTACACAAGAAGATTTACCTCAAAACCTTGGTGGGGTACAAAGGACCAGTGTGTCTCGATAACTGCATGCTTGAAAACTTACATGACAGATCATTTGAAAGAATGCTACTGAACCGGCATAAAAGGCTGGACCTGGAGTCCTCAAAGGAAGGATGTGTCAGGAATCGGATCCACTGCCCAATGACACAAACTTGACAGAATTGTCCAATATTTTACTCTAGGATTATAAGAGCCGGGAAAAGTGGATCTGAATTTTTTTTTAAATGCTTGAGGGGTGGCACTGATCCCTAGTCAGGCTACAGAAACACATTCTAAGACCTAACTACTCCAGTAGAAATGTAAACATCCACTGTGAAATAGTCCACATACTATGGCTTTTCCCAAATGTGATAACATACTGGAAAAAGCTCAATTGATACACTCAGGAAATGTGAGGCGTTGCTTTCACCATAATTGAGAAACTGGCCCTTTTCAATGGTAAAACAGGCATCAAATGGGAATTCTTTCACAAGAGACAAAGGCATGGAACTGCACAGGCAGTTGACAAACCTAATGGTATGCTATGGTATGTACAACATTATTTCAAATAAATCAATAGCAAGTCCCTAAATCAAATTGGCATTTAATGTAGAAGTTAAACCAAAGGATGCAAGTCAACATGCCATAGCAGGTCTTATTTCCTGACCTAACAATATCAGTCAGTAAGTACTCTTATGATGAATAATTACAATGATGTCCATTTAATATTGTTAAACACATGCTTTTGCAATATATTTTTCAGCAACCTTTGCTTCAAAATGAAAGCCCTTAATGTGCCACATGTATGCATAAAATAGTCTACATTCATAAATCAGCATTATTTGTTTTTACGAAAGCGGTCTGCCAAATCTCGTTGTACCTCTTGTCATATTGATTCTTAATTTCCATTAAGAATTGCAATAAGAGCATTGCAACTGGTTTTTGATGTGTACCCAAAAGAGGTGGGAATGCCAGTGTGTACCAACCTTTCGAATACAACATATATACATGGATACTATGGAGCAGGGCATGATGTTTTGGAGAATATTTGATAGTGATAATCTTGGGAGGAATTCCATGATGATACATTTTAAACTGTGTTGGCGATAGTTTGGGATCAACATCTTATGTTGATGTATTGAGGAGAAACAAATACGGTCTCACGCAAGACTATTAGGCAGCATGATGCCTAACTCTAGGTGCTCAAAGTCCTGGGCCTAACAAAAAAAGATGCCAATTCGGGGTCAGACGGCATCTCCATTATTTTGCCTAAGATAGCCAGGCAATGGACCCATTCATGTGGTGGAGCAAGCATGTTGGAGAGGAGGAGAGTTTATGTAAACGTCTGTAATAAGCCGTTGGGGAGGATCATAGAGACACAGAGATTGAAAGGTGCTGAAGCAGCGTCTGAGGCAGAGGTGGATCTGGAAGGAGACCATTACCAGGGAGCCACTGACACTGAGAAGGAAGAGCAAAATGGTGTGCATTTCCCCCACTGAAGCATCATGATATTTGGTGACTGAAAGAAGGATGCCACCGTTGATAGTGGAATGCACCCAATGAACAATAAAACATATTTGCATTCAAAATGTAAAAGTTAACTGAATTTGAAATATATATATTTTCAAACATGTTAGAAGTAAAAAACCAATTTGCATGAATTTAAAATAACTTTTAATAAAGTGTGTTAGATATTAATTAAAAACTGAAATACTAGTGAGGGTGGGATTTATTTATAAGTGTGTATTTAAAAAAGAAATTAATATATTTACATTAATTATTTAGGATACGTTTAACAAACGTTTATTTTGAAAAGTTAAAGTGCTGACCCATTTGTACTAGTTCTAGATTAATACTATTTTAAATGTATATTTTAAATTAAAATATTTTTAATATTTATTTTTAAATAAATTAAGTGTATTAATTCTCCCTACACTTTTCCATTGTGAGATCTCCGTCAAGGTTATGGAAATCTCCATCAAAAGTCAATAGTATTAACTTTACACTAGTAAATTTAGTCCTTGATGTCTCCCTCCTCGCCCCTGCATCATCGAACTGAGAGGCTGGAGACATTCAAGACATTACTAGGAAATGGGGACTAGCAAAGCAGTGTAGAGTTACACCTAGGTGCATTAGTAAATATGCACACATGTATTTACTTTTGTGAATAAGCCCCAGTGTATATGTGTGTATGGGGAACATGTAAAGTAATATAGGTATGCCATTTACCAGACTTTCTGAAGTTCTCTATCAAATAAAAGAAATCATGATAGTATTACCCATAGTGTGATACTGCAGGGCATTTTGGGTAATCTTAATTGCTAGGATTCATGAATGCCACATCCTAGGGAACTAGTTTTCAGATGTATACGGGGATGGTAAGCTTTCCTGGGTATCAGCCGACCCACTGCTCAAATACTGCAGTCATCAACCATTGAAGTTACTCCATTACCTATTGCTTCGTGTGTGGATTTTTACTCAACCCTGCTAAAACCCCACTTGTTTGATACCCTCACAGTCAATGGACTTAGGGGAACACATATGTGGGTCAAGCCTTGGCAGGGACACCTTCCTCAGTGAGGAACAACAATTCTGTAAATCTGACAAATGTCCCTTTAAATACATCGTCCTGGCCAGAAAATCAGAGCGAGAGAGTTCTGGCATACAGAGAAGAAAACCTTAAAAGGTGTAAATGTTGAAAATATATGGCTGCGATAAGCAGCCATACAGCGAAGGGGTGAGACCTGGAAAGCACTGGTACTTTAAACAAGCATTATGCTTTCAGTTGCTATCAATCTTTCCTGAATGCACTGAATCCAGTTTATTGTCTATCCTAGTTCTGAATCCATAGATAACCTCCCATATGCAGGAGAAGCAGAAGAACACAGATGGGATCACAACTTGGAATGATATGTTGTTCTCTGCCAGAGACTGGAAGTATGTGTGGATTTATATTGTACATTTGAGAAATGCAACAAAATATTGAAGAAATTGCTAAATAAAAATAAAAGCATTTCCACTCTTTTCATTCTTCATTCCTCAGACTGCAAAGGGGTACTAATGCACGGATAGCCCTGAATGTGCCAAAAAAACTCATATTTTGTATAGATGCACAAAGAGAAACATGTTTGCAAAACCAGACACCTATGTTAAAAAAAATAAAGCTCTGGCACAGTGAAGGCAAACATATACCAGTAAAAGGGTTAAAATGTGAGTGATGATACAGGAAAGGTGAGTAAAGCATTTCTACTAAAACGAATAGTTTGGCTGTAAGTTGAGCCCTGTGACGATTACCCCTAGGTTTTGATACAACGGAGTAGCCTTGAAATCTGTGTAACTAAAGGCATCCCTTCCCCCAGAGGACCCATGATGCCAGATTTAGGCTTATACATATCATCCAGGCATAACACCAATACAGTGCTGTATGTATATATTTTACTTTCCTTAGCATGCGGTTTGATTGCGGCGATATGGATAACAGAAGTGGTATCAGAGAGTAGATATCCTTGGTCTTGATGAAAAGCCTTGGGGTCGGGCCTGAAACATGTAGACCCTTAGCAACGCAGTTACTTTATTCCCCCAAGTGTTGTTCTTTTCCCTGTTTTTTAATCAATTCAACTAGAGGTGAGTATAAAGAATATTTTACCTACTAGGCAGTTCTTTTTAAATTCTCAGACCCCCTCCACACTCCTATTGTGTACATCTAATATTCATCTATTATATTAAACCTATAAATGCTCTTACGTATCTTGCAGGTCACAGCACGCCCGTTCCGCAGCAGAGTGGGAAGGACCCAATGATGAAGCATGCCACCAAGTTGAAACCCTGGTGGGTGAGGGTTATCCAAAGAAAACAATCTGTTTACACAAACTAGATGTGGAGGTCTAGCCCATGATTGTAGCGCAGTCCAGTGACTGCCATTTCACATCGGGCAACATATGTAGCCCAAACATAGCCCAGTCTATAATTAAGTGCTCAAGGTGGGCTCCCTGACACCATTTTAAGTTTAAGAGACCTGGTGGCAGGCAGCATAGAAGTGTTTATTTTCCCCACCCACCCATCCCTTTAGCTAGGTTTTCCTGGGGTACAATTTGTTGGTCTTCAGATAAGGGCTCTGTTGTTGAGACATGCATATAGGCATGGTTGTGTACGTTGTTACTTGGAGCAGGTGCTCCAGGAGTTGGCAGAAGTTGTTTGGAGTAGCCAGTTGAGGAACCATGTGCAGGTAGTTCGGGGTTCTCTTTAGGGCATTTGTGTAATTACAGGTTCATACATACAGTCATAGGATGTAGGGGTATAGAAAGTTGAAAATTATGAAATGCAATACAGTAAATGAGTTAGCTGCAGGGTGGGCATGTTGGAGCGACTTAGGGGAGGGATGTGGGCCCAGGGGCTAATTCACTGGATGTATAGTGAGGTTTTAGTTTTGTAAGGCAGTTTCCAAGGAAAATATGAGATGTGCACCTGTTTCAATAAAGCAGTCTTTGCGGCCTTTTTCATACACAGCAAGTGGTCAGTTTTCTGTGCTGAGCCCCTCCCTCCCAATGGTGCAGTCTCATTCATTTCTAAGTTGTTAGGGCAGGGCATCAATATACATGGGCTTCATGCTTCACATTTTTAATACACCTATGACCTCTGCTGCTGGGGATGAATGGAACCCCATTCAGTCAAATGGTAAAATAAAGCCCAATGGGAGTGGTGTAAGCTTTTCTAGATTTGGTATAATATTGTGTTATTTAACGTGCAAGGGAAAGGAACCACATGGCATTGAAGTAATAATGATCATGTAAATGGGGAGAGACCTGTAGATTTGGCACAATTTACAGAAAAAGTACTCAATGCCCACAAGCACAAATTGGGACAGTAGGGATATTTTGTTAATTCACAAATATGGAAGACAAATGTGTGCATGTACCAAACGGGCTGCATGTGTGCACAGTGATTTATATATAAGCATCTGCCCCTTTCGCAAAATATGTGCTTCAGGGTCATACCAGGAAGTGCAGCAGGTTGAGAGTCCAATGAAACTCTCATTAGCAGAAAGATGTATATAGTTGCCAAGTTTTCCTACTGCTCTTTTGTGACATTTCCATAATTTTTATGTGTATATATGTGTGACGTTAAAATGCCTTGCATGCGACACTTTGAGTGGCAGTTCAGCGCACGAATAGCAAAGCAGTTCCTCCCAAGTAGTGAGATAATTTTATTTTTAAAAACTCTTTTGTTCATTGTAATAGTCCAAAGAGACTGAAATACTCTTATAGTGCTTAAGCAAGCACATAGAGTTCTGTTTTTTAACAAGGTGGGTCTGGAGATATTTGAAACAAATTAAAATGAATAAACAATATATAGATACGAGTCTTTTGAAGCTACCACTATAGCTGTTAAACTTTTACGTTATGGCGATACTTCAGGTCCGGTAAAACCACTATTAAGCGATAACATTGTCCTCAAATAAATGCAGCACGTGCAATTTCTGACATCAACCACTATAGACAGCAGGAAACCGCTGAACTACCTACTAGGGAACTGATAGCTGATCAATCAGCAATTAACAGTTATGGGAAGCTATGACCCCCGGTGTCAGATCAAAATTATTGAGGGAGAAGTAAAATTTGCCATACACCGCCTTATGACATTCTGTGCAGTTCTGAGGCACTGTATATGCCCATATGTGGCAGTCCTAGACAGTATTGTGTTTTTAGACAATCACTGAGTGATGGACACTGCGGGTAAGAGTTGTGGGCCAAGTCTGCGATGCGGCATGCGCAAGGTAAGTGCTTTTCTTTTCTTGAATTTTACTTTCCCTCGTCGTCGTCTGTCGACTGTCCCACTCCCCCCACCCCACCACTCTTTCCTGCACTGGCTGTCACTGCAATCACTTTTTGCATTCTTGGACTTCCAGGCTCTTGCTTTATCTCACTGTGGGAAAGGCTGGAGTGGACCTTTATGCCTCTGGTGATCCCGGTGTTATGCCCCTTGGGTGGCCCTGCATCCTGTCAATATGAGCTGCGTAGAAGTCCCTTCGAAAGGCCATCCTTTATTTACATAGGAAAGCTTCAGAACAGAAGGTGTTAGCATCTTTAATCCATGTGATCTTCACTGATGCTATTGAAGCAGAATGTGGTTAAATGCAGTAACATGCAAGCAGCCTGCCAAAACGTCTTTAATGCAGCTGACCAAATGGAAATTAGCTCAGTCATGTAACGGCCAAGTGGCAAGGAATGGCCAAAGGTATCAGTCACAAAAGACATAGTCGTTTGTCAGGTACATTTTGGGATTATTATGCCAGTTTTTCTGTGCCCCTCCACCCCCGTACACACGCAAATTGAGGGCACTAATAGCATATCACTGTACCACAAGAACTGAATGGTGTATTCATTCCTTTTGCCAATGATTATGACCTGAAAATCTGTGTCTAAACTACTCCTTTAATGAATTTTTCATCATAGAATGATATTTGTACCCGTCCATGACCGGGAGAGGCTGCCCTGGCCCACCCCTCATTTGGCCTTACATTTGAAGAATCTATACACAGGTACTGTATTATACCAACATCTTTGTACTGTACCAGCTTCATTTCATATAACGGTACTCAACCGTAAAGCACCCCACCCACTTTCAAGTCCGGTGCTAAATCTGGAGATTCCACCCTAGATGGATATATTAGGAAAGCAGTAGTTGCCCTTAACAAAGAAATTGAGATCCCCTATCTGCTTCCATTGACCGAGCTCCCAGTCCCCCTGGCTCTTTACCTCCTCCTGTCTTAACCATTCAGCCAGTTCCTGTGGCCTTGTCTCCTGTTATATTAAAGACCGCTCAAATAGTATGCCACGCTCTGGGGGATCACGGCTCTGACCACGATAGCAGCCACCTAACACCTAACATCTACACATCCTAATAGGGCCCACCTGCAAAATGAAAAAAATTCCAATGTCAAAAAGAAAGGATCTCAACTCAAGACACTCAGGTTTTTTCGACTAAAGAGGTACATTCACTAACGTTTTTTTCAAGATAGTAGGCTACAGACTCTACATGGACAATTATTAGAGTGCATTAAGGGGAACTACCCTTTACTAAGTAACTAGGCAAAATTGAAGAAATCTTGTTAAACCTTCAAGCCTCATATTCTGTTGCTCTTGATGCGCATCGATCCTGGCCCATGCTAGAGCCTAATCCTTCTCAATTAACCAATTTTGCATTGTCTAATGACCCAAGCTCTTTTCCGAGTGGCACTAGTACCAGAGGAACACTTATCAACAGTCTTGTATTGTCCTCTATCAGCCATTGCTGTGATGCCCTTGGTACTATTACTAAGGATGACCTCCCATCGTCATCACGAAGGGCACAGTATGTGGTTAGTACTGTACAGCCGCAACCACTTTCCACCACGGTTCAGAAATCTACATTATCGTTTTTTAACCCACTATGTGGGTGAGGCCCTGAAGAATCCTGATGCAACCTTTTCCACAGTTGCAATCAATCTGCCACCAGTTTGCTGCCCTTATGTAGTGATTTTCGTTAATGGTCCACCTTTGACCCCTAGCACAACTCAGTCCCATGACCAGCTGAAGAATAAAACAATTCATTGGCTTAATGTAAAGGATATGTAACCGATTATTAAGGCAGATCATTTCCTGCTAACAAGAAGAGTGGAGTGGATTGGCCTGGAAAAAAAGTCTTCAAGGGGGATTGCATAAGTATTAACTTCAGGTACCGGAGATTTGCAGAGGAATCTCTGTCAAGATCAACAAGAACAACACCATCTGCCAGGAACATTGCACTAGTCCCTTTGGGTTTCTTTTAATCGACATTTGCGAGAGAATCCACCACCAAGTTTCATCAAGCCTTTCTCCCAGTTGCCATTTACACATAATCCACCTCATCATGCTCACCTTTACCCCCCTAAAGCTCTGTCCAACAGATTTCATTCTTTGAGCTCTTTACTAAATAATGACCGACCCCACCCTGGTTCTGGGCGCCATAATAGTTCTGCTGATTGTGAGTGGATTGTAAATGGAACTGATATTGTTGGTACATGAGTTGGCACTTACAGTTGTGACCCTATTGAGCCAACTTTTCCCTTGTCTTGTTGTGGCTCCCCTGTTACTAGTGAGCCAACAGTGAATGGAAACATTGATGTTTGAAATAGTGCTTATATTGATACGCGTGACCTTGATGTTTCTCTCCTGTCAAAGACAAGTTAGGTTCATGAAGGGTATTTTCATTTTACTACGTGGAATTTGCATGAGTTAACAAATAAACTGGACTCCCAAGAGTAGTTTCAAATCATATCTAAGTTTGACATTGTTTGTATGCAGGAAACCTGGAGAGTGGACCCAGTTTATGTTAATGGATTTTCCACTTACTGTCTGTGTGCCACTCCATCCCCAGCTGGGAGTGCCAAAGGGGGACTAACTATGTTGGTATCAGACAAGCTATCAGTTGCCATGACGAAAACTGTAAATATCTCCCCTCGCTGTCAGTTTCGCTGGTTATCATTGAAGGGCGGCCCTGAATTAGTGGTGTTTAATTTTTACAGGAATGTCTTTGACACTTGTCATAATACAGTGGTTTTAATGTGCTCCTCAACAAAATTAGTTCCAACACTGTTATAGTTTGCAAAACATACCTAAATGATGGGCGGAACAAATCAAACATTCACCTCAAGTCAAGAGATCTGGGTTTAATCCATCATTTTTTTGCTCACCGCGAAACCCCAGTTTTGACCCAGCCTTATGCAAATCAGTCTTGACCCTGCTCTACCTGGGAACAGTCCAGCCGGAATTGCCAAGCCAGGTCCTCCCTGTTCCAGAAACACGCATGCTGGGACCGGTTTTGGGGCATCACACCTCATCAGCCAGGCTAGCTTGAATCCAGTGGCACAGTGAGCCTGGAACCCACCTCCGGGCATACCTGGTGCACTTAGTGTGAGAAAGCAAAAGACACCCAAATGATGGACAAAATCTCTGAGGCACAGACCTAGCCTGCCTTCTGCCTACGCTTTCTCCACTGTCTAACTGGAGCTCCCAGCTGGCAGCATAAGTCAGCGCCTGTGCACAAATGAACACATAAGGAAGTTAAATCGATCCTCTTGGCTAAATTCACTTGAACTGAAACTGTGGATATACTGTTGACTGTTTATCTCTCCCTTGTATTACAGAGTCTGAACCGACCACCCATTCACATTTTGTTACCTTGCACTGTTCGCCATTTGCACAAATTGCCTTCTTAAGTATTCTTTTGTCCTCCTTTCATATTTATGTAAAGCGCTCTGATATCTGTAAGGATCTTGCTCGCGCTATATAAAACTTTGAAAATAAATACATAAATAAATAAATGACAGTGTTTTGATCCTCAGTGGTCGAAGGAATGCACCAGAGTGGCACCAGTCAAGCCACAACACACACCCCACTCATGCCTCTGATTACAGTGGTAGAGAATAGTAAATCGGAGGCCGGTGAAAGCCAAATAACCGGAAGCACTCCAATGGCAATCTCACCTCTCCACCCAGAACAAAGAACCTGTGATGGCTCAACCACAGCTGCGCCTCATGCAAGTGAAGACACAAAGAAGCTACTAAACTGGAGTGACATTACATTATAGGGTTGGTATATGGACACCTCTGAAATGCCTTAGTCTAACCTGTTATGTGTAGCACTTGGCACATGACAAAAAGACACTTATGCATTGCAGACCCTATATTCCACCACTCATAAAAGCATGGTGTGTTGTAGATTTGATATTGGCGAGAAGTGCCCTAAGAGTTGTAATGAATCAGGTAGCATGAAAGCAACTGGAACATTGGAAAATTGCTTTGGGCTCTCATCTGTTTGCACTGCAGGTTGAAATGATATGACACCTGAAGATCATGCATCAAGGCAAGAATTGACCCCAAATAGAAATTACGCATAACTGGAGACCAGGAGGTCTACGTACCAGGAAATAGGAGAACAGAATCGATTATAGGAAATAGTAAAAAGGCCTTACGCCTTCAAAAGTTTAACACCGAAACTAAAATATCGGGTACCGAAAGCTTGATGCTGTCTCCTACTTGTAGGTGACTGCTCAAGTCAGCCCTATAGGTTATTTGAGTTTAATTACAAGGACACATATTTCTGGAAAGAATTCTAAATGCTGATATTTTTATGACATTGTAAAATTCTAACGTGATATAGGAAGGTTTTATGGAAATTTGACAGTCGTTTGATGAGAATATTTTGTGGTACTAGATAGCTATTAACACCAATCATTTTGATGTATATCATGTTTACCTGGCATATGCTACTAAAACCTTTCTCGTAATCGAAATAATCTTTATAGTTTATCTCATTACATATGCTATTATCGTTGGTGGCTGGGAGACAGACCGTGAAGAATAGCTTTTCCCTTTTTTTAGCTAATTTTTCTCGGTGTTGGTGGTCAATGAGCCTGTCTCCACCCTCGTGCTATTTGGTATCCCAAGGGTTCCATTCTGGCACACGTGCTCTTCAGTCTATACCTGAATTCTGTCATTGTGGGATTACCAAAGTTCTCTCCTTCTCCTTTAAACAGTCCATGCTGAAGGCCTTCCGAGGTATGAATAGACTAGCGCCACTTTACTGTAATCTGCCTAGGATGAGAGTCTAAGTACTGTGTCTGATAACATGAAGAATAAATCGGAAAACCCCTCTCTTCTGTGCCAGGAGAGTAAAAATCCCAAAGGGTGTACAGTCCTTCAGTTGCAAGGCATGGTCCTATATTTAACAAAAGAAATAACATAGACCTTTCCTGGAGTAGTCGCAGAAGAATGGAACATTTTGCCAATGGCCGGACAATAATACTTAGGACCTCATTACAAGAGGCGCGTCATTTCTGTTGTAGCAGCTTTTGAAATCCCACAGCTCTTGACTCTTATGCTTGACCATTTCAGCTGCTCAAAGAAAGCAAACCGTCCATGTGAAAAAAGTTCCCAAATGAGAAATAACCTAAGGCAGCGTGTATTTGTAAGCCCATATCGACCCAACTCAATAGCAGTCATCTTGTCAATTTCTCAAGCCCACTTAGCGACCAGACATGGATTGCAGAAATCGGCGGAGGAACACTGATTCACGCATGCTATTCCCCATTTCTCAGGACATTCTTGGAATGGTCCAGCATTCCCAGGACCCAGAAATACTGTTCTACATGCTGCAATATGGGAGTGACAGGTTCTTCTTTCACTGAAATATAAAGTTAAAATATATATATTTTTTTAATCTCATAATGATGTCCTAAACACTGTTCAGGTGTTGAGCCATAAGTAATGGTCTCACAATTAAGATTAAGCTGTGCCTTAAGATTTAATTTAGAAAGAAACAATTCACGTTTCAACCTTAGCCTTAAATCACAAATTATTTAATAATACAAACAAAATTGTTTAGGCCTGGCATTTGAGACAGCATTTAGCTTTTTGCCAGACTATTGTATTTCCCCAAAAAATCATCCATAATTTACAAACATAGAAGGGCTTTTGGTTAGTGGTCTTTATCCATTGGTCTGTTAAATCGCCCTTCGCGTTTTACTTCCACCCGCCACAGCATACAGCATGGGACAGTGGTTCAGCCCACTTTACCCAGTGACTCTCTTCACTTTGAGTAACTGCACAAAGCCTGTGCACATTGTTTACATCCACCTTAAAATAACGTATTTCTCTTCTGTTGCAAAGTTAGCACAAAGTGTGCTTTATTATGTATTATTAGTATTAACTTTAAGTACTGGCTATTTATGTTGCCTGCATTCCTTATTTAAGTTTGTTATAAAGTGTTTGTGACATTGTAACTTGGTAGCTGCCAGAGATTTGAAGGGCTTATTAGTTGTTGATTTATTTTTGTCACCTACTCAAATAATAATAATAATAATAAAAACTCATTTGAAAATAGTTAAGCCTGTTATATAAAAAAACATCACTTTCAAAACAGATGCATTTGTAAAAAAAAATTACATTTAAATTATGGCTGCAAACAAGGCAGCCAGTTAAGGTGACTGCACATGCTTTCCTTTTTAGATTTGTGGTACATATTTTCAATACAAAATAACCATCGCACCGACTTGCCAGTGCCAGAGCTACTGGCTTTCCCATAGCTTATTCATGAATTTTTCAGATTTTAAGTGTCTGACAAGACAACTAAAGCTAACTGTGGACCACTAATTGGCCAGAAATGGGAAACATGTCTTAACAAGCATTTGCAATGCAATAGGTCTCGCATTAGGAACGTTTGAGCTATTGGTATTGCAAATGACAAATTTTTTATTTATGTGTTGGTATTGAAAATAGCTAAATTAATAGCTTTGTCATTTACAATGCCAATAGTTATAACTTTCGCAAATGTGACACCTATAGCATTTGTAATGAAACATGTTTTGTATTTAAGTGACGTAGATATATGGATATTACAAATAAGAATGGATTTTCATTTTTTAAATAATTAATACTTAATTAAAAGTGTCAGGCTTGTACTTGTCCTTTAGTGACGTAGGATAACCAATCTAGCACTGCCCAATGCAATTGCCAATCATGTTACATGATTTGTTAGTGCAGGTAAAAATGAAACATCATGCATCATCTGTTTAAAATTATTCGAGGTCATCAGGGCAAGAATCTATGCAGAACAGAGCTGGCTCTATCAGGGGCCCCCTGAAAAGCTGGGGCGCAGGGCCATAGCCCAATTTGCCCATGCATTAAAACGTCTCCGGGGGGACGCTCTGTCTCAGATCGAGCTTTCCCTGGGTTCTCAGGCCCAAAGCAAGCCGAGCCGTCAACCCGGCTATTCAGAAATTGAGGGCATGACCAGCAGCACTGTCCCGGAAGTCTTTCTCTATTTTTATTGCACCCTATGGGACTGAGATGGGCTGGTCCGGAAGATGTCATGGGGTGCTGTGAACAGGCTGCACTCTACGGCCTCTTCATGATCAGCCAATCAGCGGCCGCTCTGACCCCAGCAGAGGCTCTGTTTATCTGTCTGCACTTCACCTGTGTCCAAGAGATGACCTTTGAATCTACCGAGTAGACCTAAGCCTTATAATAGCCCTTACTGAGGTGTTTCCCTTTTCCTGATGTCAGGGCGAAGGGGAAGTCAGTGACAGCAAAGTAAAAAATAGAAAGTCCTCCTTTCCCTCAACTATGTATTTGTATTTTCTAGAAAGACTTCGTGTGTCAGCTGTATTTAATATGTAATGTCTGTGTTTATTTAACACATTGTACTAATTTAGCCCCTGAAAGCAACACAAATCATTGCCCTTTGGAAATTAAAACAAGAAAGAGAAGAGGACACCCATGCAGCGGCCGAATACCACAAAGTGGAACTAGGAAACTTGGGGTCAAATCCCGGCTTCCCACTTGACCAAATCGTGTGATCCTACTCAAATCACTTTACTTTACTACGTCTCATTTCACTGGGGAGTCAATTCAATTCAATTCAAGGAATCTTTATTCGATGATTAAAAATCACCATAAAAGCACATACATTATACATAAGTAAAAAAATCATTAAATTATTTTCAAGATCCCAATGCTTTGATTAACATTTACATGTTAAAAGACACTTGTAACACTTTAAAACAGTTAATACAGTTAATACAAACATTTGAGCATCATTCTTCCCCTCTAGTTACCCTTAAACGAACCGCCACTTTAATAAAATTCATTATACTGCACAAGGTTAATGGGTCAGAAGCTTTCTGCAAGTATATTAGGGCCTCATTAGCATGTTCCAATTTGGCTTGTTTTAAAATTTTTACTAGAAATCTGCGCCTCGGCATAGTGAAAAATGGGCACAGAAGAACAAAATGGAGGGAATCCTGCGGAGACCTATTGTCGCAGCCGCAGGATCCCTTCTGTTCAATTGTAGTTGAGAACCCTGCTGGTGATGCCAGTATGTAAGGAAGTAAGTTTAAGCTAAGGCGGCACATCAAAAATCTATCCTGCACGTTGTGCATGAGGTACAAATATGGCTCCATGCCCTCGACACTCTTGACCAAATTGTGAGCCCTCACTGTAGTTTTGAGTCCTTCAGCCTCAGCTCTCTGGGATGATTTTTGCTCCAGGAATGCTTTTTTAACTATCATCTTATGCTGGGCTGTAATTACTGCAGGGTTAGTAAAGAGGTTTCTAAGGCCGAGGGCGTCTAAGTTGTTCTTTACATAATTGAGCCAAGGTATTCTCATACAGTTGACCCTTTCCAAGCAGTCCTTTAAAATTTCTCTGCTTAGGGATGCATCGGGGTTTACCCAAATTTTTAACCAGGCCACTATTGGCCTAAGTTTTACCAGGTCTTCTAGGTAAGGCCTCCCTAGCTCCCTATGTGCTATAAAGCTCGCAGTGCTTGGTGGTACCCTCAAGATGGATTTTAAGTATTTATTTTCCTCCCGCTGAATTTTAACAGTATTGACACAGCCCCATACCTCTGCCCCATAGATCACTTTGGAGCAGCATATGGAGTTATACAGGTTCATCACCTGTTCTGGGCTCCATCTGCCTACCCTCCTGCCGTAGCTTGCTATTGCCCCATTAGTGGCAATCATTTTGCTGCACCGCTCCTCGACTAGTGATTTAAATTGTAGAGCCCCATCGAAAAGTACCCCTAGATAGGGAAATGTTTTGACCACTTCAATATTGTGATTCCCTATCTTGTACGTAAATTTAGTGCAGGGTTTGCTACCGGCCAACATCACATAAGATTTGCCCAAGTTAACAAAAAGGTCTAGGGAGCCCATAAATTTAACAAAACCGTCAATCAGGGTCTGTAAGCTCCTGGGCGTCCGTGCGAGTAGGACCGCGTCATCTGCATAAAGCAGGACTGGAATATGACGCGGCCCTACCCTTGGGCAATCTGTTTTTAATTTTAACAAAAACTGCTCCAAATTATTTATATAAAGGGTAAATAAAAAGGGGGCGAGAATACAACCTTGCCGCACCCCACTCTTGCAAGAAATTGAGTCGGTCAGCCCTCCCTCCCTGTTGAAACGAACCCTTGCAGAGGTATCGCTATGAAGTTCCCTTAAGATGTTAATTAGGCCACCCTCAATCCCCATAAGGGACATCATGACCCAAAGTTTCTCCCTGTTGACATGATCGAATGCTGCTGCCAGGTCCATGAACCCCATGTAGATGGCTTCATTACTGGCCTTGGTGTACTTGGCTGTCAGCATGTAGAGGTTCAGACATTGGTCAGTAGTGGACCTCCCCATCCTGAATCCATATTGAGTATCCGAGAAGGTGTTATTTTCTTCGGTCCACTCGGACAATCTGTTAAGGATCGCCCTTCCCAGGAGTTTGGCAGATACGTCGATCAGGGAAATCGGGCGATAACATCTAGGGTCATCCCTATTGCCCTTTTTAAAAATAGGGACAATTATGGCCGTAGACCAAGACGGCGGCAGGCCACAAATAATGGCAGTGTTTATGACCCTGGTCATTATAGGAGCCCAGAGTTCTACACAGCTCAAAAACAAATCAGGGGGGATTCCATCAGGGCCAGGGGCTTTGTTTTTTGTCAATCCCTCTATTCCACGCCACCTTAGGCGTGAAAGAGGTGAGCGCACCAGCTGTTCTCTGCAGCTCCACCCCTCTTTTTTGTCCTATATAATGGAGTCCTTTCCCCGCCGGCGGCGCGCCGAAGGCGCGACCAAAGGTGAGCCCGTCTGCGCCCGTCCGCGCCCGACCGGGTCCAGGGGCCACCACCCCTGCTCCTTTTTTAAAAAACAGGATGTCGTACAACAGAGACCTGCTACTCCAATTACGCCCATCCACATTAGTAAGTTGCTGTCACAACTTTCACCCCTTGGAAACCCCCCGTCGTCGCCCTCACTGTAAAACTGAGATTATCAACCCCTCGACTAAACCCGACTTCAGAAATTACCGCATGTTTCTTCTTAACTGTAGGTCCCTCCCAAAACACAGCCTAGAAATAGCCTTGCTGCTGGACGAACTCGCTCCTGACGCAATCTTTATGACCGAAACCTGGCTGACCCAAGACACCGAGCCGGACGTGGTCCAAGCCCTCACACCAGGCTACCAGATAGCCCGTTTAGATCGTCCTCAGGGAAAAGGCGGCGGTGTAGCTATTATATATAAGGACATCTATACATGTCGCTACTCCACAGAGCCCATTGCCGACTGTGAAAGTTTATTGTTTACTATCGAATTCTCTCCCAACGATAGTTTTACTGGCATCCTCATTTACCGTCCCCCAGGATCATGCAAAACCTTTCAAACAGCCCTCCCCGCTGCAGTGGCAGAACTGGTCATTTCCCCCTCTAATTTTACATTGCTTGGAGACTTTAATGTCCACTTTGACAACACAACAGATACCACCGCCATAGAAATCACAGCAAGCTTAGCTGCAATGCAATTGGAGCAATTTGTTTCATCTCCAACACATATCAAGGGACACCTCTTAGACCCGATATTTAGCAACTGTGAATATCTCAAAGTGGGCACAATCAATCGTCTCCCCTGGACAGATCATTTTTTGGTTCCCTTTAGTTGGACCACACATAAAACACCCTCTTCTATCCCTATTCCGTGTAGAATCCGTAACTGGCCCAAGCTTCACATAGATAACTGGTCCAACATCCTTAACACCACTAGACCCGCACTCATTTCTGACCCCTCCGCCAGTAATAATTTATTTGACGAATGGATCACAAGTTCCCTGAACACCGTTCTTCCCCTTCGCACATCAGGCCCAAAAAGGCAGAAAAAAACTGCGCCTTGGTACTCTGAGGAACTTAGGGAGAAGAAACGTATCTGTAAGAGACTGGAGAGGAGGTGGCGCATGACCTTCGACGAGGTGGACAAAGCCACTTATAGGGAAGCCATTAGGACATACAAATCTGAAATCAAAGCCACACAATCGGCTTTTTACAATGGAAAAATAATGATGGCTAGGTCCAAGCCCAAGGAGATATACAAGATACTAAAAACTTTGACTACGCTTCCATCTCCCTCGGCAGGCAACCACAATCCACTTTCCCGTTGCAATGAACTGGCCAATTTCTTTTTTCATAAGGTAAATACAATTTATCTTTCCTTCCCGGATCCTGTAACAGAACTTTCCACTCAAAACTCAGACCCGGATACGAAAATAGGAGACCCTTCTCAGACCAACTTAGCCCATTTTACTTTGATGAGTCTTGAAACACTCAAGCTCCTGATGCATCAAATAAAGTCTGGCTCTCCACTGGACTCTGCTCCCCCTAGTGCATTGATCCTAGCTGACACAGTCATTCTTCCCACACTTCTGGAATTGCTGAATTCTTCCATAAAGACAGGGACGGTGCCATCGGCCTGGAAGCATGCCATGGTTCGGGCACTACTCAAGAAACCCACTCTAGATTCGGGCAATTTGAACAACTATCGCCCGATCTCATTGCTTCCCTGGACCACCAAGCTCCTCGAGAAACATATTAACATTCTTCTGACTGAGTTTCTCGAGCGTAACCATCTGCTTGACATTTCCCAGACGGGTTTCCGCCCCAAACACGGGACGGAGACTGCCTTGTTGGCAGTGACAGAGGAGGCAAGGCGGATCTTGGATCGGGGAGGGTCAGTGGCAGTGATCCTCCTTGATCTGAGCGCCGCCTTTGATACGGTAAACCACAAAATCCTCATAAATCGTCTGTCCGATCTGGGAATATCAGGAGAAGCCTTGGGTTGGTTTGAGTCCTTCCTGAGTGATCGCACCTTCCAGGTGTTTGAAAGCTCTGCCGTCTCCTCAAGCAAGCCTTTGGGCTGTGGGGTACCGCAGGGCTCCTCGTTGAGCCCTACGCTTTTCAATGCATATATGAGGCCGCTGGCTGGGATTGTTCGTCCGCATGGTATTAACATCATCACCTATGCGGATGACACCCAGCTAGTGGTCTCCCTTGTGCAAAAGAACGACCGTCAACCACAGACCAATTTAACAACCTGCTTGGAGGAGGTTAAGAGCTGGATGACGAAGTCCTGCCTAAAGCTCAATGATGACAAAACGGAGCTCATGCTCCTAGGCCCTGCTGCTCCCACCATCTTGGAGCTGGTATGGCCTCTGAGCATGGGCGCTCCTCCCACTCCCAGAGACAATATAAAGAGTCTGGGAGTGTGGTTGGACAAATCATTGACCTTTAACACACAGGCAACCAAGGTATCGGCAGTCTGCTTTGGCCTCCTTAGAACGATAAAAAAAATCCTTCCTCTTCTTCCCTTTGAGGCCAAGCAGATAGTGATACAAGGTTTAATTCAATCTCGCCTTGACTTCAGCAACTCCCTGTACCTCGGGGCCCCGGAGTACAGTCTGCAAAAACTTCAGCGGACACAAAACTGTGCAGCCCGCACACTGCTGGGAGTCCCACGCAGAGTCTCGATAAAGCCTGGCCTAAGAACTCTGCACTGGCTTCCCATTAGGGACAGAATTAAGTTCAAAACACTGTGTATCACCCACCAAGCCTTCTGGAAAACCGGTCCAGAGATTAATCACGCCTTGATTCTACCCTACCAACCTAATAAATCACTCCGCTCGTCAAACGCCTTTCTGGCTAAAGTCCCTAGGATTTATAGAGCTAGATCAGGAGGCCGTTCCTTCGCCTTTAATGCTTCCAATCTATGGAATACTCTTCCCTGTCATTTGAGAAGCAATCCCAATCTGGTGAGTTTTCGTAAACAGCTCAAGACCTTTCTGTTTAATTAAACTCTGACCTTCTCTGGACTGTCCCCCCTGGAAGACACTGTTCTAGTCCTAGCGCCTGGACGCCTCAGGGCAGCTGTAGCGCTCAATAAAAATTATTTTCATTTCATTTCATTTCATTTCATTCCTGCCGCGATCTCCTTGATGGTAAACTCTACTACTACATGGTCCTGTTGTAAGATCTCCTGGAGCTCTTCACTGCTTCCCGGCTCATAATTATACAAACCTTTAAAATGGGAAACCCACTGTTCTGGGAGAATGTTAGCTCCTATCTCCGGGGTGCTATTTTCCTGGAAAGTAGGTGTATTAATAATTTTCCAGAACCTGGACATATCCCTTGTTTCCCCTGCTTCTCTGAGATCTGCCCATGCTTCTCCCTGTAGGGCCAATTTCCTCCTCTTAATCTCTCTCTTATAATTACTTCTGCACACCCTGATTTCTATGGGATCCCTTGGCTTGTTCTTAAGACTGCTTTTGAGCGCTCTCAAGGCCTTTGTGCAGTCTTTATCGAACCATCGTGGATTACAGGGGATCCTTGTGGGCTTACTGATTTTTAATAGACCATCTATAAGATCCGCAATCTGATCAAATGCTTCTAGTAACCTAGAACCTCGAACTGTCGTATCCAAACAATCGTTAATAGCGGATTTACCGGAGTCCATCAGGGACTTATAGAATGTTTCCCCGTCTATTTTGGACCACTTTAGTCTCCTGCCCTGGTCTGTTACCTTTTCCGTAATTATACTTTGGTGTCTGCCTTTTGGGCCCACCTGGTACCCCAGCCTCAGGACAAGGGGATTATGGTCACTAAAACTACTCCATTCAATCCCAACGCTAATGACTCTCTTTATTAGAGATCTAGAAACCAGGATGTAGTCAATAATGGATGCACATCCTCTACCCTTAAAAGTAGGAGGGAGGGTACCATCCCTTTGTACACCCATCATATTGACAGTGTGCACTAGATCGTACTTAAGCCTGAGCTGACTAAAAGCTGACCCATCCGGCGTATGGGAGAAATGCGGTCCTTTCTCTACCGGGCAATGAGACCATTCCACATCTGTTGGGACCTGAGCCGGGGAGTCAAATCTGAGGCAAACTTGTAGAAATTCAGCTCAAGGTAATGGCTAAATTAAAACATAATGTATGTAAAGTTCAATAGACAATAAAGTTGATCCACATATAATGTGTATAAAAAGATTGGCCACATATACAGTGCACATTACAATTTGACAACCCTAGATTTGCTCATGGCAAGGCTGTCAGGGCAACCGAGGTGGGAACACATTCATGTTTTAAAACTATTGCTTTTAACTGACGTCAAAAGTGAGATCTCGTTTCTCTCGGCGTTTGCTGTGTTATTTACATGGGAAGTCTTTTGATGGCTCGGCTCACTCTTTTATCCTCCCTCGCCCACCTCCACTCTCATCATGAATACAGATGATGAAAGGCAGAGCCGCTCGGAGCCCACACAGTACCATATAATTGTGCACACGGAGTGCAGCATGAAAGGCACAAAAAGCGAGAAGTGACAAAGGGGCTAAAAAACGAGCAGCAACTAAAAACTATTCTGGAAATGGGAGAGATTGTATGTGTCCGAGTGAGATGGCGCCGGCTTCAGGTACTAACGAGCGGGTGTTTCTGAAAAGGAAGATGTGACAGCTTTGTAAAGGTTTAATGGCCTGAACCCCACAAAGCAACAAGCAATCGCAAAAGCAACAAAAAAACGAGCGAGTGCCTTCCTCGCGGCATATTTAAATTAGGGAGGGAGCCCACCCCTCGTGTGCCTTTAATTCACCACCGCAGCCCAGGAGTTTGTTCAAGTCCCCGCCGGGCCGCCGCGCTGCCTGCGACGACCCGGAAGCGGTTGGGCAGCCGGCCAATCCCATCGCGACCCCAACCGGAAGTCCCGCCCCATCGCGGCGAGAGAGAGAGAGAGAGAAACTACTGCCCGAGGAGCCACGAAGGCTCCTGATTGAGTTCCGGTCCCGAGATGGGGGACCGGGTGAAGAGCGGCCGGGCGCATGGGGAAGGCGGGGCTCTCATGTGGTGAGAGAGCCCCGCAAAGCGCTACCGCCGCCCGAGAGGCAGAACCGCCGCCGAGCACCGCCAGAACCGGTGAGTGTGTTGAGGGAGAGGAGGGGTGAGTGGGGGTGGGGTGTACGCGTGTGTGTCTGTTTGAGTGTGTCTGTGCGTGCGTCTGTCTGTCTGTGTGCGCGTGTGTCTGTTTAAGGGGGGTGCGTGTGTGTATGCAGTGTGTGTATGTGCGCATGCGTGAGTGAGGCTTTCTTTGCGCATGGGAATATGAGGCACGGCGACGTGCGCGCTCACGAGGTACAATCTCGGCAAGAAAAAGCGCGTGGCACATTGCTGTCCACATTCCCAAATACGGGCAACATTAGTTGTCTTGCTGACAGCTTGCAATGCTTTCGCATTGAAAGCTAGGTCAGCTCGACCTAAAAATGTGGGCCTACCTGAGTACATTGTCTTGTTCCTTGTAAACAGTGCAGAGCCATGTATCCGGATATGCAGTGGCATAGTCTGCACATGCAATGGGGCACCACAACCATGGAATTTCACTATGTGAGTGAGAGATGTGAGATGGAATAGCATGGCATCCGTTCACGTGCGATTTTAAGGCTTGGATTCCCTGTAAACATTGGGCACGGGCACTGGAAAGGAAAAGGAGAAACTACCCAATTCAGAGGAAATCTAAAGTTATAAAGAACTGGAAGCACAAACGTGGTAAAACAATTAGATAGAAGAGAAATAACGTGTTTAGTTAAAGGAAAAGCATGAACAAAACAATGCGGTGTAAAGAGCATGTAAAAAGACTGCTGTACAAGACTGAGGTGTGGCAGGAAGCACAGCACTGCAGCTGTTTGATTTACACAGATGCTTTATTTGTTCTTTTCTGTTTCCAGGAGATGTGGTAGGATGTTTCACCTAATTATTGTTTTGTTGGCACGTGTATGGGATGGTAGTGCTTTCCTCAATTTTCACTGATCCTGGTCTTGAATGTAGATTTAAAGAAGGAGGATTCTTATTATATGTATGTATTTTATTTGGTAACACTTATAGAGTGCTATCATTTACCCATAGGTTTCTTGGCACTAGAGGCTCTGTGATAATTCCACAGCCTGCGACACCACGAATAGCTGTTTACATTGGAAACAGCCATGTTTTTACAAATCTTCTGAACATTATTAGTGAAGTTTCACCTCGCAAGCTCCTTGGGAGAATGTTTCACTGTATCAGCGCAGATACATTCACTAATTAGCATTCGTAAATGCATTAGATTTCTCCTATATACATATTTCTCCCCACCATCCCACCACCACCCCCGCAACACCCAGCCTCCACTCCTCCCCCACATACCCTTCCCTTCTTAGCACTGTTGCCCTGCCCAATAACGCCAACACCCATCCTAACACCAACCCTCTCTCTAACCTTTCCAACCCCTTCCCCAGCACCGCCTCTCCACCCAGTCTCCCCCCCTCTCCAGTAACCTATACTCCTGTTCACCGCAAGTACCCTTCCCCAACTCCGTACCCAACACCAAGCTGGACATGATTATGTCCACCCTCCTCCAAATGAAAGAAGATCTACACTCCGTCAAAGAGATGCTCATCACACACCTCAGACACCCCCCTCCCATCACCACCAGGATCATACCTAACAACACTCCCCCCTCACTTCCTGCTCGCCTTACCACACAACAACTCACTAACAACACTCTCCCCTCACTTCCTACTCGCCTTACCACACAACACGCCCCACTCCAGACCTCTATCCCCTCCCGCAATGCCACCAATCGCCCCAGACGCACTACCAATACTCTCTCAGACCATGACATACACACCCTTCTCCACTCTTACGTCTCGGCTCCCCAAAATCGCTTAGCCTCCAACCACCTGTCCATCCCAACGATTCTCTCTAACCCCCTCAGGCACCACACGCACAACACCAGAGGCTCCGTCCCCAGCAACCTCACAAATGTACCCCTCACTATAAAACCTTCCTCCACCCTCTGCGCCCCCAGACTCAAATGCATACTTCTCAATTGCAGATCGGCCCAAAGGCATTCCGCGGGGGTAGCCGATCTCATCATGTCCCTGGAACCGGATCTAGCCATTCTGACTGAAACATGGTTGCCCGATTCTTCTACACCAATCATGGATATCCTAGTCCCTCCAACTACAGTATCAGTAGACTTGACAGGTCCAAAAAGACTGGCTAAAACAGTGGCGGTGGAATTGCATGCATTTATAGAAGCAACCTCTCAGTTATTAAAGCGTCTGTTCCCTCTCTCTCCTCTTGTGAATACCTCTGCCTGGATGTCATCAGCGAAAGCAAACCGGTATGCTCACTACACATCATATACCACCCACCTGGGGACAAGCTCTTCTTCTCCCAACAACTCATGGACTTAATCTCAACCAACTCAGGACGGCAAAACAAACAAATCTTTCTTGGCGACTACAATCTCCATTGGAATGATCGCTGTGACACAGTGGTGAATAGCCTCAAAAATTTCCTTGACGCCCTTGATCTCACCCAAATATGCAATAGCCCAACCCATGAGAAAGGCTCTATCCTTGACCTCATCATTTCCAAAGAGGACGCTATTCAACTTGAGTCAATCCAACCCTGTGACTGGTCAGACCATCATATTGTCTCCTTCGTCATCAATGAAAAAGTTAAATTTAACCCAGCGCAACCCTCAAAGCCCAAAGTGTGGAAAAGAGACATGAAGAAACTCAACCCAAACTCCGTACCGCCTAACAGCTGTAATCTCTTACTTCCTCTGTCCGGTGTTACGGATGTTCAACTGCTGACTGACCATTATTTCAATGCTATGACCACAATTATCGACGAGGCTGCACCCTTGCAACTGAAAAGAGTCGCGTCCAAGATCTCCAACCCTTGGTATGACGGGAGCCTCAACGAAGATAGATGGACCATGCGAATGGCAGAGCGCACCTGGAGATCAACCCCCTCTGCACTGCACCTAAAAACTCTGAAAAAACAGAGAAACGCCTACTTCAGGAAAATAAAACGCTCAAAGAAAGACTTTTTCAGCCTCCAGCTCGCCCAAGCAAAAAAACGCCCAAGAAAACTATTTGAGCTAATCAGAACACAATCCAAAGAACAACCCCAGACACCCAACACCAGGGGCGCTACACCTTCCTGTGAAGACTTCTCTGCTTTCTTTACCCAAAAAACAGACAACATAAGAAGCGATCTCCTCAATGACGCTATCCTTTACTCCAACCCCCAACACACAGCACCATCTGAACCAAAGAACAATGCTACTTGGTCATCCTTTAGCACCTATTCCGAAGAGGAAATTGGAAGACTGCTCAGCACCCTGAAACCATCCAATCACCTCTCTGACCCCCTTCCTGCTAGCGCTCTAAAAGTCTTTACCCCGTCCCTCCTCCCACTCTGGACTAAGATCATCAAAAGCTCTCTTCAACAAGGATCCATCCCTGACGCCCTCAAAGTCGGACAAGTCACACCGTTACTAAAAAAAAACCAACAGCAGATCCTAATGATCTAAACAATTACCGTCCTATTACAAATATTCCCACGCTCGCGAAACTGTTGGAAAAATGCGTACAGCTACAACTTGCCAGTCACATAAATAACTTTGATCTCCTCAACCCTCATCAATCAGGCTTCCGAGCAGGGCACAGTACCGAAACTGCTATGACTCACATAGTTGACGACGCCCTCCAAATACTAGACCAAAATGATACCTGCCTCCTCATCCTTCTTGATCTCTCTTCAGCATTCGACACAGTTAAACATGAGAACCTACTCGAACTATTAAACACAAGAATGGGTATATCTGGAACTGTTCTCAAGTGGTTCACTTCCTTTCTACACAACCGGTCTCAGCGTTTCAAAAGGAACAACCTGATGTCCTCCTCGGTACCCGTATCGTTAGGTGTCCCTCAAGGATCCTCCCTCTCCCCTACACTGTTCAACTTAGTCATGGAACCTCTCACTACTCTGTTACAAGCATCCAATGTCCACTTTCACATGTATGCCGACGACACCCAACTTTATCTCAAAATACAATCCCCCAAGGACATCTTGCTTCTGAACACCACGATCAGAAACACCCAATCCTGGCTGGCAGAGAATCACCTCAAACTCAATGCGATGAAGACTGAGTTCCTCTTGATCTCACCGCCCGCAAAAATCTCTACCGCTCAAACTTGGCTCAAGCACCTAACGGCTCTCAATGTACATCCGACCATCGTTGACTCAGCAAAATCTTTAGGCATAACACTTGACGCCAATCTCAACATGCATAATTACAACAAGGGGTGGTGATGGACAGAGTCTCTGAATTAAGCAGAATACTCTCACCCAGTCAAGAGATCAGGGCTAGATCCAACACCGTTTTTTAGCTCATTGCACCATCCCAGTTTCAGAACCTGGCTGTATGCAAATTAGTCTGTCCCTGGCCCAGTGCATCATGGGAACAGGGCAGACCAGACTACAAAAGCCAATTCTTACACTGGGAAGGAAACAAGCTTCCGGGGACCGGTTTCTGGCATTTCAGCCGTCTTCGGCCCGGCTTGCTTGAATCCTGATGGTGCAATGAGCAAGGGACTCACATCTGAGTATACCCTTCCACGCTTAGGGTGGACAAAAATAATTACAACAAGGGGTGGTGATGGACAGAGTCTCTGAATTAAGCAGAATACTCTCACCCAGTCAAGAGATCAGGGCTAGATCCAACACCGTTTTTTAGCTCATTGCACCATCCCAGTTTCAGAACCTGGCTGTATGCAAATTAGTCTGTCCCTGGCCCAGTGCATCATGGGAACAGGGCAGACCAGACTACAAAAGCCAATTCTTACACTGGGAAGGAAACAAGCTTCCGGGGACCGGTTTCTGGCATTTCAGCCGTCTTCGGCCCGGCTTGCTTGAATCCTGATGGTGCAATGAGCAAGGGACTCACATCTGAGTATACCCTTCCACGCTTAGGGTGGACAAAAATAATTACAACAAGGGGTGGTGATGGACAGAGTCTCTGAATTAAGCAGAATACTCTCACCCAGTCAAGAGATCAGGGCTAGATCCAACACCGTTTTTTAGCTCATTGCACCATCCCAGTTTCAGAACCTGGCTGTATGCAAATTAGTCTGTCCCTGGCCCAGTGCATCATGGGAACAGGGCAGACCAGACTACAAAAGCCAATTCTTACACTGGGAAGGAAACAAGCTTCCGGGGACCGGTTTCTGGCATTTCAGCCGTCTTCGGCCCGGCTTGCTTGAATCCTGATGGTGCAATGAGCAAGGGACTCACATCTGAGTATACCCTTCCACGCTTAGGGTGGACAAAAATAATTACAACAAGGGGTGGTGATGGACAGAGTCTCTGAATTAAGCAGAATACTCTCACCCAGTCAAGAGATCAGGGCTAGATCCAACACCGTTTTTTAGCTCATTGCACCATGCCAGTTTCAGAACCTGGCTGTATGCAAATTAGTCTGTCCCTGGCCCAGTGCATCATGGGAACAGGGCAGACCAGACTACAAAAGCCAATTCTTACACTGGGAAGGAAACAAGCTTCCGGGGACCGGTTTCTGGCATTTCAGCCGTCTTCGGCCCGGCTTGCTTGAATCCTGATGGTGCAATGAGCAAGGGACTCACATCTGAGTATACCCTTCCACGCTTAGGGTGGACAAAAATAATTACAACAAGGGGTGGTGATGGACAGAGTCTCTGAATTAAGCAGAATACTCTCACCCAGTCAAGAGATCAGGGCTAGATCCAACACCGTTTTTTAGCTCATTGCACCATCCCAGTTTCAGAACCTGGCTGTATGCAAATTAGTCTGTCCCTGGCCCAGTGCATCATGGGAACAGGGCAGACCAGACTACAAAAGCCAATTCTTACACTGGGAAGGAAACAAGCTTCCGGGGACCGGTTTCTGGCATTTCAGCCGTCTTCGGCCCGGCTTGCTTGAATCCTGATGGTGCAATGAGCAAGGGACTCACATCTGAGTATACCCTTCCACGCTTAGGGTGGACAAAAATAATTACAACAAGGGGTGGTGATGGACAGAGTCTCTGAATTAAGCAGAATACTCTCACCCAGTCAAGAGATCAGGGCTAGATCCAACACCGTTTTTTAGCTCATTGCACCATCCCAGTTTCAGAACCTGGCTGTATGCAAATTAGTCTGTCCCTGGCCCAGTGCATCATGGGAACAGGGCAGACCAGACTACAAAAGCCAATTCTTACACTGGGAAGGAAACAAGCTTCCGGGGACCGGTTTCTGGGATTTCAGCCATCTTCGGCCCGGCTTGCTTGAATCCTGATGGTGCAATGAGCAAGGGACTCACATCTGAGTATACCCTTCCACGCTTAGGGTGGACAAAAATAATTACAACAAGGGGTGGTGATGGACAGAGTCTCTGAATTAAGCAGAATACTCTCACCCAGTCAAGAGATCAGGGCTAGATCCAACATCGTTTTTTAGCTCATTGCACCATCCCAGTTTCAGAACCTGGCTGTATGCAAATTAGTCTGTCCCTGGCCCAGTGCATCATGGGAACAGGGCAGACCAGACTACAAAAGCCAATTCTTACACTGGGAAGGAAACAAGCTTCCGGGGACCGGTTTCTGGCATTTCAGCCGTCTTCGGCCCGGCTTGCTTGAATCCTGATGGTGCAATGAGCAAGGGACTCACATCTGAGTATACCCTTCCACGCTTAGGGTGGACAAAAATAATTACAACAAGGGGTGGTGATGGACAGAGTCTCTGAATTAAGCAGAATACTCTCACCCAGTCAAGAGATCAGGGCTAGATCCAACACCGTTTTTTAGCTCATTGCACCATCCCAGTTTCAGAACCTGGCTGTATGCAAATTAGTCTGTCCCTGGCCCAGTGCATCATGGGAACAGGGCAGACCAGACTACAAAAGCCAATTCTTACACTGGGAAGGAAACAAGCTTCCGGGGACCGGTTTCTGGCATTTCAGCCGTCTTCGGCCCGGCTTGCTTGAATCCTGATGGTGCAATGAGCAAGGGACTCACATCTGAGTATACCCTTCCACGCTTAGGGTGGACAAAAATAATTACAACAAGGGGTGGTGATGGACAGAGTCTCTGAATTAAGCAGAATACTCTCACCCAGTCAAGAGATCAGGGCTAGATCCAACACAGTTTTTTAGCTCATTGCACCATCCCAGTTTCAGAACCTGGCTGTATGCAAATTAGTCTGTCCCTGGCCCAGTGCATCATGGGAACAGGGCAGACCAGACTACAAAAGCCAATTCTTACACTGGGAAGGAAACAAGCTTCCGGGGACCGGTTTCTGGCATTTCAGCCGTCTTCGGCCCGGCTTGCTTGAATCCTGATGGTGCAATGAGCAAGGGACTCACATCTGAGTATACCCTTCCACGCTTAGGGTGGACAAAAATAATTACAACAAGGGGTGGTGATGGACAGTGTCTCTGAATTAAGCAGAATACTCTCACCCAGTCAAGAGATCAGGGCTAGATCCAACACCGTTTTTTAGCTCATTGCACCATCCCAGTTTCAGAACCTGGCTGTATGCAAATTAGTCTGTCCCTGGCCCAGTGCATCATGGGAACAGGGCAGACCAGACTACAAAAGCCAATTCTTACACTGGGAAGGAAACAAGCTTCCGGGGACCGGTTTCTGGCATTTCAGCCGTCTTCGGCCCGGCTTGCTTGAATCCTGATGGTGCAATGAGCAAGGGACTCACATCTGAGTATACCCTTCCACGCTTAGGGTGGACAAAAATAATTACAACAAGGGGTGGTGATGGACAGAGTCTCTGAATTAAGCAGAATACTCTCAGACACTCTGTTCATCACCACCCCCTTTTCTGAATCGTTTTTGGCCACTATAGGTGTGGCAGGGTATACTCAGACATGAGTCCCTTGCTCACTGCTCCATCAGGATTCAAGCAAGCCGGGCCGACGAGGCTGAAATGCCAGAAACCGGTCCCCGGTAGCTTGTCTCCTTTCTGGTGAAGAATTGGCTTGGTAGTTTGGTCTGCCCTGTTCCCATGATGCACTGGGCCAGGGACAGACTAATTTGCATATAGCCAGGTTCTGAGCTGGGATGGGGCAGTGAGCTAAATAACGGTGATGGATCAAGCCCTGATCTTTGGACTGGGTAAGAGTGGTCTGCTTGATTCAGACACTCTGTTCATCACCACCCCCTTTTCTGAATCGTTTTTGGCCACTATAGGTGTGGCAGGGTATACTCAGACATGAGTCCCTTGCTCACTGCTCCATCAGGATTCAAGCAAGCCGGGCCGACGAGGCTGAAATGCCAGAAACCGGTCCCCGGTAGCTTGTCTCCTTTCTGGTGAAGAATTGGCTTGGTAGTTTGGTCTGCCCTGTTCCCATGATGCACTGGGCCAGGGACAGACTAATTTGCATATAGCCAGGTTCTGAGCTGGGATGGGGCAGTGAGCTAAATAACGGTGATGGATCAAGCCCTGATCTTTGGACTGGGTAAGAGTGGTCTGCTTGATTCAGACACTCTGTTCATCACCACCCCCTTTTCTGAATCGTTTTTGGCCACTATAGGTGTGGCAGGGTATACTCAGACATGAGTCCCTTGCTCACTGCTCCATCAGGATTCAAGCAAGCCGGGCCGACGAGGCTGAAATGCCAGAAACTGGTCCCCGGTAGCTTGTCTCCTTTCTGGTGAAGAATTGGCTTGGTAGTTTGGTCTGCCCTGTTCCCATGATGCACTGGGCCAGGGACAGACTAATTTGCATATAGCCAGGTTCTGAGCTGGGATGGGGCAGTGAGCTAAATAACGGTGATGGATCAAGCCCTGATCTTTGGACTGGGTAAGAGTGGTCTGCTTGATTCAGACACTCTGTTCATCACCACCCCCTTTTCTGAATCGTTTTTGGCCACTATAGGTGTGGCAGGGTATACTCAGACATGAGTCCCTTGCTCACTGCTCCATCAGGATTCAAGCAAGCCGGGCCGACGAGGCTGAAATGCCAGAAACCGGTCCCCGGTAGCTTGTCTCCTTTCTGGTGAAGAATTGGCTTGGTAGTTTGGTCTGCCCTGTTCCCATGATGCACTGGGCCAGGGACAGACTAATTTGCATATAGCCAGGTTCTGAGCTGGGATGGGGCAGTGAGCTAAATAACGGTGATGGATCAAGCCCTGATCTTTGGACTGGGTAAGAGTGGTCTGCTTGATTCAGACACTCTGTTCATCACCACCCCCTTTTCTGAATCGTTTTTGGCCACTATAGGTGTGGCAGGGTATACTCAGACATGAGTCCCTTGCTCACTGCTCCATCAGGATTCAAGCAAGCCGGGCCGACGAGGCTGAAATGCCAGAAACCGGTCCCCGGTAGCTTGTCTCCTTTCTGGTGAAGAATTGGCTTGGTAGTTTGGTCTGCCCTGTTCCCATGATGCACTGGGCCAGGGACAGACTAATTTGCATATAGCCAGGTTCTGAGCTGGGATGGGGCAGTGAGCTAAATAACGGTGATGGATCAAGCCCTGATCTTTGGACTGGGTAAGAGTGGTCTGCTTGATTCAGACACTCTGTTCATCACCACCCCCTTTTCTGAATCGTTTTTGGCCACTATAGGTGTGGCAGGGTATACTCAGACATGAGTCCCTTGCTCACTGCTCCATCAGGATTCAAGCAAGCCGGGCCGACGAGGCTGAAATGCCAGAAACCGGTCCCCGGTAGCTTGTCTCCTTTCTGGTGAAGAATTGGCTTGGTAGTTTGGTCTGCCCTGTTCCCATGATGCACTGGGCCAGGGACAGACTAATTTGCATATAGCCAGGTTCTGAGCTGGGATGGGGCAGTGAGCTAAATAACGGTGATGGATCCAGCCCTGATCTTTGGACTGGGTAAGAGTGGTCTGCTTGATTCAGACACTCTGTTCATCACCACCCCCTTTTCTGAATCGTTTTTGGCCACTATAGGTGTGGCAGGGTATACTCAGACATGAGTCCCTTGCTCACTGCTCCATCAGGATTCAAGCAAGCCGGGCCGACGAGGCTGAAATGCCAGAAACCAGTCCCCGGTAGCTTGTCTCCTTTCTGGTGAAGAATTGGCTTGGTAGTTTGGTCTGCCCTGTTCCCATGATGCACTGGGCCAGGGACAGACTAATTTGCATATAGCCAGGTTCTGAGCTGGGATGGGGCAGTGAGCTAAATAACGGTGATGGATCAAGCCCTGATCTTTGGACTGGGTAAGAGTGGTCTGCTTGATTCAGACACTCTGTTCATCACCACCCCCTTTTCTGAATCGTTTTTGGCCACTATAGGTGTGGCAGGGTATACTCAGACATGAGTCCCTTGCTCACTGCTCCATCAGGATTCAAGCAAGCAGGGCCGACGAGGCTGAAATGCCAGAAACCGGTCCCCGGTAGCTTGTCTCCTTTCTGGTGAAGAATTGGCTTGGTAGTTTGGTCTGCCCTGTTCCCATGATGCACTGGGCCAGGGACAGACTAATTTGCATATAGCCAGGTTCTGAGCTGGGATGGGGCAGTGAGCTAAATAACGGTGATGGATCAAGCCCTGATCTTTGGACTGGGTAAGAGTGGTCTGCTTGATTCAGACACTCTGTTCATCACCACCCCCTTTTCTGAATCGTTTTTGGCCACTATAGGTGTGGCAGGGTATACTCAGACATGAGTCCCTTGCTCACTGCTCCATCAGGATTCAAGCAAGCCGGGCCGACGAGGCTGAAATGCCAGAAACCGGTCCCCGGTAGCTTGTCTCCTTTCTGGTGAAGAATTGGCTTGGTAGTTTGGTCTGCCCTGTTCCCATGATGCACTGGGCCAGGGACAGACTAATTTGCATATAGCCAGGTTCTGAGCTGGGATGGGGCAGTGAGCTAAATAACGGTGATGGATCAAGCCCTGATCTTTGGACTGGGTAAGAGTGGTCTGCTTGATTCAGACACTCTGTTCATCACCACCCCCTTTTCTGAATCGTTTTTGGCCACTATAGGTGTGGCAGGGTATACTCAGACATGAGTCCCTTGCTCACTGCTTCATCAGGATTCAAGCAAGCCGGGCCGACGAGGCTGAAATGCCAGAAACCGGTCCCCGGTAGCTTTTCTCCTTTCTGGTGAAGAATTGGCTTGGTAGTTTTGGTCTGCCCTGTTCCCATGATGCACTGGGCCAGGGACAGACTAATTTGCATATAGCCAGGTTCTGAGCTGGGATGGGGCAGTGAGCTAAATAACGGTGATGGATCAAGCCCTGATCTTTGGACTGGGTAAGAGTGGTCTGCTTGATTCAGACACTCTGTTCATCACCACCCCCTTTTCTGAATCGTTTTTGGCCACTATAGGTGTGGCAGGGTATACTCAGACATGAGTCCCTTGCTCACTGCTCCATCAGGATTCAAGCAAGCCGGGCCGACGAGGCTGAAATGCCAGAAACCGGTCCCCGGTAGCTTGTCTCCTTTCTGGTGAAGAATTGGCTTGGTAGTTTGGTCTGCCCTGTTCCCATGATGCACTGGGCCAGGGACAGACTAATTTGCATATAGCCAGGTTCTGAGCTGGGATGGGGCAGTGAGCTAAATAACGGTGATGGATCAAGCCCTGATCTTTGGACTGGGTAAGAGTGGTCTGCTTGATTCAGACACTCTGTTCATCACCACCCCCTTTTCTGAATCGTTTTTGGCCACTATAGGTGTGGCAGGGTATACTCAGACATGAGTCCCTTGCTCACTGCTCCATCAGGATTCAAGCAAGCCGGGCCGACGAGGCTGAAATGCCAGAAACCGGTCCCCGGTAGCTTGTCTCCTTTCTGGTGAAGAATTGGCTTGGTAGTTTGGTCTGCCCTGTTCCCATGATGCACTGGGCCAGGGACAGACTAATTTGCATATAGCCAGGTTCTGAGCTGGGATGGGGCAGTGAGCTAAATAACGGTGATGGATCAAGCCCTGATCTTTGGACTGGGTAAGAGTGGTCTGCTTGATTCAGACACTCTGTTCATCACCACCCCCTTTTCTGAATCGTTTTTGGCCACTATAGGTGTGGCAGGGTATACTCAGACATGAGTCCCTTGCTCACTGCTCCATCAGGATTCAAGCAAGCCGGGCCGACGAGGCTGAAATGCCAGAAACCGGTCCCCGGTAGCTTGTCTCCTTTCTGGTGAAGAATTGGCTTGGTAGTTTGGTCTGCCCTGTTCCCATGATGCACTGGGCCAGGGACAGACTAATTTGCATATAGCCAGGTTCTGAGCTGGGATGGGGCAGTGAGCTAAATAACGGTGATGGATCAAGCCCTGATCTTTGGACTGGGTAAGAGTGGTCTGCTTGATTCAGACACTCTGTTCATCACCACCCCCTTTTCTGAATCGTTTTTGGCCACTATAGGTGTGGCAGGGTATACTCAGACATGAGTCCCTTGCTCACTGCTCCATCAGGATTCAAGCAAGCCGGGCCGACGAGGCTGAAATGCCAGAAACCGGTCCCCGGTAGCTTGTCTCCTTTCTGGTGAAGAATTGGCTTGGTAGTTTGGTCTGCCCTGTTCCCATGATGCACTGGGCCAGGGACAGACTAATTTGCATATAGCCAGGTTCTGAGCTGGGATGGGGCAGTGAGCTAAATAACGGTGATGGATCAAGCCCTGATCTTTGGACTGGGTAAGAGTGGTCTGCTTGATTCAGACACTCTGTTCATCACCACCCCCTTTTCTGAATCGTTTTTGGCCACTATAGGTGTGGCAGGGTATACTCAGACATGAGTCCCTTGCTCACTGCTCCATCAGGATTCAAGCAAGCCGGGCCGACGAGGCTGAAATGCCAGAAACCGGTCCCCGGTAGCTTGTCTCCTTTCTGGTGAAGAATTGGCTTGGTAGTTTGGTCTGCCCTGTTCCCATGATGCACTGGGCCAGGGACAGACTAATTTGCATATAGCCAGGTTCTGAGCTGGGATGGGGCAGTGAGCTAAATAACGGTGATGGATCAAGCCCTGATCTTTGGACTGGGTAAGAGTGGTCTGCTTGATTCAGACACTCTGTTCATCACCACCCCCTTTTCTGAATCGTTTTTGGCCACTATAGGTGTGGCAGGGTATACTCAGACATGAGTCCCTTGCTCACTGCTCCATCAGGATTCAAGCAAGCCGGGCCGACGAGGCTGAAATGCCAGAAACCGGTCCCCGGTAGCTTGTCTCCTTTCTGGTGAAGAATTGGCTTGGTAGTTTGGTCTGCCCTGTTCCCATGATGCACTGGGCCAGGGACAGACTAATTTGCATATAGCCAGGTTCTGAGCTGGGATGGGGCAGTGAGCTAAATAACGGTGATGGATCAAGCCCTGATCTTTGGACTGGGTAAGAGTGGTCTGCTTGATTCAGACACTCTGTTCATCACCACCCCCTTTTCTGAATCGTTTTTGGCCACTATAGGTGTGGCAGGGTATACTCAGACATGAGTCCCTTGCTCACTGCTCCATCAGGATTCAAGCAAGCCGGGCCGACGAGGCTGAAATGCCAGAAACCGGTCCCCGGTAGCTTGTCTCCTTTCTGGTGAAGAATTGGCTTGGTAGTTTGGTCTGCCCTGTTCCCATGATGCACTGGGCCAGGGACAGACTAATTTGCATATAGCCAGGTTCTGAGCTGGGATGGGGCAGTGAGCTAAATAACGGTGATGGATCAAGCCCTGATCTTTGGACTGGGTAAGAGTGGTCTGCTTGATTCAGACACTCTGTTCATCACCACCCCCTTTTCTGAATCGTTTTTGGCCACTATAGGTGTGGCAGGGTATACTCAGACATGAGTCCCTTGCTCACTGCTCCATCAGGATTCAAGCAAGCCGGGCCGACGAGGCTGAAATGCCAGAAACCGGTCCCCGGTAGCTTGTCTCCTTTCTGGTGAAGAATTGGCTTGGTAGTTTGGTCTGCCCTGTTCCCATGATGCACTGGGCCAGGGACAGACTAATTTGCATATAGCCAGGTTCTGAGCTGGGATGGGGCAGTGAGCTAAATAACGGTGATGGATCAAGCCCTGATCTTTGGACTGGGTAAGAGTGGTCTGCTTGATTCAGACACTCTGTTCATCACCACCCCCTTTTCTGAATCGTTTTTGGCCACTATAGGTGTGGCAGGGTATACTCAGACATGAGTCCCTTGCTCACTGCTCCATCAGGATTCAAGCAAGCCGGGCCGACGAGGCTGAAATGCCAGAAACCGGTCCCCGGTAGCTTGTCTCCTTTCTGGTGAAGAATTGGCTTGGTAGTTTGGTCTGCCCTGTTCCCATGATGCACTGGGCCAGGGACAGACTAATTTGCATATAGCCAGGTTCTGAGCTGGGATGGGGCAGTGAGCTAAATAACGGTGATGGATCAAGCCCTGATCTTTGGACTGGGTAAGAGTGGTCTGCTTGATTCAGACACTCTGTTCATCACCACCCCCTTTTCTGAATCGTTTTTGGCCACTATAGGTGTGGCAGGGTATACTCAGACATGAGTCCCTTGCTCACTGCTCCATCAGGATTCAAGCAAGCCGGGCCGACGAGGCTGAAATGCCAGAAACCGGTCCCCGGTAGCTTGTCTCCTTTCTGGTGAAGAATTGGCTTGGTAGTTTGGTCTGCCCTGTTCCCATGATGCACTGGGCCAGGGACAGACTAATTTGCATATAGCCAGGTTCTGAGCTGGGATGGGGCAGTGAGCTAAATAACGGTGATGGATCAAGCCCTGATCTTTGGACTGGGTAAGAGTGGTCTGCTTGATTCAGACACTCTGTTCATCACCACCCCCTTTTCTGAATCGTTTTTGGCCACTATAGGTGTGGCAGGGTATACTCAGACATGAGTCCCTTGCTCACTGCTCCATCAGGATTCAAGCAAGCCGGGCCGACGAGGCTGAAATGCCAGAAACCGGTCCCCGGTAGCTTGTCTCCTTTCTGGTGAAGAATTGGCTTGGTAGTTTGGTCTGCCCTGTTCCCATGATGCACTGGGCCAGGGACAGACTAATTTGCATATAGCCAGGTTCTGAGCTGGGATGGGGCAGTGAGCTAAATAACGGTGATGGATCAAGCCCTGATCTTTGGACTGGGTAAGAGTGGTCTGCTTGATTCAGACACTCTGTTCATCACCACCCCCTTTTCTGAATCGTTTTTGGCCACTATAGGTGTGGCAGGGTATACTCAGACATGAGTCCCTTGCTCACTGCTCCATCAGGATTCAAGCAAGCCGGGCCGACGAGGCTGAAATGCCAGAAACCGGTCCCCGGTAGCTTGTCTCCTTTCTGGTGAAGAATTGGCTTGGTAGTTTGGTCTGCCCTGTTCCCATGATGCACTGGGCCAGGGACAGACTAATTTGCATATAGCCAGGTTCTGAGCTGGGATGGGGCAGTGAGCTAAATAACGGTGATGGATCAAGCCCTGATCTTTGGACTGGGTAAGAGTGGTCTGCTTGATTCAGACACTCTGTTCATCACCACCCCCTTTTCTGAATCGTTTTTGGCCACTATAGGTGTGGCAGGGTATACTCAGACATGAGTCCCTTGCTCACTGCTCCATCAGGATTCAAGCAAGCCGGGCCGACGAGGCTGAAATGCCAGAAACCGGTCCCCGGTAGCTTGTCTCCTTTCTGGTGAAGAATTGGCTTGGTAGTTTGGTCTGCCCTGTTCCCATGATGCACTGGGCCAGGGACAGACTAATTTGCATATAGCCAGGTTCTGAGCTGGGATGGGGCAGTGAGCTAAATAACGGTGATGGATCAAGCCCTGATCTTTGGACTGGGTAAGAGTGGTCTGCTTGATTCAGACACTCTGTTCATCACCACCCCCTTTTCTGAATCGTTTTTGGCCACTATAGGTGTGGCAGGGTATACTCAGACATGAGTCCCTTGCTCACTGCTCCATCAGGATTCAAGCAAGCCGGGCCGACGAGGCTGAAATGCCAGAAACCGGTCCCCGGTAGCTTGTCTCCTTTCTGGTGAAGAATTGGCTTGGTAGTTTGGTCTGCCCTGTTCCCATGATGCACTGGGCCAGGGACAGACTAATTTGCATATAGCCAGGTTCTGAGCTGGGATGGGGCAGTGAGCTAAATAACGGTGATGGATCAAGCCCTGATCTTTGGACTGGGTAAGAGTGGTCTGCTTGATTCAGACACTCTGTTCATCACCACCCCCTTTTCTGAATCGTTTTTGGCCACTATAGGTGTGGCAGGGTATACTCAGACATGAGTCCCTTGCTCACTGCTCCATCAGGATTCAAGCAAGCCGGGCCGACGAGGCTGAAATGCCAGAAACCGGTCCCCGGTAGCTTGTCTCCTTTCTGGTGAAGAATTGGCTTGGTAGTTTGGTCTGCCCTGTTCCCATGATGCACTGGGCCAGGGACAGACTAATTTGCATATAGCCAGGTTCTGAGCTGGGATGGGGCAGTGAGCTAAATAACGGTGATGGATCAAGCCCTGATCTTTGGACTGGGTAAGAGTGGTCTGCTTGATTCAGACACTCTGTTCATCACCACCCCCTTTTCTGAATCGTTTTTGGCCACTATAGGTGTGGCAGGGTATACTCAGACATGAGTCCCTTGCTCACTGCTCCATCAGGATTCAAGCAAGCCGGGCCGACGAGGCTGAAATGCCAGAAACCGGTCCCCGGTAGCTTGTCTCCTTTCTGGTGAAGAATTGGCTTGGTAGTTTGGTCTGCCCTGTTCCCATGATGCACTGGGCCAGGGACAGACTAATTTGCATATAGCCAGGTTCTGAGCTGGGATGGGGCAGTGAGCTAAATAACGGTGATGGATCAAGCCCTGATCTTTGGACTGGGTAAGAGTGGTCTGCTTGATTCAGACACTCTGTTCATCACCACCCCCTTTTCTGAATCGTTTTTGGCCACTATAGGTGTGGCAGGGTATACTCAGACATGAGTCCCTTGCTCACTGCTCCATCAGGATTCAAGCAAGCCGGGCCGACGAGGCTGAAATGCCAGAAACCGGTCCCCGGTAGCTTGTCTCCTTTCTGGTGAAGAATTGGCTTGGTAGTTTGGTCTGCCCTGTTCCCATGATGCACTGGGCCAGGGACAGACTAATTTGCATATAGCCAGGTTCTGAGCTGGGATGGGGCAGTGAGCTAAATAACGGTGATGGATCAAGCCCTGATCTTTGGACTGGGTAAGAGTGGTCTGCTTGATTCAGACACTCTGTTCATCACCACCCCCTTTTCTGAATCGTTTTTGGCCACTATAGGTGTGGCAGGGTATACTCAGACATGAGTCCCTTGCTCACTGCTCCATCAGGATTCAAGCAAGCCGGGCCGACGAGGCTGAAATGCCAGAAACCGGTCCCCGGTAGCTTGTCTCCTTTCTGGTGAAGAATTGGCTTGGTAGTTTGGTCTGCCCTGTTCCCATGATGCACTGGGCCAGGGACAGACTAATTTGCATATAGCCAGGTTCTGAGCTGGGATGGGGCAGTGAGCTAAATAACGGTGATGGATCAAGCCCTGATCTTTGGACTGGGTAAGAGTGGTCTGCTTGATTCAGACACTCTGTTCATCACCACCCCCTTTTCTGAATCGTTTTTGGCCACTATAGGTGTGGCAGGGTATACTCAGACATGAGTCCCTTGCTCACTGCTCCATCAGGATTCAAGCAAGCCGGGCCGACGAGGCTGAAATGCCAGAAACCGGTCCCCGGTAGCTTGTCTCCTTTCTGGTGAAGAATTGGCTTGGTAGTTTGGTCTGCCCTGTTCCCATGATGCACTGGGCCAGGGACAGACTAATTTGCATATAGCCAGGTTCTGAGCTGGGATGGGGCAGTGAGCTAAATAACGGTGATGGATCAAGCCCTGATCTTTGGACTGGGTAAGAGTGGTCTGCTTGATTCAGACACTCTGTTCATCACCACCCCCTTTTCTGAATCGTTTTTGGCCACTATAGGTGTGGCAGGGTATACTCAGACATGAGTCCCTTGCTCACTGCTCCATCAGGATTCAAGCAAGCCGGGCCGACGAGGCTGAAATGCCAGAAACCGGTCCCCGGTAGCTTGTCTCCTTTCTGGTGAAGAATTGGCTTGGTAGTTTGGTCTGCCCTGTTCCCATGATGCACTGGGCCAGGGACAGACTAATTTGCATATAGCCAGGTTCTGAGCTGGGATGGGGCAGTGAGCTAAATAACGGTGATGGATCAAGCCCTGATCTTTGGACTGGGTAAGAGTGGTCTGCTTGATTCAGACACTCTGTTCATCACCACCCCCTTTTCTGAATCGTTTTTGGCCACTATAGGTGTGGCAGGGTATACTCAGACATGAGTCCCTTGCTCACTGCTCCATCAGGATTCAAGCAAGCCGGGCCGACGAGGCTGAAATGCCAGAAACCGGTCCCCGGTAGCTTGTCTCCTTTCTGGTGAAGAATTGGCTTGGTAGTTTGGTCTGCCCTGTTCCCATGATGCACTGGGCCAGGGACAGACTAATTTGCATATAGCCAGGTTCTGAGCTGGGATGGGGCAGTGAGCTAAATAACGGTGATGGATCAAGCCCTGATCTTTGGACTGGGTAAGAGTGGTCTGCTTGATTCAGACACTCTGTTCATCACCACCCCCTTTTCTGAATCTCAACATGCAGCAGCACATCAGCAAGGCAACCAAAGGAGCGAACTTTCAAATCAATACCTTGAGAAAACTCAAACCCTTCCTTCCAGCCAAAGACTTTCAAACGGCAGTACAATCTATAGTCATCCCGCACATAGAATACGGCAGCGTCGCCCTCTGTGGGCTCCCCCTAACAACAACGGCACCTCTAAGAGCGTCCCTTAACGCTGCAGCAAGAATCATCACTGGCTCAAAAATACACTCGCATATTTCCCCTGACTTTAAATCCCTGAACTGGCTGCCTTTTGAAGCCAGAATTCATCTGAAAATCGCCTGCATGACACACAAAGCTATACACACGAACTCACCCGCCTACCTCTCCCAAAAGCTGACAATTTCGGGCGGCTCTAGAACTACTAGAAGCACAAACAATCTTCTGCTGAAGCCTCGAAGATTCTGGAAGGTAAAAACCTATAAACGCTCCTTCTCAGGAATAGCGCCCAGGATCTGGAACTCACTCCCTCCCGAAACCAGGCTCATCTCCTCCAACAAACTTTTTAAGAAAGAAGTAAAATCGATCCTCATGGCGAAATACACATAAACTATTATTCGGTGCCTCCAGGACTCCGCGTGGTACTACCTCCTGACCCCTTGGTCTATTTGTATTACTGTATTACTTGTATTATCGACTCACTTGACTATATACGTTCCCTCTCTGCATATCTTATTTTATACTAGTGACGTGCCTATCTGACTTTGCACCCTTTACCTACACCACCTCAAATATTACCTACTGTTATACTACTGATTCTCCTGTGTGACTATGCACCCTGCACTCTCCTACCTCAACTATGCCTATCTCTATGCGATTTTCAAAAGTAGTAGTATGTACTTTCGTATTATTGGCGTATCTGTTTGACTATGCACCGTGTACCTACACTACCTCAACTATGACCTACCTCTTATTTTGACCTACTTATGTAACTATGTAACTATGCATATTGTATCTAACTACCTCAACTATTACCTACTTTATGCTTGTCCTTGTCCTTGTAAAGCGCTCTGATATCTGCAAAGATCTTGTTCGCGCTATATAAAACTTTGAAAATAAATAAATAAATAAATTATAGTCACACATTTCTGAGGATGTTATGGTCAGGCATGTCTGAGGATATCTTAAGGTCAGGTCTATGAAAGAACATATTATGGCCAGACCAGTTCGCATACGTTAAGGTCAGGCATACACCTGAGAGGTTACAGAATAAAAGACAACCCGTCTTCATGATTGGGGGGAGAGAGTGTTCTCTGTGAGAGGGACTGCTCGCTAAAGGTTATCTGTAGCAGGTTTCCACTAGCGCTGCTTGTTGTTATGCTCCTTTAATGAAAATACTTTTAACTTCTGACACGTTTTTCCGTGGGGTGTGGTTTTTCCTACTCTGCAGTGCCACTCTCTAATTGGTTCCTTTTCTTCAATCAGAGGCGGGCCTGGGAGAACCAGTTGTGCCCCCAGGAACATTACGCATGCGGCAGCGTGGATGCGCTGTTGGGAGGAGAAAATGTTCTCTGTGAGAGGGACTGCTTTCTAAAAGTTATCTGTGGCAGGTTCCCACTAACGCTGCTTGTTTTTATGCTCCTTTAATGAAAATAGGCTAAACCTAGGATGCCATCTCATCTCTTCAACCCTAATCAACCCCTCCTGCTCAGCATTCTGGGAGGTTCCAAAATGGAACAGTCAAGTTATCGCTGAACAGAGCTCCTCTGAGGGCCTCAGTTACATGCCTCGCTGGCATTACTACCAGATCCCTCCTCACCAAATCCTCGAAGGGGAGCGCCTCCTGTGTTGGCTCCAGATGTCCTGGCCTAGATGTCTGGGCTTCCTCCTTTGTTGAGTGGGCCTGAGCTGATCAAGCCCAAGTGCACTGTGACAACTCATTATCAGATGCAGATTTTAACCACAACCTTTCCCTTTCCCAGGAACTAGTTCAATCACAAAAAAGTGTTCCCTTTGTCTGGGAGGTTTAGCAGGTGAGGCAATGGCCTGGAATCTGATTGTGAGCTGAGCCAGAGAAATATGACCATCCAATGCATCACATAAGATGTATATGTATGTTATTGGAACCTGAAAAACTCTGGTTTGACATATTGCTGGACTGAGGCCTAAGTGGAGCAAAACTGCACTCTAAGGCAGATTCGATCTATAAGCACAGTACAATGAAACCACTACACATTTCGCAATAATCACGTTCTGTCTAATTACCATGATTTTACTATGAGTGAGATTCAGGTAGTGAGACTCACCCACAGTAAAGTTCAAAAACCTGGATGTTCAAAAAGTGAAAAATTCTGGTGGACTAAATAGGTTGTACCCATTTGCAAAAATCATGAAAAGTTATGACAAAGCCAGTAGCCCTGACTTACTTATTTTGAAAAGAATGTGTTAAATGTAATTGGCTTTTAAGGGGTGGATTGTTGTTACATTATGCTTAAAGCCTGTAGGCAGGTATGCTTTGCATGGAATCTCACAGATTACAATAGTAGGCAAAGGTTTAGGTGTTGTGACCCACTAGAACAAACCTTTAAGAGAGAAGATGTGAACCATGATAATCTCTAGAAGTCCATTTTAGGGGGAAATTAATCTTATGTTGGCCACAGCAATTTTGTTTGTTTTTAATTTATTACAGTATACCTGATAGTTGCCACTCGGGAAAGTTCATGGTCAATGCAGTAGCTCTGAGTCGTTCATGGTGACGAGCCTATAGGCCTGATTGGTTCACTGGGAAAGGTCATTTCAGATGTTATATGTCTGATTTGTTAATCATGAGGAGTCCTGGCAAAGGCATGAAACCTGCTATATTTATTATGAAAGAAATATGTTAAAGACAATAGGTCTTTTAGGGTGGATCAGTATTGCACCATGTTAAAGCTTGCAGACGTGTGGTGGTGATTACCCCCTTGGATAAACCCGGTTGGCAGAAGATTTGACCTGCAACAATTCCTGCTAGAATATTTTCAGAATGCATGACTGGCTGTGTTGCCTTTTATGGTTTTGCAATGAACAAATCAAAACAAACATTCATGCATAGATTGACACATCGATTATCTATGAGAGTCATTTACGCTCACCTTTCATTGGATGAGCAATGGCTCAGCCCACTTCAGCCATTGACTCGTTTAATCTTTGAGAGAAGGCATTTGTCTGATCACATGTGCACATCTGCCTGAAAATGAGTGTGTGTGAGTGTGTGACAGTACTGATGTGCCAATCCTTGTGTTTTCTATTTAGTCCTTTTATTTTGCCCTTTTTGTTTCCTTTCTTGTCCTCTTTTTATGTTAAATTTTAGAGCATATTACAACTCCGCAGAAAGTGTCTACGAGCTGCCTGCTTACTACAGATTTCATCTGCTGTGCTCCCTGACCTGAGGTCCCATTTGCTCTAATCCAGGGCCATCATACAATGGTATTGTTCATGCCATGTTAGAACTTTACAACAACCTTACACTATGGACAGTAGCATTGTGATGACCTGCTGTTATATTTATTTAATTTATTATTGTAAGGGTGTGCCTGCCATGCTTACGCAGCAGCATATATTTTTTTCTTCTTTCAATTAATCTCGTGTATGTTGTTGAGTTTTTATAAATGTTTTGTTGTGGGTGTGCAAGTGGATGAATACAAGAATGAGTGGATGATTGGATGTTTGAGTGGAAGGATATGGTGACACTGCATGCATAGTGATTTTATGAGCACCTAAACCCATCAATTAGTAAAGAGGGACTTTCATTTATAAGCTAGGCCTATAGGCATAGCCAATGCTTGATTTCTGATTGTCATGTGAATTTAGCTTTTTTCCTGATCTTGGGTCGTTTTTAAAATACTTCCAAGCAGAAGCTCTCCTTGGTGTGTTTAAAGATGCCTGATGTCAGTTCACACATGTATTTGGAATAAAAGTATTTTGGATTAAGTTGTCAATGTAAGTGTGGGCTCTTCTGAGAAGATCTCGCCTGAAAACAGATGCTCAATCATCTGGATGAACTTTGCCAAGCTAAAGCCGTCCACTTTCTGCCGTCGAAGCATACTTCTCTCAAGGCGCTCCTTGAGTGCTCTGGGGCAGAGGGGTGCATTCATTTCCTAATCCCTTAAGGTGAAATGTTTTCAGCAGCATACTGCTGTGGTTATTCGTGTGCACATGAAGCAGCAGAAAGTGCAGCATGTGCTCGTTCTGTCTTTCTTCACAGTAGGCCACTGTGTCATGATGAAATGGACTCTTATGTTCCTTGTGTCCTACCCGAAGGAACACCAGTCATCAAGTGTTAGTAAACAAATGGTGTTTTATACAGGGCACACGCCATGCATATATGTTTTGACATTCGAAGGAATCGAACATTAGACTTACGAATAAACTATGAACTCTTCCAAGGCGACCTGTGTTTATTTTTAGAATCACACCTCCGTTGTCATAGATGGGAGCAGCACATTCTCAGCCCTGTTCAGAAATCCCATTGTTAGGCTAGGACAGTGGCGAGGACCATTTAACAAATATGGGGCATATTACCAACAACTAGCGATAATTATCGCTATGTTGGTTTAGCTGCGGCGATTTTTATCGCTTAGGAACCTTGCTATTATTAAGGTTTATCTCCTAAGCGATAAAAATCGGCCGAAATGCATGAATATCGCTGAAAAGTCAGCGATATTCATGCATTACCGAGCTAATGCTCTTAGCCATGTTATCCACCTACCATTGGATAACATGGCTAAGAACTGCTCAGGGGCAGGTGTTAGCTTTTGGAGATATTCGCGCTTAGCGCGAATATCTCCAAAACTTGGTAATAGGAGATAGCGATGTTAGCGACTGTTTCCAGTCGCTAACATCTTGGCACGCCCACTTTGCATGTCATTAGTGATAAATATCACTGACATGCAAAGCGGGGCCCAAGATGGTCGCTATCTCCTACTAGCTGTCGCTACATAGTGTAGATTGCAGCAACTAAGGAACACGATTTTCGAAATAAGCATACAGTAGTTCTATAAAAGGCATATCAAAATTTGGTAACGTCTTTCACTCTAATCATGGTAGTGCAAGAGCAGCACTCCACAGCATACATAGGATTATGTATAGAATATTTCGTACATATTAGCCCATCCATAAACAGTAACCAGTGCACAAATAGATGCCAATTAATTTATCAGCTTCGGGTGAATGAAAAGCTGAATCTCCTATTCCATCACTACAAAGCTCTCCAAAGTAGGTACTAAGCTTGTGATAAAATAAGGGAGGAGCCAAGATGGCGATCGGAACAGTCGCATAACCGCCTCGCTCCGTGATTTCTTCCTCCCCGCCACCTATCCTGTATTTCATCCTGTTCGGGGTGTTCCGAATTTGGTCACCAAGGAAAAGCCTTCACTTACCATCCTTTTCCGGGGCTCTGGCGTGCAGTCATTTCGGCGTTCTGCCCTTGTTGCCTTGCTGGCCTTCCCGGCCCTGACGCCGGGGCCTCGAGTGCTGTGCTTGCCCGGAGATGTTCGGAGTACCGGCGGTCCGGAACCGGTGGAGAGACCCGATGCTGGGAGCCTGAGAGCCGCGGGCCGGAAGCCCTGGAGCGGACCCACCCCCGCGGGTGGGCCACCCCGTATGTCCGATTGCCTGCCGGCCCGAAGAAGAGAAGCCGCGCTGTCCGGCACCCCTCAAGTGGGTAGCCCACTCCTGTTGCTTGTCCCGCCCGGGGTCCGGTGCTGGGCTCCCCCCGAGTGTTGTGGGGAGCACGCCCGTTCTTCTGGTGACTCTCCTTTCTCCGCCGAGCGCCATCCGCCGCGGATCGGTTGTGTGCCCTGGGGCCGCCGGTGCTCCTGGTGGACTTGGAGGCGCCCACGATGATGGCGGCGGGCGCTGTGCTTAAGATGGCGGATGGCCCCTCGGAGAGTCTTTCTCCTGGAGACAGGGAAGTTGCTGCATTTGTCCTCTCCAGCCCTCGTTTGATTCGGGCGGCCCCTACTCGGAGTGCTGTCTTGTCTGCCCTGGCTGCTCTGGGGATCGACCTGTCCTTGAAATGCCGAGGCTTGGAGTCGCGGATCTCCACCATGGCTGCTCCGCCATTTTGTGATGCGGTGTCGTCTTCCCGAATTGTGATGGTTGAAACTTCTCCGGCTGCTGTGCTGGGATCTCCAGCTGGGTGTTTGATTCTATGGGATCATGTGGACCCGGTGCCGATGCTGCAGTGTTTCCTACATCCTGATTTCTCTGCTTCGTGCTGGACAGCCCAGATATTGTGCTTGGCCACGTGGATCGTTGAGGTACTTTTGCATTCTGACTGCTGCCGAGTTCTCCTGGTTGCTTCTTGTTGGCCGGGACGGTGTTTTGCGGAGATCCCACTGGCCTTCCTGGACTGGTATGGACCCACTGTATCATTCTGCTTTTCGGCCGTGGCGGAGTCTGGAAGCTCGACTCTTCATAAAAGTGGACAGAGGTGATTGTGCCGGAGTACCTGTGGGACCCTTTTAAATGGCATCTCCAGGCCTCATTATTTTGGTTAGTTCTTGTTTTTCATCCTTGTGTGGGCTTTTTTCAATGTCCTTTTCGACCTCGATTGGTGATCCGTAGTTGCGGGCGGGGTAGTATTCCATGTTTCGATCGCTGGCTCCTCTCCTCTCCTGTCCTTCTTTTTCCTCTCCTTCTCTCTCTTTCTTCTTTCTCTTTCTTTGTTATTATTCCCTTTCTCTTTCTTCTATATTTCGGGTGACTCTGGGCGACAGGCACGCTGTTTAGTGGGGTAGGCCGTAGCCATTACAGTGATGTAGGGTGGGGGGGGGTGTTTGTTATTTTAGTTTGTTTTGTTCTATGGTCCCTTTTTCCTTTTTCAGGGGGTGGGCTATGTCCCTTTGTTTTCACTCCTTTGTTTCGTACGTGTCCGCACTTTCTCCTTTTCCGGGGCGGGAGGGCTGTACATGTGGCGTCCACGTTATTTGTTTGCTGACATTTGTCCTTTATTTTTGAACCTTTGCTGGGCGTGGGATGTCTTTGGGCTTCGCCCTACTAGGGTTATTTGATTGCGTGGGGGGCTGTCTCCCTCCCGCCCCCCCCCCTCTTTTTCTGTATATGTTGCGTGACGCCCGGTAGATATGGTTGCTGCCTCCTCTATAAAATGTAAAATGAAACCTTTCTTATCCTGGCGCTGACTGTTTAACGTCTTTATTTCACGTCTATCCTGTATTCATTCTATTGTACGCATTGATGTTGCCCCTTTTTTTGACTCTCCTGCTTTTGCGGCCGGCCCCTGTGGTTGTAGGCCTGCGCTTGTACTTCTACGTGTCTTTCAATAAAGGTTTTAAAAAAAAAAAAAAAAGCTTGTGATAAATTATCGTAGCAACCTACAAATGTAAAACCCACACTTCAAGGGCTCTGAGGAGTAGATGTGGGACATTCACTATCACCTTTGCATCAGCAAACAGAAAATATAAATCAAACACTAACAATAGTGGCTGTTCTTTCCAGAGGTTTGGCACTGTGAAATGGGCCACCTTGAAAGCTTCAAAGGGTCAGTGTGTGACCGTTTTTTGGTCCCGTGCACTGTGGCAAGACCAACAAAAAGCACAAACACTGGCCCTTTCAAGCTGGCCCATCTGTCAATGCCACAATGCCAGAGTGTCTGAGATGTCAGTTCAATGTTTAATACCATTAAAGAGCGATAGTAAATGTAAATTTTAAAATATAATTAATCAGGCTCTATTCCTAGAGCAGGGGCACTGGCATTTGTGCATGAGTGCAGTAAAATCAGGCTGATATGTGCTATATGCCGTTTGCATTCAGGCTACTGCCTCTCAGCGCCATGTGGGGCAGAAAAAGTAACAAGTAGAGCGCGAGAGAAACACATTCGGCTAAAAACACACAGATTGTCATAAGTCCACGATCAGTATTACAATATGGGTCCCCTGGTTAGACAGCTTACAATGTATCCTCTAGGCTACATTCTCACGTAATGGTACATCTTTAACAGATGCGTCACTTTGTAAACCCCTGCACTACAATAAACCTGCACCAGGTATAATGTATGCAGGGTGGGCGTTCTCCTGTATCTAAACCTCGTAGAAGGGACACATTGAAATTTATAAGATTTCAGTGCGCCACTTCTAGAACGCCATTGTGTCAAATCCTTATGCTAATTTCATAGGAGGCGTAGAGGTGCCACAGTGCTATAATTATAGCCCTTCCCCCTCCATTGCTTTAGTTGTGTCATGCTTCTGACACAACTCCAGCAATGCGTCAGTTTTGCGCCGACAGTGGCTGACAGTGGCTGACCTCCTCAGTAGCTACGACTCTGCCCTGACAACCCCTTTCCCCTTAGACCTGAGGGGAGACACTCTATCTGCACGGTTGAATCCAACCCTAACAGATCTGCAACCTTCGCATCAGAGGGGTGGTCAATAGCAACCTAGCTAAAGTTCCCACCTACGCTTCTACCTTTGACACCCACTCCTACCACTCCCTAGCCGGCCTCCATATAAACTGCCGGTCAGTTGTAAAGCATGCATCTGATATTGCCGACCTCATCCTGAGTCATAAATTGGACCCAGCGATCTTGTCTGAATCGTGGCTCAAAGATTCCTCATCACCCTTCCTTGACCTCTTAGTCCCCCCCGACCATAACTTCATAAAGTTGGACCGGCCCTCAAAGAAAAAAGGGGGTGGCATTGCTTGTATCTACCGCTCCAACCTCCTTGTTACGGAACTTGCTGGTAGACCCCACGGACTCCTGTGAATACCTCGCACTCGCCTTCTCCAACAATACCTCACAGCTGTGCAAATTTAATTTTTTTTACCACCCCCCTGGCAAGAACGTCGCCTCTACGGACCTCCTCATGGAAATCATCACAGCCAAGGTGTCCCCAAACTCTAACGACATTTTCATTGGCGATTTCAACTTGCATTGGAACGATCCTAAGGACCCTCAGGTCAATGACATCAGAGACTTCTTGGCCAATCAAGCCCTTACCCATGCCTGCTCTCTCCCCACTCATTCTAAAGGTGCCACACTAGGATGGATCATTGCCAAGGAATCAGCAGTCAAACTCATCTCCATTGATCAGTGTGATTGGTCTGATCACCACGCCATCACCTTCCTCCTGTCCAGCACCCACAAATCATGGACACCTCAACCTGTGATTCCCAAACGATGGGTTAGGGACACCAAGAACCTCAACCACAAGAAACTGGCAGCGCGTTGTGAGTCTGACCCCCCCCCCCGACAATGCACATCGGCCACCAACCTAGTGGACCATTACTTCTCCACCATATCTGACATTCTCGATGATCTGGCACCTCTAAAACTAAAAAGAACACAGATCAAGGACAGAAATCCCTGGTTCAGCGGATCCCTCAACAAGGAGAGGAGATCCCTTCGACAGACCAACAAAACGGAACAAATCTGGAAACAACACCCATCCGCAGCACATCTAAATCTTCTTCGACAGGCCAGAAATGCCTACAATAGGAAAATCCTTAGCACTAAAAAATAATTTTTCAGAACTGAGCTGGAGAATGCCAAAAATTGACCTCGCAAACTGTTTGACTTGGTCAAACACCAATCCAACAAACTAGCTAAAACCGCCAAAGAATCACCTAATCTCAAGCGAGGAATTCTCCTCTTTCTTCTGTGACAAAATCTCTGCCCTAGGAAATGAACTTAAATCCGCAACCCTCCACCAAAATCTAAATCAACCAGCTCCACCTCTTCCCTCTGCGTTGTCCTCCCTAACCTCACCCAAAAACCTAGCGCACTGGTCCAACTTTAAAATCTATGACGATTACGCTATCTCGAGAATTCTTGCCTCCTTAAAACCGAACAATCACTTTAATGATTCTCTCCCCTCTAACTGCCTAGCTGCCGCTTCTCGGGCTATCATCCCCTCCTGGACCGCAATAATCAATGCCTCCCTCCTACAGGGCTTAATTCCTGTTTCTTTTAAGACTGGCCAAGTTGTCCCCATCCTAAAAACACCCACGCTGGACCCTGCCTCCGCTGAGAACTACAGACCCATATCCAACATCCCACTCCTTGCCAAAGTCCTGGAAAAATGTGTACAACAGCAGCTAAGCCTACACATCAACAACTTTCATCTGCTAGATGACTTCCAATCTGGCTTCAGACCTGGGCACAGCACAGGAACCACCCTCCTCCACATTGTGGATGATGCCCTCCAAGCCCTAGACCTAGGCAAAACCTGTCTCCAAATCCTTCTAGATCTCTCCTCCGCCTTTGATACGGTGAACCACAAAATTCTCCTAGAACTCCTCAAACTCAGGATAGGGTTGAATGGCACCATCCTTGAGTGATTTAGATCTTTCCTCCAAAACCGCTCTCAGAGAGTCCTCATCAACGGAGATCTATCCGCCCCCTCTCCGGTTTCTGTTGGAGTCCCCGAAGGATCAACCCTCTCCCCCACCCTCTTCAACCTTTTCCTTGAACCTCTCACCGAGGTGCTGGCCACCAACATCTCCAACCTTATGTACGCCGGTGATACTCAGATCTACATAAAAATCTCTTCCCCTGAGGACATTCTCTCCCTCAACGAGACCCTGAGACTGACAGTCCATTGGCTCACTACCAACCAGCTCAAACTTAACGCAAATAAAACCTAATTTCTTCTGATCTCCCCTCCCAAACCCAATCCAGACATCCAGGAATGGATCAAGATTGTCACGCTACTAACCTGCCCTCCTACCATTGTGGACTCAGCAAAATCCCTTGGTATAACCCTTGATGGCAACCTGAATATGCAAATCCATATAAACTCTATGGCCAAAATGGCTAGATTCCACCTGAGCTACCAAAGAAACCTAAAACCCTTCCTCGATGCCTCCGACCTTAAAATGGCAACCCAGGCCCTAGTCATTTCCAGACTTGAATATGGATGCTCTACTCTCGCAGGGCTACCCAAAAACTATCTGGCCCCATTGAAAGACTGCCTCAACACCGCCGCCAGACTCCTAACGGGCTCAAGAAAATTTGACCACATCTCTCCCCACCTCAAAGCTCCGAACTGGCTTCCCCTAGAGGCCAGAATACAATTTAAACTAGCCTGCATCACTCACAAAGCTCTATACTTGAATTCCCCTACATTTCTCGTACAAAAACTCCTGCTATCCGGAGGAGCCAGAAACTCCAGATTCGCCAAAAACAGGCTGCTGCAACCAGCATGTTTCCGGAAAACAAAACCTACAATCGGGCCTTCTCTGGGGCTGCACCAAGAATCTGGAACTCTCTTCCTCCCTCCATCAGAAGACTTCCGTCCCTGGCACACTTTAAGAAGGAGACCAAAACCTTCTTAATGGGAAAATATCTCACCTAAAGAACACTTTTCAATCACCTCATCAACTTGTTCCACCCTCTTCCTCGGCATTATCCAGGACCTCCACCGATGACACATTTTTCTTCACTCCAGGGCATCCCCCCATGAGATGAGACGGTGTGTATATTATACCTACCTGCTTTAATTTTTATCTGCTTTAATTTGACTGTTTTTCGTTTTCCTATCTGCTGCCACTTTATTTCTCACTGCTGTTTGCCATTATCATTGTATTGTAAGTTCACCATTATCATTGTATTGTAAGTATACTTGCCTTCATTCTTTGCGCCCTGCCGCTTCCCTCCTTACCCCCCTTTTTTCTTCTGTACCCTCACCCGATTCCTGCCACGGACCCCCTGTGGCCCACCCCATTGCCACCCGCTCCCTCCTCCCAGCTGCTCCTCCCTCCCCCCTGCCTTAAATGGTGGCCGCTGTGCGGCCGTGCCGCTGGTGAGCCGAAGGCGCACTAAAGGCAAGCCCATCTGCGCCCGTCCGCGCCTGGTCCGCGCCCAGCGCCAGAAACCCTGGACCCGGCAACCACAACGCCACCAGACTTCACTACGACGCCAGCACCCTCTACGCACTCAATACTGGCCGAAACCACACCTGCTTCCAGGCCGCCCCGAAACGGACCCACGGACCCTTCTCCTGCAGCTTCACCTGCGACAGAACCACCAAACCTCCAAGTTCCGAACCCAAACACCTCCGCTGCATACTCCTCAACACCTGCTCCGCACACAAACACGCCTTCGATCTCTGGGATCTGCTCGACACCTTCGCCTCAGACGTGGCCTGCCGACGAGACCTGGTGGAACGACTCCTCGGCACCCGACATCGCCAAAGCCATCCCAGACGGTTACAAGATCACATGCACGGCCCACGCCAATGGAGTCGGAGGAGGAATAGCCATCATCCACAAGTCCACCCTCAAGGTCGCCACCCACGGAGACGACACCATCAACACCGCCGAACACCTGCACTTCCGAATCCACACCAACCCCAACACCTCCCTCAGAGGAACACTTATCTACAGACCCCCCGGACCACGGGCGCAATTCAGCGACTCCAATGCTGACCTCACCAGCACCCATGCACTCGCCTCCACGGACTACATCCTCCTCGGGGACCTGAACTTCCACCTCGAGAACAACATCGACGCCAACTCACCCACCCTGATCGACAACCTTGCCAACCTCGGCCTCAGACAACTCGTCACCGCACCAACCCACCCTGTCGTCCACACGCTGGACCCGGTCTTCTCCACAGGCTCCCACGTCACCTTAAACCACACCACGAACTCCACTGGACCGAACCCCGCTGCATCCATTTCACCTTCAATAAACCAACCACACACCACCTCACCCAACAGCTATGCCGGAAACTGGAGAAAACATGGCTCTAAGAAGGCACACCGGACAACCACGCAGCCCACAAGGACACCACACGCAGACATCACCACCTCATCAGACTAGCCAAGAGATCCTGCTTCCAAAACCGCCTGGATAGCAACGCACACAACAGCGAAGAGCTCTTCAGCATCGTAAAGGAACTCTCCAACCCAAGCGCCAACACCAATGACATCCCACCCTCACAAGAACTGTGCAACTCACTAGCCATCTTATTCCACCGCAAGATCGCTGACATCCATGACAGCTTCAACACCACGACCGCCCCGACTACGCCAGACGCCACCTTCCCTGTGAACACCACCAGCGCCAACCGCCTGCCCTCCTGGTCCAACGTCAACGACGACGAGACATGCAAGGTCATGAACTCGATCCACTCAGGATCTCCGTCATACCCGTGCCCACACCACGTATTCAACGAAGCAGATGCAGCCATCGCAACCCAACTACAGAAGGTCATCAACATCTCCTTCGAAACAGGGACATTCCCGGAAAGCTGGAAGCACGCCAAAATCAACACCCTTCTCAAGAAGCCCAAAGCGGACCCCAAGGACCTCAAGAACTTCCGGCCCATCTCCCTGCTCCCGTTCCCGGCAAAGGTCATCGAGAAAATTGTCAACATGCAACTGACACGCCACCTCGAAGACAACAACTTCTTGGACCCTTCCCAGTCCAGATTCAGACAAAACCACAGCACCGAGACAGCCCTCATCGCCGCCATAGACGACATCATGCGCCAACTAGACAACGGCGAAACACCAGCCCTCACCCTTCTAGACCTGTCGGCCACCTTCAATACGGTCTGCCATCACACTCTAAAGACATGCCTCCTAGAAGCCGGAATCCAAGAGAAGGCCCTTAACTGGACCACGTCCTTCCTCTCCGGCAGATCACAGAGCGTCCGCCTCCCACCCTTCCGATCCGAAGCCACCAACATCATCTGTGGTGTCCCCCAGGGCTCATCCCTCAGCCCGACGCTGTTTAATATCTACATGGCCCCCCTCGCACAAGTGGCCTGCCATCACAACCTCAACATCATCTCCTACGCTGACAACACCCAGCTCATCCTCTCTCTCACCAAGGACCCACACACCGCCAAAACCAACCTCCATGAGGGAATGAAGGCCGTCGCCGACTGGATGAGGAGCAGCCATCTAAAGCTGAACTCAGACAAGATGGAGGTCCTCATCCTCGAACCCACCCTCTCAGCCTGGGACGACTCCTGGTGGCCGACCACAATGAGAACAGCACCAACACCCACTGACCATGCACGCAACCTAGGATTCATCCTCGACACCTCCATCTCCATGTCCAAACAGGTCAACACTGTCTCCTCCTCCTGCTACAACAACCTCCGCATGCTCCGCAGGATCAACAAGTGGATCCTAACCAAAACAAGAAGAACAGTGACACATGCCCTCGTCAGCAGCAGACTGGACTACGGCAATGCACTCTATGCAGGAATCCCAGCCACACACCTACGACGACTACAACGCATCCAAAACGCTTCTGCCAGACTGATCGTCAACGTCTCCCGCCACAACCATATCACCCCCCACCTGAGAAGCCTTCACTGGTTCCCCGTCGACAAGAGGATCAGTTTCAAGCTCCTCACCCACGCACACAAAGCACTCCACAACGTCGGACAAGCCTACCTCAAAAGCAGACTCAACTTCCACACCCCACCCGCCAGCTCCGCTCCGCCCGCCTCACCCTCGCCGCTGTCCCCTGCATCCAACGTTTGACCTCTGGTGGTGTAGTGTAGTTCCTATATTCCCAATAGGCTCTGCGCATTGGAATAATATAACCAGCAGTATAGACGTAGGACTGAGGTCGACTAGGTCTCTACTGACTATATTAGACTTAATTAGTTTTGCCAGCAAGTTCAGAGGTCACTAGAAACTTTCTCGAATAAACAAGGAGGAGTTTAACTTCCCTGGATAGACAAGAAGGGATTAGCTTCTGACAACCATAAAACATGACAACTTTGCTCCCTCAGAATAAGAGTGTATCTCTAGAGTCGTGTAAAAACAATAGACAACTATTTCACTCAGTCAAATGTGCATACTTAGTTTCACCAGAGTGCAGAGAATAGAGAGACGGGCGTTTTCAATAAAAGGTGTTATTTATTGAGCAGTCTTCTTTCTCATGCAAGAGAAATGAATTGCCACAATTGCAATACTCATAGTAAAGTAAAGTGCGTACAGTAAAAGGAGTATTATAAAATAATACTGCAAAAGCATTGATATGGTTTCTTAGCCATATGATACTTTAAAATAGATAAAATATATACATACATATATACATTGACTAACGTACTCAACTGGTGCTTCTAAATACGCCTACCCCGGTGTACCTGACCTAAGCCTAATACGTGGGAAGGAGTAAGTAAGTAGCAGTTTAAGTTAAGTTGGTTTTGCCAAGAATCTGAATCAAGAATTCTCTTTAAGGGTTTAGTCAGCTCCGTACCTGGGTAATAGAAAGCAGGAGGTCTGGTATCTCTCTCTCAGGACTCAATATCCCAGCAACCTGCAAGGGCGGCTGAGAACACCGGAGCTGGATTTCTCGGCAGGAGAAAAGACAGCGTCTCTCTCAGTGCGTCAAAAGGGAGGGGCGGCGTCCGTGGGCTTTCGCATCAGCTGGGCTCTCGGGCAAGTAGATAGCCGCTCTGCTCCAAAAACCACTGTGTGTTTGCTTAAGGCAATGTTGGTATATTTATACCTGAAAGGTGCCGGGTTTGACGTAAGGTTGGACATAAGGCGTCAATAAAGATGTCACTAAGAACTGGCCGTTCTTACAGTGCTCACAGGAGTTCTAGGACGAATCAAAACAAAAGCCATGGGGATTTCCCAGGTTGCTGGAGGTTCGTTTTGTTTAGAGAACTCGTTGTACTTTCGGGAAGTAGCCTTGCTTAATATGGACTGCATGGGCTACAACTAAATATGGATATGATTCTTATGCCTTTATAAGGATATTATTTATTATAACCACATAAGGGCATAAATTAGGAATATCGAATTAGGGTCCTAGATAGAAATACAATACCCACTCCACGATCTAATGTCCATCATTACTAAAACTAAGCAATATCAAACATATAATGGTGCATGTGTTTTCCAACCCACCCCAAAATACATAATTTGCATTTGAAATGGTATATGGTAAATACACGAAAAGATTGGTACTGTACGCTTATCAAGCAGTGATTTCATTCAGTTAAAAATGCATATATATATCAGCTGAATGATTGCAAAAATTACACATGAAATGGCTCTGAATACAGAAAAGAAGGTCGAGACCATTTCATCACATATTTATACAGATTCTGTAAATGTGCTAGAGGCTGAGGTAATATATTGTCTCTAGAGTTCCAAAAATAGAAGGGTAACTGGACATAATATCGACTACATAATATCGAATGGACAAAATATCGACGGAAAAATATCGACATTAACAAAATATCGAGTATAGGAATATCGTTGAAAAAAATATCGACTGCAAAAATGACCCAAAAATATCGAATACAAAAATATCGACTTAAAAATATCGAATAGACAAAATATCGAAATATAGTGAAAGTAAAAAATATCGAGAAAATGTTAGAAAATATTGATTTTATAAAATAATATATATATAATATATAAATAAATAGTACCAAATGTTTAGGAGCGGGTTGTGGGTTTATAGGGGAATAGGGTGGGAAGTAATTTAATAATAATTAATTAGTTAATATATGTGTGGTAATTGTTTTAATTAGATTTTAATTGGTAATTAATTAATATTAATTAGTTAATTGTTTAATTGATTAATTAGCATATAATTTAATTGATTAATTGATTAATTGATTATTAATAATTAATATTTTTTAAAAAAATTTGTATATGATTTTCATTGATACATTGGTTATTAATTAATAATAATTAGTGATTTATTGTATTAAGAATTAGTATATTATTTACATTTATTAATTGCTAACACATTAATTATAATTAGTTAATGATGTAATTAATATATTGCATATCATTTAAATAAATTTATTGGTAATTAATTTATAATAATGACTTAATTACATTCATTGTATACATTTAAATGTAATGTGTTAATTAATGTTGATGTTAATTAATTAATTGGAATTAAACAATATTAATTAATCTAAATTATTATTATAGCTAATGTGATAATATATTTTATAATAGTTTTTTGAAAAATATTTGTTTTTTTTATATATTTATGTTTAATGTTGTGTTCATTATTATTTATAGTGTTCTGGCTTAGTTTCATAGTTTTTGTTATAGGTTAATTGTTTAGGGTTCAGGGTAATTTTGGTAGTCGTGAGTGAAGGTGTATTTTGTGGGATTTGGGAAATTTTTAAGTTTGTGGGTAAATGGGTATTTTTGAGGTTCAGGGTCAGTTTTCAGTTTGTGGGAAAAGGAGTATTTGTAGGGTTCAGGGTCAGTTTTCAGTTTGTGGGTGAAGGGCTATTTGTAGGGTTCAGGGTCAGTTTTCAGTTTGTGGGTAAAGGGGTATTTGTAGTGTTCAGGGTCAGTTTTCAGTTTGTGGGTAAAGGGGTATTTGTAGGGTTCAGGGTCAGTTTTCAGTTTGTTGGGAAAGGAGTATTTGTAGGGTTCAGGGTCAGTTTTCAGTTTGTGGGTGTAGGGGTATTTGTAGGGGTCAGGGTCAGTTTTCAGTTTGTTGGGAAAGGAGTATTTGTAGGGTTCAGGGTCAGTTTTCAGTTTGTGGGTGTAGGGGTATTTGTAGGGTTCAGGGTCAGTTTTCAGTTTGTGGGTAAAGGGGTATTTGTAGGGTTCAGGGTCAGTTTTCAGTTTGTGGGAAAAGGAGTATTTGTAGGGTTCAGGGTCAGTTTTCAGTTTGTGGGTGAAGGGCTATTTGGAGGGTTCAGGGTCAGTTTTCAGTTTGTGGGTAAAGGGGTATTTGTAGTGTTCAGGGTTAGTTTTCAGTTTGTGGGTAAAGGGGTATTTGTAGGGTTCTGGGTCAGTTTTCAGTTTGTTGGGAAAGGAGTATTTGTAGGGTTCAGGGTCAGTTTTCAGTTTGTGGGTGTAGGGGTATTTGTAGGGTTCAGGGTCAGTTTTCAGTTTGTTGGGAAAGGAGTATTTGTAGGGTTCAGGGTCAGTTTTCAGTTTGTGGTTGTAGGGGTATTTGTAGGGTTCAGGGTCAGTTTTCAGTTTGTGGGTAAAGGGGTATTTGTAGAGTTCAGGGTCAGTTTTCAGTTTGTTGGGAAAGGAGTATTTGTAGGGTTCAGGGTCAGTTTTTAGTTTGTGGGTAAAGGGGTATTTGTAGGGTTCAGGGTCAGTTTTCAGTTTGTGGGTAAAGGAGTATTTGTAGGGTTCTGGGTCAGTTTTTAGTTTGTGGGTAAAGGGGTATTTGTAGGGTTCAGGGTCAGTTTTCAGTTTGTGGGTAAAGGGGTATTTGTAGGGTTCAGGGTCAGTTTTCAGTTTGTGGGTAAAGGGGTATTTGTAGGGTTCAGGGTCAGTTTTCAGTTTGTTGATAAAGGGGTATTTGTAGTGTTCTGGGTCAGTTTTGGCCTTTAGGGTCAAGGGGTCTTTTTAGTGTTTTGGGACAGTTTTGGGTATTTTAGAGTGCTGATGTATAGTTTAACTTAACAGTGATACATTAAATTTATTACACGAAAATAGATATTATTATAACTTTACATTTGTACACTTTATTTAGATAAAAACAATTTATGTATTAGCATGTTTCCAGACAGTAGCTAGAGTGGAGTTGGAATTCTAATTATTAATTGGTTGGTGTCCAGCACCATCAGTAATATTACCAACACTGGAGTTGGATTAATAAAAATACATTGGTTAGTCTCCACCACATTTTATGGTATTACCTTGAGTGTAGTAGGAATAGTAAAATAATTTTTGCTAGTGTCCTGCAGCTTCTATGATTTTAGATTGACTGGAGTAGTAACAATACATATAAAATTGGTCAGTATGCAGCACATTGGTATACATTTGTTCATTACTGTATTTTAATAATAAAAAATTATGCAACATAGATGTTTTCAAATTAGTTTATTAAACAATTTTTAATTTTTTTATTGTGTACTACAATAAAATCAAAAACAAATATAACATCACATTTTTTTTTACTTTTATTATTCACACAATAACATCTTTACATTTATATACATGTGGTCAATGTAAACAATAATTTGGATTACTAGATTCTTTCAGTAAATTTTACATATTCCCATCAGTCATTTACAATTTAAAGTATTTATATAGAAATACATTAAACAATGATTTGTTATATATTTCTTACATTAATATTTAATAATGTTAATATTAAATATTAATATAATAAAATATATAATACATATTTCTTTTTAACAAGTAACATGACTATTATTACATTTCTTAGGATAAATTGAAATACCAAAATAAATTTTCTTGGTGTATATTTCACACAATGTTGTTTTTACATAAAACATATAAATCGCTTTGGTTGTAAAGTTTATAATTGTATAGGGAAACAATATGTTTAATTATAATATCTGGTATTTATCAAATATTAGTAAAGCAATTATATAATTTTGTTATAATTAGAAATAATTATATAATCTTTTTTTACTAATTAATAAAAATAATAATTATTTTAATAATTATTATTATTATTAATTAATAAACATAAACATTCATTGATTATTAACAAAAATATATATATTCACAGATAAAATAGAGACTTTTTTCAGGGCATTCTTTATATACTAAATGGTTCTACTTGTTATATTAATAACAATAAATAAGTTATATTATTTATCATTATTAATTATTCCCATAAACATTTATAATGTTTTATAAAAATTATACACAAAATTATTCATATAAATATACAGAATAACTAAATATTTACATCTTTTATTCAAAGTTTTACATAATTATTTTATATTATTAATATATAATACATATTATATATTAATTTATATTAAATATATTATTTTTTGTTAATAAAGGAAAATTGTCATGAGTATAGTGTATTAATTTGTTACATTATACATGTGTATGTATTATATATTTTTTATTTCACATTGTTTATTCTATTATCCTTTTACACAAATGGGTTAAGGGGACTACTTTTTTACCGCGTAAGGTTATTGCGCTCCATTCAGGACTGGAGAAGCTCGCGGTTGGGAGTTGCTTCGCGTGGAGAGAGGTAAGGTTATTTTTTAATACAAATTATAAGTAAGTGGTCATGTTTGAGGGTGTAATCAAACTCTGTAGTGTTTTTTGGTGTATGTATTATTAGTTTAAGTAGCGTTTGGGTGAAAAGTCTGCGTTATAGATGTGTCGTGCTTTTTTTCCTTCAAGTCTAATTTTAAGTGTTCGGAAATGTCTTCTTACATGGTTAATGTTAATTGTTAGTATATTTACAAATGTGAAGGGGGTATTTGTGGGTGGCTTTCGTTATGTATGTCATTTTACAGGTTTCGGTTCCTCGCATGAAAACTACATGGAAGGAAGCGTGTTTTTTAACGGAGAAACAAATGTTTAAGTTATTATGCTTATATTTTGACTTTTATCTCCTATTTTTCGTCTTTGCCTGGAGCGGTTTTTTCACTTTTTAAACCTTTTTCTGGTTTTTTGGAGGGTTTCGAATCGGATTGATACTTTGATATGCGTGACCGTTTTTTTAAAATTGTGTGTATATAACTTTAAATCCTAACGTGTACACACTACTGTTTTCGGGATTTCCTGGAGCGTTTTTTTACGTTTTACAATTTATTTTCGGGTTTTTGAGGGTTTCCCATATTGGAATAGTAAGATATTGGATTGGATTGTATGGATTTATTTTTCCTTGATTGCGTCTCTCAATTCCAAAAATTTTAAGTATTTATTTTACAATTTTGATTGGGTGGGAAATGTCGATTTCTAATGTTATGTGTATGTTATAAAAAATTATAAACATTGCATATTTGTTACGAATTTTTTTACATATTTTTTAAAAGTTTGTCAAACAAATATGTTTTATTTATAATTCATTATATATGTTTATGACATGTGATTTTTATTAGTATTGTAAGAAGACATTCGTATATTTACTTGACATTTTTATAGAAGACTTTTTGCTATTATTGCCAGGTATTCTAAACCTCTAGTTGTAGGGTATAATGTGACTTGACTTTGAAGTAGTCGGAACATTTGTTGGGTTTGTTTAGTGAGTTTGGGCCCTATTTGTGACACTGATTGTTCCATTCTTAGTTCCTGATAGCTTTGTTCTTTTTTCAAAGCTTCAAGAAGGTTGTGGAATGTGGGTTTGCCTCTGTTTGTAGTTGCTTGGAAAGCATTATGCCACCCTTCAACACTGTTGTTGGTTTTCGCCTCTTGGTTTAAAGTACTGAGATAGACATTCCACCAAGGGATTTGGAATTTGGGCTGGCGTCGATGTCCTGATCTGTGCAACCTTCCCACCCAAGTGTCTTCAAAATAGTCTAGCAATGGTGTTAGCTTATCCTCATTCCTCTTATAATATGCGCTGTCAATTAATAAATTGTAATGTTCAGCAACATCTGTAACAGGGACGTAGGCCAGGGCTATTAACTTTTTAACTTGATAGGCAAAGGTGCTATCTGTAGAGTATAGTACACTTAAAGTAGATTTTTGGAGATGCCTCCATATACTCTGATTAAAATGATAATAGCAACCCTGGATTGCTGTGTGGGGAAATGTTCTCAAAATGCTATTTATCATAGCTAATTCGAAATCAATAATTATTTTTTCGGGAAAATAATTATTGATTTCCGTTTTGAGAACATTTAAAATTTCGGTGTAGGTTGTTTGCTGTTTGTTGGGTAGCAAACAGTAAATGAAAGGTATGTTAGAATGATGGTATAAACCGTGGATGGAATACAGTTGGTAAAAAGGTTTTGGGCAGGGTTTAAATGTTCCATCCATCATCCATTGGGGACACTGTTGGATTTTTCGTAAATTACTTGCAGTTGCAAACATAATTATTCTGTTTGTACTGCTTTCATTATCAAAAAGAATACATTTATCTTTATTGTGTGTGATGGCCATTTCGGGTGAAATAATAATTTCTTCAAAACAAGTTGGGTTGGGTTGGGTTGTGCTAGTGAGTCGTTTGGTGCGTGCAATTGTGCGTTTCAGGGAATCAATAGAGGGTAGTTGCCCTGAAGCATGGTTAGGGATTTTTACCAATTCTTCTTTAAGTATTTGGGTGGTGGGTTTGTCACTTTGTGTGCTAGCACTTTTAATACTTTCTAAGGCATCTCTAATTTCAATTTCGGTGACATTTGGGGGATGATTATGTTCTCTAGTAAATAGCACATTAGTTTCCTTGGTAGTGGCCCTCCCATAACATTTGTTGGAGTAATATTGTGTACACTTCCAAAAAACCTTTCTACCACTTTGTCTCTCCTGATTATACACATAACCCATGTAGCATAATAGCAATTTATTTTTCTGAGACATGACAAATTCTGCACCTTCAGTCATTTTGATTTACTTGTTCTAGGAAAGAGTAGAAAGAAACAAAATCAGTACACATTTTTTTACTTATGTGGTGCTAACATCATTAGTGATGCATTTATACTTACAGTTAATCAAAGTAGTAGTCACAGAAGCAGAAATGTCTTTTGAATGATGTTCTTGTATGTATGTCTTTATTTGCTGTTGGTATGAAAATATAGAAAAACAACGTTAATGTTTATATATAACAAATGTATTTCCTACTCAAAAGCAGTTGTCATTTTTGTCTACTAGTGCATTTGATGTAAACATTACATATACTTACTTGTTTAAATAGTAGAATAGTAGTAATTGCTGGAGTTCATCAATTTAGTACAGGTATGATCTGTAGAGTAGATAGAATAAATAAAAGCAAAATATTATAATTTTAATACTGAACCGTTTGGAAATGTAACAGATTTAAACGTATACTAACTTCTAAATATGTCGTTTTCTTTGTTGTAGGTAGAATAGCTGTATGATGTATTCAGAATATCTGTAGAGGAAATATAAAATAGATAAGATGTTGTTAAGAACATAGACTGTGTTATTTTCGGCAGTTTTAGAGAAATGATAAATATACTTACATTTTTTACAAGGCGATTCTTCTATATTGGTATATTTTGTGTAGGATGTTTTCATATGATATGTAGAATAGATGTATGATGTTTTCTGAATATCTGTAGAGGCAATTTAAAATAAATAACATGGTGTTAAGAATATAGTTAGCGTTTTTTGTGCCAACATTTTAGCAAATAACAATTATACTTACATTTTTCTGAAGGGTATTTTTGTGTTTTGCTATAGTTGATCTTGGATTTTTCAAATGATCTATAGGGAAGATGTAAAAAGCAAGATATGTTGTTTAAAAATGTGCATTAATGAAATTGGCCGTTTTATAACAAACACATCTATACTTACATGTGTAATTAGGTTAGTTTTATCGTTTTTGCAGTAGAAATAGCACCATTTCTGTATATCTGTAAATATAATGTCAATGAAAAATAAATACTCTTGTAAATTAGTGTTTAAACAAAGCAGTTGGTGTGTAACAGAGAATTATTATATACTTACTACCTGATTTTGCACATGAAGAAATATGACCATGTAATAGGAATTGTGTTGGAGTAGTTTCTATCAGAAAAGTAGGAAGACATGAAAATAAAATAAGTCTAAGAGTTAGGAGATGTAAGGAAAATAGTGCACTTCTAATGTAGTTTTCTACTAAAATGCTGTGTTACTTACTTGATTAATTAGCTAGTAAGCTGGATCTTTAAAGATGTTTATTCTGCAACAAAATCTTCAAAGTGTTGGCATCTACTTTCCAGATAGGTAGCAGCAACAAATGGTAGAATGCATGTAGCCCTTTTATAGTATATGTGTTATGTGTGCTTTGATTTGATTGGTTGTAGGATGTAAGGAAGCATAGTATAGGCTAGTTTGAATTTTTTTAAGTTAATTGGAGTGTTTGTTGATGTGAGAATGGTGGTATGTGGTTGTTCCCGCATTAAAGCAGGTTCGTGTTTAAATTAAATATATTTATATGTGAAAATAAGTAATGAAAATGTTAGTTAAATGCAAAGGATAATAGAAAATGATAAAATGCATGTAATAGAATGTATAGTAAATGTGGATTAATAGTAATTTTATGTAAGAAACAGGTATTATATGTGAAAAGTTTTTTTTACTGAGAAATGACTTTTATTGATGATAAAGATGGTATTTTAGAAAGAAAAGTGTGCAAACATGAACTCGATATTATTTTTTTAACGATATTGTGGTAGTCTATATTTTTGTAGTCGATATTTTTGTAGTGTTAGGGCTAATTTCATGTCCAACGATATAATTGTAGTCGATATTTTTTTAAGCGATATTTATGTATTCGATATAGTTAGTACTCGATATTTTTTACTCGATATTTTTGTAGTTTGTGTAATAAGTATAGTAAGTCGATATTTTTGTTGTCGATAATTTGTCAACGATATTTTGGTAAGTCGATAATGTGTCCGTCGATAATATTTCAGTGATCCAAATAGAAGCTCTGTTCTCTAAGAATAGTTCTACTTTAAGCAGAGTACATGTGCCAGAAAAATGGTAAATATTTTGGAAGTCGAAAAAAATAATTTCGCTTTCAGGGGAAAAAAATAGTTCCAAATATTTTCAGTAGCTTTTGTTTATCAAAGAAGAAGGCCGAATTCAGAGTTCAGGGAACGCTGTGTGCTCGTTGCTTAAAAAGTTATTCTTTCTGTTCAGGGGAGAACATCATTTCAGACAGACTCGCAAAAAATTGGTCTACGACATCAGGTGAAAGTTTGACCAAGTTTGAAAATGCCGCAACAGTGCAGTCGTGAGAATGATTGCTATCATCGATGTCAGGATCAGCAATGCTCACAGAAGGTTGTACCTGGGTGATACTGCTCTCCTCTCGTACTCCACTGCCACATGCTCGTAGTGGTGAAGTCTCAATGAATGCCATCATCAGAATGGGTAGCCGCTGGGGACAACACGATGCATGAGCCGTTACAGGACCTAGCAAAGTATCTGTATCCATTGGTACTGCTGATGGTAGTGTAAGACAGACGTCGAACACGCATTCTTCTCCGCATAGCATACATCGAAGCACAGGTAAGATGCAATTTTGCCAGATTGGTCTGAATGAAAGAAACCAGGTCATATTCAGATCTCTTAGCCGGGCTAATCCGAGGACTTTATTTATGCGGTCCCGATAGCTTATAGCTAGGATCGTTTCTTCCATCGTTAGTGGAGTCTTGTCTGTGACTTGGCTTGCCATATCGGAGCAGAAGGATCAAAAACAAAATTCCTGCTACGAGTCCCAAAAGTAGTGGTAGGCAGCCAAAGACAGAATGGACAACATTTGGAAAAATGCCCAGAACTGTTTCGAATGGTGTTAACAGTCCCGAAAAAATTGTCTTAAATGCATGTGGGATGCCACTGGTATCTGACATATTTAGGAGTTGGCTTAGCATTTCTACGAAATGCACGGGGCAATTTGTTGATAAAAGGGAATGTATCTCTGCCGTTGTCCTTGCAACTTGCAGATCATACGTTTCTTTTGATGACGTTAAGGGCACAGTTGTCTGTAAAAGAACAGACTTTATTCTGTTTAAAGTATCAATTCGAATAGAAGAGATATTCAAAGAAGGCCAAATTGTCGCCTCCGTATCTGGAGTGCTGTTTGGATACAACACTTGCATACAGCAAGTGACCATGGAACTTACGCTCACGAGATAGGCTTTCCCTGGCACCATGCCACAACAGCTGTGGTCCGTTATTAGAATATAACTCCCGTTAGAAAGTTGTCTAAAGAATGGCTCTATCTGTGTTGCAGGAGTGCCGTGCAGGTGACATGAAAGGTTATTTGAAGACCCTTCGCAGGCCCCATGCAAGTTAATGCCTTGACAAAGAAGTGTACCGCTCAGTGATCTTTTACAATTGTTACCACTAAGAAATACATTCTTTTTCTTTTCACTGTAACATGTGTGTGTATAAGGTAATTTCCATGTTGACTTGATGTACCCTTTACCCAACCTTTCATACTTGCCCGCTGGTATATACTCTTGGCAGTATTTAAATTGGAAAGTTGTTATCGGAATTGTAATTATTCTGTGTATTATCCATTCAATGACAGGTCTTTCTGGCATTGTCAATGGTAATCTCTCAAGTTTTTCAATGCTCAGAATCGTATAGTCTGCTCCTTTTTGTGCCAAACTGATTTGTTTATCAGTAAGGTTAAAGATAGAGAATAATGACGTTGTGTTGATTAAACGCCATGGTACGTAGCCTGAACGCAGATTTTGCAACGTCCAGCCAAGCTGTACAATAGAACGTAATTGGGACTGACCGTGTTGTAACATTAGTAAGTCCTGCTCTATTATATCAATAGCAGATGATACAATACTGTCCAGTGAATATATTCTGGAGGACAGAGTCATTAACCCATTGTCCACAACAGAAAGTGATTTTTCCAAATTAATACGATCAATTTCTAGTATTTTCTCTGCTGTTTCAATTTGCATTACTTTCCAAGCTTCGTTGTATGCAGCGTATATACCGGCCGCTATGAAACGTTTTTGACGGTGTTTGCGTGGTCCCAATATGAAATCCCGCAAGTCAGCACCGTCTTTAAGTAAAGTCAAGTGTTGCTTAATTTCTGCCAGTGTGGATTTTTGTAGCCATTCAAAGCATAGTTTCCCTACACTGTATGTTGTTACTATCCCTGGATGTTGTCTCTGGGAGTATCTAGGGTCTGGCCTGGTCATTTTGAACCCCTGTATTTTGTTCAGGAATCTATCTTGACAGTTATTTGTGTCTGTGGGCCAGATCAACCATTTTTTCCAATCAGGATGTGTTCTGTTTTGGTTTAAAATATGGGATACGTCTATCTCCATGTCTGTAGTGCTATTACTATCAGGTATGGGCTGTGGAATAGACGGTTTGTTTAAGTCTTTAATCTTAGCTAGGCCAAGACAAGTAGTCTGTTGAATTGTGTCATTCAAGAATAATATTTGTTCTGGGATCATGCAGGCTCTAAATAATGCTTCTAAACCTTGGACCTGCCATTCTTTTGTAGCCCAGATGGTTTTTGTTTCAATGTTGTTTTTCCAGAATTCAAAACCAAATGTAATCATTTTTTCATAAAATGTTTCAGAATAGATCAATTTAGTATTTATCAGCATTGTTTTCATTCCTGTCTTAGTTAACATTTTAAAATAAAACGTTTCTGCATCACTTGTGTTAAACCCTGCGAAGTATGGGAATTTCTCATAAAATGTTTTCGAGCTGCTTTTAGGTGGTGTTGCACAATGTTCCCATTGATTATAATTAAAAACATTTCTAGGTTGAGCAGATTTATGCAAATAGTGATGACCAAAATGATTATAGCAATACATTTCTTCATAATTTGATGAACCCTGTATATAATCATGTTCTGTAAATTTTGCTGACATTACTAAATCTGACATCATATCATTGATACTTTCAAAGTCCCAATCATCAGAGAATGTACTTGGTTTTACAAAGTCAGTTAATGAATCCTTGAACTGATAGATATTTCAAGAGCTCAATCGGGCCATAGATTTCATAATCCATTTTGTCCCATGCTATCCCACCGGGTATTGGATTGGCTGTGACATTCACTGATGATAGTTCTCTTTTCTCGATGTGAGATAACTTGTGTGGCTTTAGGACCAAGTTGATGGTCTGACTTGCTGTGTCCATTGTACTGTATTTTCCTTCAATGAATTTTCCCAAACAAAGAACCATGATGAGCCAAAGCAGGAGGAAAAGTACACCTAACACAATCCAAAATTCAATCCATGGAGAAATCAGATAGGTTTATTTGAGCTGATGAAAGAGTTCAGTTACTTTGTCTTTAAAAGTTTTTGTTGCTGGCGTTTCTTCAGGTTCGCTTGGATCTTCAGAAAAGTTATCGAAATTGATGAAGTAGCCAGATGCAGTTCTGTCAATTGTTGGAATTGCTTCCGGGTTTTCATTTGCTTTTGCATTGTTTGTTTCATTAGCATAGTCTGAGGCTTCATCGTTGTAGACTGGTGTTTCTTGACAAACTGTTGCAATTTGGGTTTCAAGAGGCATAAGTTCCATGGCTTTGTTGCATAGTCCTTTTTTATTCACTGCAGGTTTATCAAATGTGATTAGTCTCTCAGTTTGAACCTCTTGTATTGTAGCAAATGTTGGTACTCTGCTATTTCTTGGGAGTCCACTGGGCCTACTACTTATTATTGGCCACATGATTGTGGTTTTACCAGGTCGATGGATACAACTCGGTTCTCCTTTTTACCAGCAAGGGGCGGTAGTACTACTGATCTTGTTCCGCTGACAGCTAAGACAGGTACTGCTTTTCTGTCAGAAGGCCCAAATTCCTTCTTCACCGCGATCTTCTCTCTGACCAGATCCCCAATCTTTGGAATCCAGACAGGCCTTGCTGGGACAGGTGGTTTCTCCTCAGTGGCTGTTGGCTGCTGTTTTAACTTTACGTTGCTCAGGCCTTTTCGTGTTTCATTTAAGTCCTGTAAAACAGCCAAACGGTCCTTGATATCAAAGCATTTTTCTTCTACCACTGAAGTCTGACTATCAAGGTCCTAAATATGCATTCTAGTCTTGAACAATAGTTCGTACGGACTGAAACCTTTTAGAGAATTTCTTGGCAGATTATTAAGACTACGTTGGACACTTGTTCAATGTTGGACCCACCCATCACCCGAACCTAATACCCTCGCCGTTATAGATTGCTTTATGTCCCGTTTTTTTCTTTCCACTACCGCATTTCCCTCAGGATGGAAGGGACAAGAGTACCGCAATGCAATGCCCATGCTGGTCATGGCCTCCATATAAGCCCGAGAGCTAAAAGCAGGACCCTGGTCAGAATGTAGCATGCCAATTGCGTATGTGCCGATATGGACTCGCAAATCTTTGTATAACAGTTCTGGCGTCAGCCGAGCGCTGGTGTCTACATTTTAAGTGAATCTAGTCTTAAACATTAATGGGACGCATTACTCCTGCTGGATTTTAGCGTATAGATAGCCTTATGCTAACTAAAAGAAGGGTCCTGGCAATACTCCGGTCGGTTCGCCACTGCGATCTCTGTTGCAGTTTGGACAACTCATTGCAAATTTGTAATGTTGCAGGCTCATCCCCGGCCACCAGTATTCTGATTGTAATTCTTTCAGAGATTCCTTGATCTCTTGGTGCCGTAGACCCAATCCCATGTGTGCGTCTGCTATTAAAAAGACTCTCCTGTTCGTGTTTGGAATTACTCTATCCCCAACTCCAGGGATTCGAGCAAAAGGAACGGAGTTTGCATCAATTATGTATGTATAATTGAGTGGATAGTTCACCGGTAGTGCTGCACAGTCGCCTTTTGAAGACGTTTTTACCGCCAGCATGGTTTCCCCGTCTATGTATTTTTCTGAACGCTTTTTTGTGGCTACGGAAGCCGGATTAGTTGCTTCCGCTGTGGCTGTGTCAGCCAATGAATTCCCTGCAACGTGAACGCCATCACGTTGATGACTCAGTGTATGTATCACGTGAGTCTTTCGTAGTTCTTTCTGCAAAAGAACTACCTGTTCCCAAAGCCTCTTATGCTTTATTTGTGGCACCTGTGTCATCTTTGTAATCGTTTTGAACCCAGTTCTGCATATCATTATTGTAAGACTTGATGCAGTAATGCGAATCGCACACTATCAGTGTGGGGAATTCGCGATCGACATTTTCAAGCGCCATCTTTAAAGATCTTATTTCAGCTCGCTGAGTTGAGCAGTTTCTGAGTGATTCAGTTTTGGTGACTATTGGTCTGAATTTACCAAACCGCCAGCGACCTTTAACAATCGCGCACGCAGCGTTGTAGGATTTTTTCTCTACATCGTAATGTTGTGCAAATTTGTCCATGTAGATTACACATGTGTACTGTTCGAGAGGCAGAATTTCGATTGGCAGAGGATATTCTTCTTCATATGTTAGATCTTTCAGTTTTTTCATTTTCGGGTCAAAATAGTATTTCACGTCTTCTGCAGCAAGAGAATTTTCCCATTGTATCCATTTTGGATCTAAAGCCACAGCAGTCAAATTGCGTGGGCTTGTTAATGCCTCAAAGGCTGATTCTGCTGTTAAAACAGTTATCCTTCTGCCTTGGGCTTGGGCTCTTTCTTGTGCTACAGCAGTTTGAACCGCATTTACAATATTTTCCGTAAGAAATGTTTTTTCAGCTTGTGTGTACAAATGTGATTTGTAAGCTATTGGTACTGTTTCTCCCTCATTAGAGGTCAGGTACGTGAATCCGCATCTTCCCGGGATGACTCGGATTACAAGGTTGCGTATGTTTTCGCGAGTTTGCAATTTTGTTTTATCTAACATGTCTGTTTGCAATGATCTCAAAATTACTGTGTGTTTTTTAGTCCAATTGATTGGTTTGAAATCAGGTTTAATTAATTCATAGAGAGGTTTAACCTTCTCCGCAACATTTAGAATGTAAGTTCTTCCGAAATTCAGGAAACCTAGTATTGATTGTAAGTTATTCAGCGTTTTTGGTGCTTGGAGTACAGCGCACTTCTCTAAGAAATTGTCTGCTAGGTTTTTGCCTTCACCCGATAATTCATATCCTAAAAATAGGACAGTTAGATGGGCAATTCGTGACTTTTTAAAGTTGAATTTGTAACCCTCAGCTGCAAACCCAAGTATTATGGTGTTTACTCTTTTCAAGTGTGTCTCCAGGTCATCATCTGTGAGATAGATGTCATCGACATAAGATAATGCCTCATCATCATAAATTTGTAGTAACTCTGTTACCCTTGCTGAGAATAATCCTGGGCTATTCTTGAATCCCTGTGGGAGTCGACAGAAATGTCTGTGACCCCATTATTGAGAAAGCGGTCAAATACCTGCTTTCAGGTGCAATGTTTTGACAAAAGAATCCATTAGAGATGTCTAATGTTGTTTTGTATTTTTTGCGCACAATGTTATTCATTAGTGCTGCACTGTGTGAATTTTGCACTGCAAGTGTTTTGCAACATGAGTTAAGGTGTCTGTAGTCCAATACTAGACGATATGAATCGTGTGGTTTGGAGACAGGAAACAAAGGATTGTTCATTTGTGAGGTGCATGTTTCAATCACCCCTTGGTATTCAAGTTGATCTAAGATCTCCCTGACTTGTTTTTTAGCTTCTTGCTTAATTGGGTACTGCCTCTGTGCAGTGGGTTGACATTTTAACTGGATTTTGTGAGGAGGAGAGTCCTCATCCCATCCTACATGATTTTTATATAATGCAGGAGCTTGGGCTACTGCCCATTTTCTAGCATATGTATATTTTCTATGAATTGGAATATGATTTGAGAAGGCAGGCATAATCATTTCTTCGCCATGAGGGCACTCCCTGACAAACTCTGGTGGCCAGTCTTTCTCAGCTAAAAGGATGTCATAGCCTTTTGAAAGGTTATCCCAAAAGAGACCCCTTACTTTCCTAGTCTTATCTCCCTCTATACGTAATGTTATTTCGTATATTTTATGAGGTTTGCTAACTCTGGTGTCTGCAGTTTCCACTTGAATGTATTCATTCGTGTCCACTGTCTCCAGAAGATTCATCAGGATCTTGCAAGCTATGGTCACTTCTACTGCGCTGTCTAGCATTGTCTGGGCCCACTCTCCGTTTTTCAGTTGTGTCCTCAGTATCCTCGGCATGTTTAATTATTTTAATACTGGCTACCTTCTTTCTTGGAAATTGTAATTTTTTACTTTGAGGAGCAGGTTCCTTGTCTTTGGACTTGACGTGCTCTTCCCTGTGTTCTTACCGTCCTCTTCTTTCCGATTTCTGCGAGGAAGTCTGAAAAGATCGAGAGGGACGTGTATCAATATCTTGATATCTATCAGGTTTTTTCAGATTATCCCTATTTCTAAGGTTGTATCTTTTCTCAGAGGGCTCCCTCTGGGGAGACTTGTTTCCTCGGTCAGGAGATCTTTCTCTTCGTTGAGGAGACCTTCCTCTGGACTGGAATCTTTTTTCTTTGGGAGTGGATTGTTTATTACCATCCCAACTCTTTTTTGGAGTGTTTAGATTATTTTTAATAAATATTTTTTCAGGATTTTCAGTTAGTTGGGGTTTTACTGGTTTCCCACCCAAACTATCTCTTCCTAGTTCTTCATAGGATTTTTCTATGATTCTGGCAAGTTCAAATGGTTGTTCTGCTATATCTGTTTCTTTCAATTTCTGGCGGATCGCCACAGATGCTGCTTCTCCTTTTATGTTGGCTAATACTATAGCCGAGACCTGCTTGAAGTCTTTCAGTAATTTCATACCCAGAGTTAAAGCAGGTTCTGGACCGTATTAGTTTTGAATCTGTCTTAGTACATCTGGTATTACCGCCATGGATGGAACACCATGTGTTTTTGTATAGATGGAAGCAAAGACTGTGCCCCAAGTGTCACAGTCCTCCACATGTGGTGCGATCCCCATTGGAAGTCAGATAGTCAGAATTCTGTGTTTCTCAGTAGGGGTAGTATCAGGAAATACTGCCTCTATTTGAGTGATTTTTTGTGATAACCAGAATGGAATTTGTTCCCGTTTTGCAGGTACTTTACCGAGACATGATTGTATGTTCTGTGGTGTAATTTTGTTTGTGTTCCCCTGATGAGGGGTCAGCTGTGGAATGTTAATAGCTGGTTGGACTGTGGAAGTCCGCATTACATATTGGACTAATTGTCTATGTATTTTAATTAGTATTTTTAGCTGAGCTAAAAGTTCCCGGTCTGTCATTGTTTCAATGTCGGGGTGTGGTGTGTAGCTGGCTAGAACCGGCCACGTTGCTCCTGGTCTACCTAGTGGACCGAGCCTGGTGATGTGATTTTGATGTTTTAGGTCGCCTTTAAACCAGAGCAGGTGCTCTTGGTAATTTAATGGGATTTCAACATCCTCGAAAGGAGTGTATTCATCCGGAGGTTCCTCTATTTTGTAATAGTGGAATTTGTGTGTTACAGCGTTTGCTGCTGGAAAGTTTATCCATGAATAGAATACCTCTGTCTGCCGATATTCATGGGCCTCTACCACGAATATGACTGTACCACCTCGTGATGTCAGTCCATTTTCTATAAGTTTAAGAGTTATAGTTTTTCTTATGTTGACCGGAATGAGTATAGCATTCGGGTCATTGTCTTGGAGACTTGTGTCATCCGCTAGGAGTTGAGCTGTAATTCTAGCTGCCTCCCTTTCGTCTTCACTTTCCCCCATTTTACTGACAGAAAAGTTTTTGTTGCAGATCAAGTTTCAAGGAGACAAAGATTAGGTGCACAATATTTTGGAACACTGTATCCTTCAACGTTGACTAAACCAAAAACTATACATAGGAATCTCTTCCTACTAAGTTCCGGCGGATTTTAACCTTTTACCCACTCCAGACGTCTATTGGAGTTTTTACGGGAAAAGGGTCTGTGTGAAAAAGCACGACTGAGTTACTCTAACATCTTGCGTTAGATTTATAGCCTTACCAAACGTTGGGCGCCATGTAGTGTAGTTCCTATATTCCCAATAGGCTCTGCGCATTAGAATAATATAACCAGCAGTGTAGACGTAGGACTGAGGTCGACTAGGTCTCTACTGACTATATTAGACTTAATTAGTTTTGCCAGCTAGCTCAGGGGTCACTAGAAACATTCTCGAATAAACAAGGAGGAGTTTAACTTCCCTGGATAGACAAGAAGGGATTAGCTTCTCTCAACCATAAAACATGACAACTTTGCTCCCTCAGAATAAGAGTGTATCTCTAGAGTCGTGTGAAAACAATAGACAGCTATTTCACTCAGTCAAGTGTGCATACTTAGTTTCACCAGAGTGCAGAGAATAGAGAGACGGGCGTTTTCAATAAAAGGTGTTATTTATTGAGCAGTCTTCTTTCTCATGCAAGAGAAATGAATTGCCACAATTGCAATACTCATAGTAAAGTAAAGTGCGTACAGTAAAAGGAGTATTATAAAATAATACTGTAAAAGCATTGATATGGTTTCTTAGCCATATGATACTTTCAAATAGATAAAAAATATACACACATATATACATTGACTAACGTACTCAACTGGTGCTTCTAAATACGCCGACCCCGGTGTACCTGACCTAAGCCTAATACGTGGGAAGGAGTAAGTAAGTAGCAGTTTAAGTTAAGTTGGTTTTGCCAAGAATTTGAATCAAGAATTCTCTTTAAGGGTTTAGTCAGCTCCGTACCTGGATAATAGAAAGCAGGAGGTCTGGTATCTCTCTCTCAGGACTCGATATCCCAGCAACCCGCAAGGGCGGCTGAGAACACCGGAGCTGGATTTCTCGGCAGGAGAAAAGACAGCGTCTCTCTCAGTGCGTCAAAAGGGAGGGGCGGCGTCCGTGGGCTCTCGCATCAGCTGGGCTCTCGGGCAAGTAGATAGCCGCTCTGCTCCAAAAACCACCGTGTGTTTGCTTAAGGCAACGTTGGTATATTTATACCTGAAAGGTGCCGGGTTTGACGTAAGGTTGGACATAAGACGTCAATAAAGATGTCACTAAGAACTGGCCATTCTTACAGTGCTCACAGGAGTTTTAAGACGAATCAAAACAAAAGCCATGGGTATTTCCCAGGTTGCGGGAGATTTGTTTTGTTTAGAGAACTTGTTGTACTTTCTAGGAGTCCGGGGAAGTAGCCTTGCTTAATGTGGACTGCATGGGCTACGACTAAATATGGATATGATTCTTATGCCTTTATAAGGATATTATTTATTATAACCACATAAGGGCATAAATTAGGAATATCGAATTAGGGTCCTAGATAGAAATACAATAGCGGCATATCCTTCTCCTACCTCGCCGCCAAGACCTGGAACACCCTCCCTACCCACATACGGCAGACCCAAGACCTACTCGCCTTCAGAAGACTCCTCAAGACCAGGCTCTTTGAACAGTAGCAGCACCCTCCCCTTCCCTCAGCGCCTTGAGACCCTCATGGGTAAGTAGCACGCTTTACAAGTACTCTGATTGATTGATTTATTGATTATACCTACCTGCTTTAATTTTTATCTGCTTTAATTTTATATCCCACATGTAGATTGGACTTAAGACTGTGTGCTCCCCCTTACAATGTATGCTTGGCTCTCCCAATGTGATCCCTCCCATCCTCACGACTTGTATTCCTCCCACTCAAGCCTGTAAAGCGCTCTGATACCCTCACGGGTCAGGTTTGCGCTCTATAAAACTATAAAGTAAATAAATAAATAAAATACCTCAGTAATACTGACTTATCCGTCATTCCTTGCGACATGATGAGTCGTACAGTAAATATGTTGCATCCATCGTGTCGCAAGGAGGGCGCACTGAAAAGTATTGCAGCGATGCAGTACTTCTCATAAATGAGTCCCTGAATACTTACTTGTCATCCTAATGCCCTGCACAATGTGGATGGATACCCTCTCCCAAGCAACTATGTTGTTGACTCTGATCATTACATAGATCAGAAATCTAGTACAAAGTCAAGTGGAATGAGTTAGGCAGGAATCTCTGGTAACAGATCTTGTAATGATAAAAACAGAGCAGCTCTGAAATTCTTCTTCAGCGAATAGAACCTCTAATGACAAATAGTAAATAAATGCATTTTAACCCTAAAAACATTTTGCAAAACTCAAAAGTAATTAAATCTAGCTGCCTCACAAATTTTGCACTATTCCTTGAACGTAAGCACCTTTAGCTCCAAGATTCGACTATGATACACTTGGTTAGGCTTCTGAGAATCAAACCTGTAATAACATATAGAGAAAAAGAATGTATACAAGTCAGCTATGGGCAACAAAATCTAAAGCTACTCAAAAGTTATCAATTCTAGCGCCTTCACAAGTCATCTCTAACCTGAATGTATGTAGATTTTGACTAGAGTATTCTCTGGAACATCTCCATGTCTGGAGCTGAAAAAAATACATTTATTTACTTACTTGAAGACAAAACAAACATCTTGCACAAGGTGGATAGATAACCATTCCCAACCACCTTTGTGCTACACATTGATCATTAAACAAATCAGAAATCTGACACAGAGTCAAGTGAGAAAGGGTTAGGTCTTGACCTCTGGGATAAGAACCTGCAATGACCAAGACAGACAAGGGGGCCCATTAGTATGTCAGGCGGATCGCCACTGCCTGCATGGCAGTGGCGATCCGCCTGACATTTCCTCTCGCCTGGATGTAAATTCCCCACTCCATATTCCTATGGTGGGGCAGACCTCGGCGGATGGAAAGACCATCAACCGGTTTTCCGCCCGGTTGATGAGTCGACCGGGTGGAAAAGCTGTTGTTATGATGGTGGTGTCTGGTAGACACCGCCATCCATATTAAGATACATGCTGAGTAATGCCTTTCTGTGGCGGCAACGTGTCCACGGAAAGGCATGAGGTCTTCAACATTGGGGGGGCTATAGCGGGCCCCCAGGGATTCTGGGGGGTGGGGGGTGCACATGGGGGGTACCTATGGTACCCCCCTGCATGTCAATGTACAACATGGCAGGCACCACGCAGTGCCTGTCATGTTGTGCATTGAAATGCACAACTTGCATTTTTGGCATTGCGGCGGGTGGTGCTTCTAGCACCGCCCGTCGCAATGTTAGAAATGCGGGATATGCCTGCCAGTGTGGCGGGCGCATCCTAATGATATGTGCGGGACCGCCGTATGCATTGCGGGCGGTCCCATTTCCTGGGGGTATGGCGGGCAGACAAAGTCCGCCTGCCATTCTAATGACCTCCAAGGTCTTAAACTCTCATGGGTTCTTCTAAAGCAATTCACAATGAAAGAACTTGGGGGAACAGAACCTGCAGCAACAAAGAATAATTAGAGTAGAATTACTTTTTACCCATACAGAAAACTGATCTTGCAAATTGCAATAAATAGATAAAATGTATCATTTTATCTAAAAGTATAGGTTGTGTTGGTTGCAATGGCTCTCCTATTCAGTGAATGATTTCTTTCTTTTGATCCGCCAGGAGACAAGAGAACCTGTAATATAAACAGAAAGAAAAATGATACCTACAGTAAATAAGCATACCAAATTCACAGATATATACAATCGTGCTCACTCCCAATGATTGGTCTTTTACCTAGAAGTATGCAAATTTTGCCCTACATATTTGCTGGAAAATTTCCATAGGTCTAGAGTGGATTTGAAATGTGTGTGCTTCTCTTTCTTTCTCTTGTCAATAGAGGAGACATTGCGGAAGACAGAGCCAGTAGGGACACAAATAACAAATATTTGATTAGGGACAGCAAAAATATACTGTAAAAATCCAAATCCAAAAGCAAGAATACAAAATGTATTACAATATGTAGTCTTTATCTGGATGTATAAATGCTTATCCAAGGATACATTGTCTCAGCAACAACTGATCTGACATTCATATACATAATGCCCATGTCCAACAAACATAACTACAAAAATATAGAAAGTACAGAAATAATATCTAAATGTCACCTGCAGAACATACCCTTACAAAACCGCCAAAACATATCATCTAGGTCAATCACAACACCTGATTTTTACATGAAAGTATGGGCCGTGCCCCCAACCAACCACTAATTGCAAAGGTAAAATTAACCTTAGCAATTTCTGAGTCACAAATATAATGCTAGGGAGAGACAAAAGGGGTAAGTACAAAGTGAACGTATTGCAGGCTTGGCAATAGGCAGAAAAACATTTCTTTGCATTCATAAAAATTATAAGACATTATGGGGGATATTCTCAAGGACTTATCGCCGAGTTAGCGGCACTTTATCGCAGCCAAAGTGGTGATAAATTTATCACACCATTCACAAGCTGGGTCTAACAGCTGATAACACCGCAAACATTATCGCTATGGATGATAACGGCAACTAACTCTAATGATATGCAGAGTACGCGTTCCCATGCAAAAAGCAGTGAACAAACCACTTTGCAACATTCTAAACGACCAGCCAAATCGTTGATAAGAACACAAAACATATGATAAGGCACATTAGCAACAGGGATTTAACCTGCTCCAACCTCGTTAAGTCGGACGACACCCTGCACCATAAAGGGATCCCAGCCCACAGCCACACCTGAAGAACAACAGATGCCATGGAGCCACTCATCAAGCAGCTCGGAGCCCCAAGAGGGCCACAACACCTACCACCATCAACCCCAGGCCCGCCACCTCCCCGGACCACCCCACCGCCCCGCCCGGACCACCACAGAGGCAGCACAGACAAATACAGTGGACCTTCAGAAAATGCACCAGCCTCACAGACTAAACACCAGAGGATGTCATTGCCAACTACAATGATAACTAAAAGTGCCTACAAGGGATTTTGTTCAAGAAATATAACTTTTGGTGTATTATACAACAAATAACGTAGTGGTTCAGCCCAATCTGATCCTTTGAAAAATCAATGCATACATCAAAATAAAGAAAATCAAAAGCTGTGAGTGCGGCACTGTATGGGGCTGAGCTGTGGGGTACCCAGAAATTTGACACTCTATCCCATCTTGAGAACAAATTTCACAAAGACTTAATGAGGCTTCCTCATAGCTCCCCTACTCTCCCTCTCCTATTTGATACAGGTACACGATCCATAGCTGAGCAGGCGAAGTTACGCCCCCTTCTCTTATGGGCCCGTATATGGAATGTTCCTGAACGTTCAAGCTACGCAGATGCTCTACGCGAACTTCTCTCCACCCCGGGTTGGTGAAAGATCGGTTGGCTCTCGGAAGTAAAGCGTTTGCTTTGTGAACTAGGTCTGGATGACGCCTGGGCCAACAGATCATCACCACCCAAACAATTAATAAAGAAATTATTTTGGGCGTGGGTGGATAATGAGAGAGTGAACCACTCCAATTTATGTAGATCTGCTGTGGAGTTTCTGTTGATTAAAGGCCGCCCCTACAGAGAACCCTACTTGGATGTGATTTCCAACCCAACAGATAGGGCGTTGTATTTTAAATTCAGGGTTGGTGTTCTGCCCCTTGGGTCATGGACAGCAAATTGGAAACCTCCTTGGCAAACCATAACAACTTGCCCTTTTTGCACGAATAGGGATGAATCAATTTTCCATTTAATGTTCGAATGCCCCGCATATGCTACTCCTCGTCGCAGATGGTTGAAACCGCTTTGCCTGAGGCTGGGCACCCGGTCATACTTGGAGGCCTTACAGCTGCTAAGATCAGACCCTCACCCCTTGTTTGCTTGTGGCTTGGCGAAATACTTGGGGTGGGCTTGGAGGATAAGATCCGCGAGGATGATGATCCTCCAGTAAGGGCTCCAATTCACATTCCATCGGCCCCCTTGCTTATTGTTGTGTCCCTTTCCATCCTCTAAGGATGATTAATTATGTGTGCGCATGAATGCTCCAAGATGGACGTTTTTTAGCATTGTTGTATATTTTATCCTTTTTAATGACTTTTTGTCTTGATGTCTAAATTGTTTAACTGTTTTTATTCTTGTATCTGTTTTTATTGCAATGCTTTTATGAAATGAAATATTTCGAAATAAAGCTATACAACAACAGAAAATCTAAATATTCAGTGAATGTAGAAACAGAACAACACTGGGAAATATTTTTGAAAAAATACAAAAGATTTTATATAAGCCAAGTTCAAATAGGTACAATCAAGAGACATTAATCCAGCTAAACATCATGAAAGAGGGTGTACAAATTGTCCTGCAAATCATGAGTGTATACATCTATTCTAAAATAATTAAAGAAGCAACATATCAGGGGATACAGGTAACCGTTACTTAAAATACAATACATATTTGGGAAATAGATGATGGAGTGGACGTTTCGATCTTTCGTGGTGTTTGTCCTTCAGACCATCTTCAGGACGTTGAATATTGCATACAACGAAGACCCCTATGTAAACATAATGCATACAGTTACATTTATTTAACTAAAACTAACTGTAATCAGATAAAACAGTAAAACAATTTAATAAGATAGCCCATGTAAAAGAAAAGAGAAGCAGAAGTGGCAACCAAATTGAACCAACATTTCATTTATTAGTACTTTTATTGTACCAAAAGGTGTCCAAAAATAAAGACTCAATCATTTGTGCATGAAGAAAAGGCCAGGGTGATTTCAGTGCCTCTCGTCCCAACAATGTTATAACCATGTAGTTTACCAATATTCCTATGCTTACTTTGTGGAAGTCCGGTAAAAGAGTCTGACCCTGGATGATTATAGCAATTTTGAAAGGAGTCAAATTAGCCCAGAGATTTCAATGTTGGAACAGTCACTATGAAACAAAACAATTCAAATAATGAACAAACAATAAACTGGTGGATAAGCTGCTCTTACAACTCAATGGGTGCAATTCAACATACATGGGGAATTGCTAATACAAATGCCAGGTCTTAACGAATGATAAACTGCCTATGGAGTAAAAGTCCTTTCTAATTTTGAAGAAGGCGGACATATATTAATATGCCTGCTTCTGGTAAAGGTGATGCCATTAGGCAAAATAAGGTTGAACCACGGTATGCCAATTTAGAACCGCTTTACTTAAACGTGAGAGCGTGGTGACTGCTGTCATTTATAAATTATCGGAGATAACAGTACAATTATTTCACATAGCTTATGTATTCCTGATCATGTTAGTATAAAGCTACAAACAATACGTTTTAATTTTCGTTATAAATATCTCAGGGATCGTCAGATAAAAAATGAAAGTACACACACGAGCCTAGAGTTAGCTCTGAATGCTCGCTAAACTCTGGTCAATCATTAGGTGCCGATAAACTGTTTATAACTTTGAAACGCTAACGTATACATGCAGTCTTAGTAACCCAATCTGATTGTAAGGCTACGGCTGATAAATCTAGCAGAAGAAGAGAGAAATGGTCCTGGACTAAGGTTAACCCTTATTTTCATTGCGACATGTGAATGTCAAAAGTTAAAGCCTCGATTAACCGCCATTTGACTTACTTGGACTCAAGATAGCCCGTAAACGGGCGTCAGTCCTGTGAAAGCAGAGTAAATTTGAAACGGCTAAACTGGTGCGTATTATACCCATTGACCCCGGAAGTTAAATCAATTACCTTAGACCCGGAAGCATTACGGCCCCTGGCCTCTACTGTCGGAATACGGCAGCCAGCTTAGCCTGTCTACAAATCGAGGAAAACGAACTTCGTTCGTACCTTTGTCAGTTAATCTCGGATATGGAATACTTGTCAATCTTTTGAGCCTTATTATGTGTACCCGGCACACTTTTTTGCCAGGACAGACAAATGATTCAACATTCGCTTAAATGTGTTAAAACATTTTGGGATTGCCTCTCAAATTCAAGAATAAAGATGGTGGATACATCAAAGAACATAAGTGTACAAAATCTGTTAAATACATAAAAAAATACATCAAAATTAGTTCTAAGAAACAACATGGTGGTCACAGTTAATCACTGTTATACAGTTTGATATCAAACCATGATGTCGCTTGATTCCATCTACAGGTAAAAATAGAAAAGTGAAGTAATCCTGGCACTGTTGCAACACAATAGTTGAAAAATCACACGATGTGTGCAACAACGCTTACAGTCTAAATCAATCAGGGAGCAGACCATATAGGCATCAGTTGTTCTTTACAGACAGTATAGCGAGGAGTTATTTCTATTTAGCAGGATAAAGCTATTGATATTGTATAGGTATCTGTCTTCATGCGATACATGCCAAAGCATTCCATTCAGTGGCTGAATTGAGGCCCTGTTTGATACTGTCTGCATGACAAATCCAACAATGTTCCTTCAGTGTAAGAATCTGGTTCACATTCACCTGTCTGGTAGTTGGCTTTACCACCTTTATTACCCACTAAATCATTTCTTTCTCAGTGTGTCTGGCCTGACCAAAGTGTTCTACCAGCGGTGCATTCTCTACTGTACATCGAATCCTCGATTGGTGCTGTAGGATGCGTTTTTTACCATTTGTGTGGTTTTGCCTAAGTAAATCAGGCCACTTGGGCACTGAATGCAATAGACAACATTATTGGTATTACAGTTGAAAAAATGTTTGATGGTGATCCTTTGTCCATTCAGTTCAAAATATTTTGTGTTATTAGTGGTGTTACATGCTGCAAAACTGTTACTTTTGTAATGCCCTGTTACGGGAGTCAGTTGTCTCATGTTATCCACTACATTGATATCAGACATTTTATATGCATGGACAAGACGGTCTTTCAAATTTGGGCCCCTTTTAAAGGAGAACAACGGTTTCTAAGTCAGTTCTGGAAGTGAAGCAAGTAAAGTCCAGTGCTTGTTCACTATTTTCTTAATATTATTGGTGTCTGTACCAAAAGTGGTTATGCAGACCAATTGGGTTTGAACTGTTTTGCTTTTAACCTACAATAGCGCATTGCAGTTGTTACACCATGCACGCTTAAGTGGCCTTTTTAAAAGTTTGTTTGGGTAACCTTGTGCATGTAGTTTTTCTTTCAATTTTTTTCACCTCTCTGGAACAATTCCTCAGTGATTCAACCTTATTTTGCCTATTGGGATCACCTTTACCAGAAGCAGGCATATTAATATATGAATCATTGACATATTATCGAAAGACACACTATCAAGATACAAAAATATCGACACAAATATATCGGAAGCATTAATATCGACCTCCTATACTTAACTATAAACATACAAAAATATCGGGAACAATATATCGACATACATAAACACCGATTTCAATAATATCGACTACATACATATCGAATACCATAAATATCGATCACATTAAAATGTATACACCAGTACTAAAATATCGAAATCACTAATATCGTGAACAATAATATCGTCAATTTAAATATATCGATAAAATAAAATATATATATAAACATCATTGCTAGCGCCAATATTTATTATTTCATATAAAATAAACACCTCTCATTTAATTATAAATTTTAAACATTTTTTAAAAGTCAACAACATATAATAATTATCATTTATATTACCAAAAGATTTATACTTAACTATTTTCTTTTCTATTAAACATAAATAAATAACATTAGCCTTATCTAACAACATAAAACTCCAAACAGAAATTCATATATACTAACTAACCAATAAACACACAGAAATACAAAAGTAACCAACAGCAAACTAATTGCTAATTACAATACTTTATATAAACAATTACCCACTAAACACAAACCACATGCTAAAACAAACGAAAGGAGACACATCTATGGATGAATTGAACTACAACGACAAGAACATCAAAATTAGCAGGATAAATTAATGACTTTCAAGTAAGTAATTCTAATAATATAAATATATTTAACTACTAAAATGTAAAGTTAGTATAAACTACAGATTAGTCTACTAAGATATACCTTACAACTGATTTCTGATAAAATAAAGCGCTAAAAAATGTAAATATATTGTCTATATTTAAAACATGTTTAAATCTTTTAAATAAAATACAAGCCACAATGTTAAAATCCTATGCTTTTTTATTTCTCTTCTAACGCTGCAGAAAACTATCCTAACAAATACAAGAATACAGAACTCAAACATAAAGATAAAACTAACAAAGTAAGTATAATGGAACACTAAATTAAAAGCTAAAATCCAAATAAATGAGCACATTTTGTAACTAATTATACATATCTACTTTTTTATTTTCTACTACCACTACAGACAATTCTACAGAAAACAAACAAAGAAAAATACCCAGAAAACTAATGATACAAAAAGCTAAGTAAGTATATTCAAAATCTTCATTAACTAGTAACATGTCTAAAATGAAACACTGGTTTACATTTCTAATACATAGCTAATTTTGTTTTTCAGAAACCACTACAGAAGACTATACTACAAAAGAACAAAGAACAAAATTATACATTCAAAAATAAAAATAACAAAATAAGTACCTCCAAATACTAAACTAAGGGTTAAAACGCCAAAAATAGCACATGTTCTAATTAATAACAAAAATCTACTTTTTATTTCGTCCTAAAACTACAGAAAACTCTACAGACAAAATACAGAAAATAAATAACGAATCCCAAAGATATAACTAACTAAGTAAGTATATTGAAGGACTAAAGTAACTGATAAAATGTTAAAAACATAAATACATGTTAACATTTCTAACACATATGTACTTTTTATTTTCAGATACTACAACAGAATACTCTACTAAGAAATAACAGACAACTCTACTCCAAAGTCCTATCTAAAAGTAACAAAGTAAGTATATTCACAATTTTTGATAATATCCTACAGTTATTAGCAGCCAATGTTTTAGAAACAATTGGCACTGAAACTCTAACAATATACAAAAGCAAATCATAAAAATTACTCTGATTTTTACCTAACAGACCAAAGACAATCAGAAAAACACAGTCAACAACTGAAGAATAAAGCATATCAAAATATTTCACAGATTTGGACCAATTGTGAGTATATACAAAACAATTGTTTAATTAATTATTTTTAAACACAAACATTACCATTTACATAACTATTAAATATATGTCTTATAGATTTACAAACAACAAAATGACAGAGGGAGCAGAATTTGTGACCAGCCAGAAAGGAAAGCTATTACTCTGCTACATGGGTTACACTTATACCCAGGAGAAACAATATGGGTTGAAAGTAAATTGGAAATGTTGCAAATATTATTCTAACAAGTGTTATGGAAGGGCAACAACTAGAGAAGCAACTGTACTTTATACGAGGGAACACAACCACCCACCAAACATAACAGAAATAGAAGTTAGAACAGCATTAGAAAGCATAAAAGAGGCAAGCACAGGTTCCCAAAAAACCACCAGTGTCATATTAAAAGAAGAAATTCCCAAAATTCCCAAAACAGCAACAACACAGATGCCAAATATTCTTGCACTAAAAAGAACTATAGCACGAACAAAAACAACTACTACTACTACCACACCACCTCCAAGAACATATAGTGATATAAGTTTAAATGCCAACCAAACCATAACTCTAAACAAACAACCATTTATCATTTACGACAATGAAAGCAACGATAAAAGACTTATAATTTTTGGAACAAATCTTAACTTAATAAAACTACAGCAAACCCAATATTGGATGATGGACGGGACTTTTAACATCTGACCCAAACCCTTTTTCCAATTATACACCATACATGGCCTATATAACAAATGCAACATACCTCTACTTTATGCACTACTACCAAATAAAACTAATTCCACATATATGGAATTATTAAATATAATCAAACAAAAAACTAATGACTATTCCCCAGAAAAAATAATCCTAGATTTTGAGCAAGCAATGCTTTCAAGCATCTTGAAATTACACCCCCATACCTGCATTCAAGGCTGCTACTACCATTTTAACCAGTGTCTATGGAGGCATCTACAAAAGACAACCTTAAGCATAGAATATGCAACAAACTCATCTTTTGCATATCAAATAAAAAAACTCATAGCACTGGCTTATGTTCCAGAAACAGACGTATCAGAAGACTACAACATTCTAATAGATAGCACCTTTTATAAACAAAATGAGGCAAAACTGAGTCCATTGTTGGACTACTTTGAAGACACCTGGGTAGGCAGACTTCATAGATCTGGCCACAGATGAAACCCTAAATTCCTAATACCCTGGTGGAACGTTTACAAAAGCACCTTAAACGGAGAATCAAAAACAAATAACGCAGTTGAAGGTTGGCACAATGCCATTATACAATCAACTGGCAGAACTAAAACAATCCATTACTGAACTAGTCCCTAAAACATCTAAACAAACCAAACAAATGCACAAATACCTAGAACAACAAGTAAAGTTATACCCTAGTACTAAAGGCATTGAATACCTAAACCTAATTGCCAAAACACTACTCTAAAAAAATCTGAACACCAAACCAGTACATAAAATTGAAACCTAAACAATCAAAACAACATCTAAATCTTTATTTTCAATACTCTTTAATGTATGCAATATATATAATAATTTTTAACATATATATGCACACATTACTTACAGTTCATTACTATAAAACAGAACAATAATAATAAATACATTACCCACCCACAAAATATAAAAAAAAAAATAACTTACCAAGCATGTCGACAATCCAGGATATCCTTCTCCACCAAAATAATCCAGTTCGTGAAAAATATTCCCAAAAAAAAATGCTAAAATACAACTGTACCAAAATTGGATTATCCATCCAACGAAGATCCTTAGGAAAACCATAAAAATCCCGAAAATTGTTCAAAAATAAAATAAACGCTACAGGAAAACCGAAAAGTTTAAAGAAGTGTTTGAAATTCATTAGTTAATAAAACTAACAAACACTTCCTTAAAAAAAAAAATGCTCCTTCCGAAATGGCGAACACCTAGAACAGAAACATATAAAACATACATTCCCACCCACATAAAACTACACATAAACAACTAGTAACATTAGTATTAACATTATATTCATAATACATATACTTTAAACATGTATATAGTAACTCTCCACACAAGCCTAAAACAAGGTAAAACTGCGAGTACCTACCACAAGTAAATAAACGATCTTAAACACTGTAATACAACTCACTTACATCTAACAACAATAAATAGCACCACACTAGTCTCAAAAATAGAATTAATCACACATAAAACATATAAAACAAACCTTACCTTAAGCGACGTGAAGTCTCTCCCAACCGCGAGCTGCTCTCCATCCAAATGACACAAAACGACCTAACCCGGTTACAAAATGAAAGACCCAAAAGCAACAAAATAGTCCATTATGACAAATATATTAATAATTCTGTGTAAAATTACCTACAATAATTGCAAAATTAGTACAATATTTTACACAATGTTTTTTTATTCCTTATATTAAATATTTGTGAAATATGTAGTAAAACTGTACCAATAAATATTATAAAATAAATAATATTTAGTTACAAAATATGAGAAATGTTATAAAATGTTACAAAATTTTGTTATTTCAATTTTCAATTTCTATATAAAGAAACCTATGTTGGAAACAAAATGTATACAAATATATTGTTTAAATATTTAATATTAATATTTTAAATATTAATATTAATATAATAATTGTATTTCCTAACTACATATGTAACACTATAAAAATGTGATATGACATTAAACAATACTATATTTTATTTTTCTCATTAAAAAAATTCTTACTTTTGTATAATGTTTTTGTTTGAAAAATATACATTTTTCACAAATTCAATAATATATTTTGAAAATAATTATCTCTGCAAAATATATAATACCTAATAAATTTATGTTGTTGAAAAAAATTTATTAGGTGTCTGTGTTTTTACTATTAATATCATAAAAATTTTTGTTTCCTATACACAAAAATAATATATATTTTTTGATATACATAAAAAAAACAACTCTTCCCAAACTAATCCACATAAATATCAATTAGTTGCTGGACACTAACTAAATATAATGTACTATTTCCACTCCAATCCATTAGGCAAAATAAGGTTGTACCACGGTATGCCAATTTAGAACCGCTTTACTTAAACGTGAGAGCGTGGTGACTGCTGTCATTTATAAATTATCGGAGATAACAGTACAATTATTTCACATAGCTTATGTATTCCTGATCATGTTAGTATAAAGCTACAAACAATACGTTTTAATTTTCGTTATAAATATCTCAGGGATCGTCAGATAAAAAATGAAAGTACACACACGAGCCTAGAGTTAGCTCTTAATGCTCGCTAAACTCTGGTCAATCATTAGGTGCCGATAAACTGTTTATAACTTTGAAACGCTAACGTATACATGCAGTCTTAGTAACCCAATCTGATTGTAAGGCTACGGCTGATAAATCTAGCAGAAGAAGAGAGAAATGGTCCTGGACTAAGGTTAACCCTTATTTTCATTGCGACATGTGAATGTCAAAAGTTAAAGCCTCGATTAACCGCCATTTGACTTACTTGGACTCAAGATAGCTCGTAAACGGGCGTCAGTCCTGTGAAAGCAGAGTAAATTTGAAACGGCTAAACTGGTGCGTATTATACCCATTGACCCCGGAAGTTAAATCAATTACCTTAGACCCGGAAGCATTACGGCCCCTGGCCTCTACTGTCGGCATACGGCGGCCAGCTTAGCCTGTCTACAAATCGAGGAAAACGAACTTCGTTCGTACCTTTGTCAGTTAATCTCGGATATGGAATACTTGTCAATCTTTTGAGCCTTATTATGTGTACCCGGCACACTTTTTTGCCAGGACAGACAAATGATTCAACATTCGCTTAAATGTGTTAAAACATTTTGGGATTGCCTCTCAAATTCAAGAATAAAGATGGTGGATACATCAAAGAACATAAGTGTACAAACTCTGTTAAATACATAAAAAAATACATAAAAATTACTTCTAAGAAACAACATGGTGGTCACAGTTAATCACTGTTATACAGTTTGATATCAAACCATGATGTCGCTTGATTCCATCTACAGGTAAAAATAGAAAAGTGAAGTGATCCTGGCACTGTTGCAACACAATAGTTGAAAAATCACATGATGTGTGCAACAACGCTTAAAGTCTAAATCAATCAGGGAGCAGACCATATAGGCATCAGTTGTTCTTTACAGACAGTATAGCGAGGAGTTATTTCTATTTAGCAGGATAAAGCTATTGATATTGTATAGGTATCTGTCTTCATGCGATACATGCCAAAGCATTCCATTCAGTGGCTGAATTGAGGCCCTGTTTGATACTGTCTGCATGACAAATCCAACAATGTTCCTTCAGTGTAAGAATCTGGTTCACATTCACCTGTCTGGTAGTTGGCTTTACCACCTTTATTACCCACCAAACCATTTCTTTCTCAGTGTGTCTGGCCTGACCAAAGTGTTCTACCAGCGGTGCATTCTCTACTGTACATCGAATCCTCGATTGGTGCTGTAGGATGCGTTTTTTACCATTTGTGTGGTTTTGCCTAAGTAAATCAGGCCACTTGGGCACTGAATGCAATAGACAACATTATTGGTATTACAGTTGAAAAAATGTTTGATGGTGATCCTTTGTCCATTCAGTTCAAAAGATTTTGTGTTATTAGTGGTGTTACATGCTGCAAAACTGTTACTTTTGTAATGCCCTGTTACGGGAGTCAGTTGTCTCATGTTATCCACTACATTGATATCAGACATTTTATATGCATGGACAAGACGGTCTTTCAAATTTGGGCCCCTTTTAAAGGAGAACAACGGTTTCTAAGTCAGTTCTGGAAGTGAAGCAAGTAAAGTCCAGTGCTTGTTCACTATTTTCTTAATTTTATTGGTGTCTGTACCAAAAGTGGTTATGCAGACCAATTGGGTTTGAACTGTTTTGCTTTTAACCTACAATAGCGCATTGCAGTTGTTACACCATGTGCGCTTAAGTGGCCTTTTTAAAAGTTTGTTTGGGTAACCTTGTGCATGTAGTTTTTCTTTCAATTTTTTTCACCTCTCTGGAACAATTCCTCAGTGATTCAACCTTATTTTGCCTATTGGGATCACCTTTACCAGAAGCAGGCATATTAATATATGAATCATTGAAATATTATCGAAAGACACACTATCGAGATACAAAAATATCGACACAAATATATCGGAAGCATTAATATCGACCTCCTATACTTAACTATAAACATACAAAAATATCGGGAACAATATATCGACATACATAAACACCGATTTCAATAATATCGACTACATACATATCGAATACCATAAATATCGATCACATTAAAATGTATACACCAGTACTAAAATATCGAAATCACTAATATCGTGAACAATAATATCGTCAATTTAAATATATTGATAAAATAAAATATATATATAAACATCATTGCTAGCGCCAATATTTATTATTTCCTATAAAATAAACACCTCTCATTTAATTATAAATTTTAAACATTTTTTAAAAGTCAACAACATATAATAATTATCATTTATATTACCAAAAGATTTATACTTAACTATTTTCTTTTCTATTAAACATAAATAAATAACATTAGCCTTATCTAACAACATAAAACTCCAAACAGAAATTCATATATACTAACTAACCAATAAACACACAGAAATACAAAAGTAACCAATAGCAAACTAATTGCTAATTACAATACTTTATATAAACAATTACCCACTAAACACAAACCACAAGCTAAAACAAACGAAAGGAGACACATCTATGGATGAATTGAACTACAACGACAAGAACATCAAAATTAGCACGATAAATTAATGACTTTCAAGTAAGTAATTCTAATAATATAAATATATTTAACTACTAAAATGTAAACTACAGATTAGTCTACTAAGATATACCTTACAACTGATTTCTGATAAAATAAAGCGCTAAAAAATGTAAATATATTGTCTATATTTAAAACATGTTTAAATCTTTTAAATAAAATACAAGCCACAATGTTAAAATCCTATGCTTTTTTATTTCTCTTCTAACGCTGCAGAAAACTATCCTAACAAATACAAGAATACAGAACTCAAACATAAAGATAAAACTAACAAAGTAAGTATAATGGAACACTAAATTAAAAGCTAAAATCCAAATAAATGAGCACATTTTGTAACTAATTATACATATCTACTTTTTTATTTTCTACTACCACTACAGACAATTCTACAGAAAACAAACAGAGAAAAATACCCAGAAACTAATGATACAAAAAGCTAAGTAAGTATATTCAAAATCTTCATTAACTAGTAACATGTCTAAAATGAAACACTGGTTTACATTTCTAATACATAGCTAATTTTGTTTTTCAGAAACCACTACAGAAGACTATACTACAAAAGAACAAAGAACAAAATTATACATTCAAAAATAAAAATAACAAAGTAAGTACCTCCAAATACTAAACTAAGGGTTAAAACGCCAAAAATAGCACATGTTCTAATTAATAACAAAAATCTACTTTTTATTTCATCCTAAAACTACAGAAAACTCTACAGACAAAATACAGAATATAAATAATGAATCCCAAAGATATAACTAACTAAGTAAGTATATTGAAGGACTAAAGTAACTGATAAAATGTTAAAAACATAAATACATGTTAACATTTCTAACACATATGTACTTTTTATTTTCAGATACTACAACAGAATACTCTACTAAGAAATAACAGACAACTCTACTCCAAAGTCCTATCTAAAAGTAACAAAGTAAGTATATTCACAATTTTTGATAATATCCTACAGTTATTAGCAGCCAATTTTTTAGAAACAATTGGCACTGAAACTCTAACAATATACAAAAGCAAATCATAAAAATTACTCTGATTTTTACCTAACAGATCAAAGACAATCAGAAAACACAGTCAACAACTGAAGAATAAAGCATATCAAAATATTTCACAGATTTGGACCAATTGTAAGTATATACAAAACAATTGTTTAATTAATTATTTTTAAACACAAACATTACCATTTACATAACTATTAAATATATCTCTTGTAGATTTACAAACAACAAAATGACAGAGGGAGCAGAATTTGTGACCAGCCAGAAAGGAAAGCTATTACTCTGCTACATCGGTTACACTTATACCCAGGAGAAACAATATGGGTTGAAAGTAAATTGGAAATGTTGCAAATATTATTCTAACAAGTGTTATGGAAGGGCAACAACTAGAGAAGCAACTGTACTTTATACGAGGGAACACAACCACCCACCAAACATAACAGAAATAGAAGTTAGAACAGCATTAGAAAGCATAAAAGAGGCAAGCACAGGTTCCCAAAAAACAACCAGTGTCATATTAAAAGAAGAAATTCCCAAAATTCCCAAAACAGCAACAACACAGATGCCAAATATTCTTGCACTAAAAAGAACTATAGCACGAACAAAAAAAACTACTACTACTAGCACACCACCTCCAAGAACATATAGTGATATAAGTTTAAATGCCAACCAAACCATAACTCTAAACAAACAACCATTTATCATTTACGACAATGAAAGCAACGATAAAAGACTTATAATTTTTGGAACAAATCTTAACTTAATAAAACTACAGCAAACCCAATATTGGATGATGGACGGGACTTTTAACATCTGACCCAAACCCTTTTTCCAATTATACACCATACATGGCCTATATAACAACTGCAACATACCTCTACTTTATGCACTACTACCAAATAAAACTAATTCCACATATATGGAATTATTAAATATAATCAAACAAAAAACTAATGACTATTCCCCAGAAAAAATAATCCTAGATTTTGAGCAAGCAATGCTTTCAAGCATCTTGAAATTACACCCCCATACCTGCATTCAAGGCTGCTACTACCATTTTAACCAGTGTCTATGGAGGCATCTACAAAAGACAACCTTAAGCATAGAATATGCAACAAACTCATCTTTTGCATATCAAATAAAAAAACTCATAGCACTGGCTTATGTTCCAGAAACAGACGTAGCAGAACACTACAACATTCTAATAGATAGCACCTTTTATAAACAAAATGAGGCAAAACTGAGTCCATTGTTGGACTACTTTGAAGACACCTGGGTAGGCAGACTTCATAGATCTGGCCACAGATGAAACCCTAAATTCCTAATACCCTGGTGGAACGTTTACAAAAGCACCTTAAACGGAGAATCAAAAACAAATAACGCAGTTGAAGGTTGGCACAATGCCATTATACAATCAACTGGCAGAACTAAAACAATCCATTACTGAACTAGTCCCTAAAACATCTAAACAAACCAAACAAATGCACAAATACCTAGAACAACAAGTAAAGTTATACCCTAGTACTAAAGGCATTGAATACCTAAACCTAATTGCCAAAACACTACTCTAAAAAAATCTGAACACCAAACCAGTACATAAAATTGAAACCTAAACAATCAAAACAACATCTAAATCTTTATTTTCAATACTCTTTAATGTATGCAATATATATAATAATTTTTAACATATATATGCACACATTACTTACAGTTCATTACTATAAAACAGAACAATAATAATAAATACATTACCCACCCACAAAATATTTTAAAAAAAATAACTTACCAAGCATGTCGACAATCCAGGATATCCTTCTCCACCAAAATAATCCAGTTCGTGAAAAATATTCCCAAAAAAAAATGCTAAAATACAACTGTACCAAAATTGGATAATCTATCCAACGAAGATCCTTAGGAAAACCATAAAAATCCCGAAAATTGTTCAAAAATAAAATAAACGCTACAGGAAAACCAAAAAGTTTAAAGAAGTGTTTGAAATTCATTAGTTAATAAAACTAACAAACACTTCCTAAAAAAAAAAACGCTCCTTCCGAAATGGCGAACACCTAGAACAGAAACATATAAAACATACATTCCCACCCACATAAAACTACACATAAACAACTAGTAACATTAGTATTAACATTATATTCATAATACATATACTTTAAACATGTATATAGTAACTCTCCAAACAAGCCTAAAACAAGGTAAAACTACGAGTACCTACCACAAGTAAATAAACGATCTTAAACACTGTAATACAACTCACTTACATCTAACAACAATAAATAGCACCACACTAGTCTCAAAAATAGAATTAATCACACATAAAACATATAAAACAAACCTTACCTTAAGCGACGTGAAGTCTCTCCCAACCGCGAGCTGCTCTCCATCCAAATGACACAAAACGACCTAACCCGGTTACAAAATGAAAGACCCAAAAGCAACAAAATAGTCCATTATGACAAATATATTAATAATTCTGTGTAAAATTACCTACAATAATTGCAAAATTAGTACAATATTTTACACAATGTTTTTTTATTCCTTATATTAAATATTTGTGAAATATGTAGTAAAACTGTACCAATAAATATTATAAAATAAATAATATTTATTTACAAAATATGAGAAATGTTATAAAATGTTACAAAATTTTGTTATTTCAATTTTCAATTTCTATATAAAGAAACCTATGTTGGAAACAAAATGTATACACATATATTGTTTAAATATTTAATATTAATATTTTAAATATTAATATTAATATAATCTAAAATAACTACATATGTAACACTATAAAAATGTGATATGACATTAAACAATACTATATTTTATTTTTCTCATTAAAAAAATTCTTACTTTTGTATAATGTTTTTGTTTGAAAAATATACATTTTTCACAAATTCAATAATATATTTTGAAAATAATTATCTCTGCAAATTATATAATACCTAATAAATTTATGTTGTTGAAAAAAATGTATAACGTGTCTGTGTTTTTACTATTAATATCATAAAAATTTTTGTTTCCTATACACAAAAATAATATATATTTTTTGATATACATAAAAAAAACAACTCTTCCCAAACTAATCCACATAAATATCAATTAGTTGCTGGACACTAACTAAATATAATTTACTATTTCCACTCCAATCTACATAAGTAGGTGCTGGACACTAATTAAATAAAAATTACTATTCCCACTCCAGTCTACATAAAATTTAAGTATGTGCTGGACACTAATTAAATATAATTTACTATTCCCAATCCAGTCTACATAAAATAGAAGTATGTGCTAGACACAAATTAAATATAATTTACTATTCCCACTCCAGTCGACATAAAATTCAAGTAGGTGCTGGACACTATTTAAATATTATTTACTATTCCCACTCCAGTCTACATAAAATTAATATAAGTGCTGGACACTAATTAAATATAATTTACTATTCCCACGCCAGTCTACATAAGAATGAAGTAGTTGCTGGACACTAATTAAATAAAAATTAATATTCCCATTCCAGTCTACATTAAATTGAAGTATGTGCTGGACACTAATTAAATATAATTTACTATTCCCACTCCAGTCTACATAAAATTGAAGTAGGTGCTGGACAGTAATTAAATATAATTTACTATTCCCACTCCAGTCTACATAAAATTAAAGTAGGTGCTGGACACTATTTAAATATAAATTACTATTCCCACTCCAGTCTACATAAAATTAATTTAAGTGCTGGACACTAATTAAATATAATTTACTATTCCCACTCCAGTCTACATAAAATTGAAGTAGTTGCTGGACACTAATTAAATAAAAATTACTATTCCCATTCCAATCTACATAAAATTGAAGTATGTGCTGGACACTAATTAAATATAATTTACTATTCCCACTCCAGTCTACATAAAATTGAAGTAGGTGCTGGACACTAATTAAATATAATTTACTATTCCCACTCCAATCTACATAAAATTGAAGTATGTGCTGGACACTAATTAAATATAATTTACTATTCCCACTCCAGTCTACATAAAATTGAAGTAGGTGCTGGACACTAATTAAATAAAAATTACTATTCACACTCCCGTCTACATAAAATTGAAGTGGGTTCTGGACACTAATTAAATATAATTTACTATTCCCACTCCAGTCTACATAAAAATGAAGTAGATGCTGGACACTAATAAAATAAAATTTACTATTCCCACTCCAGTCTACATAAAATTGAAGTATGTGCTGGACACTACTTAAATATAATTTACTATTCCCACTCCAGTCTACATAAAATTGAAGTATGTGCTGGACACTAATTAAATATAATTTACTATTCCCACTCCAGTCTACATAAAATTGAAGTATGTGCTGGACACTAATTAAATATAATTTACTATTCCCACTCCAGTCTACATAAAATTGAAGTAGGTTCTGGACACTAATTAAATAAAAATTACTATTCCCACTCCGATCTACATAAAATTGAAATATGTGCTGGATACTAATTAAATATAATTTACTATTCCCACTCCAGTCTACATAAAATTGAAGTAGGTGCTGGACACTAATTAAATATAATTTACTATTCCCACTCCAGTCTACATAAAATTGAAATATGTGCTGGACACTAATTAAATATAATTTACTATTCCCACTCCAGTCTACATAAAATTGAAGTAGGTGCTGGACACTAATTAAATATAATTTACTATTCCCACTCCAGTCTACATAAAATTGAAGTATGTGCTGGACACTAATTAAATATAATTTACTATTTCCACTCCAATCTACATAAAATTGAAGTAGGTGCTGGACACTAATTAAATATAATTTACTATTCCCACTCCAGTCTACATAAAATTGAAGTAGGTGCTGGACACTAATTAAATATAATTTACTATTCCCACTCCAGTCGACATAAAATTGAAGTAGGTGCTGGACACTAATTAAATATAATTTACTATTCCCACTCCAGTCTACATAAAATTGAAGTAGGTGCTGAACACTAATTAAATATAATTTACTATTCCCACTCCAATCTACATCAAATTAAAAAAAAGTGCTGGACACTAATTAAATATAATTTACTATTCCCACTCCAGTCTACATAAAATTAATATAAGTGCTGGACACTAATTACATATATTTTAATATTCCCACTCCAGTCTACATAAAATTGAAGTATGTGCTGGACACTACTTAAATATAAATTACTATTCCCACTCCAGTCTACATAAAATTTAAGTATGTGCTGGACACTAATTAAATATAATTTACTATTCCCACTCCAGTCTACATTAAATTGAAGTAGGTGCTGGACACTAATTAAATATAATTTACTATTCCCACTCCAGTCTACATAAAATTGAAGTAGGTGCTGGACACTAATTAAATATAATTTACTATTCACACTCCCGTCTACATAAAATTGAAGTAGGTGCTGGACACTAATTAAATATAAATTACTATTCCCACTCCAATCTACATAAAAATGAAGTAGGTGCTGGACACTAATTAAATATAATTAAATATTCACACTCCAATCTATATAAAATTTAAATACATTATTTACAGAAATAATTGATAATAATTTTGCCCACAGGCTGATGGTTCCAACACAGCGGACAACCAACATCCCTCCGAAGAAAAAGCTGCTGGCTGTGCTGCACATGTTGGCCTCTGGGACCTTCCAAACAACAACTGCCAGAGTCGGAGGAGTCTCACAGCCAGCCCTATCTAAGTTCCTCACACCGGTCTCTGATGCCATCCTCAGTTTGTACCCCAGTACCTTCACTTCCCAAACACTGCGCAGGAACAGCTGGAAACTAAGCAAGGCTTCTACACCATAGCTTCCTTCCTGCATGTGTTGGGGGCAATCAACTGCACACATGTACTCCTCATGCCCCCTGCTGCCACTGCACACGATTACCGCAACAGGAAGCACACGCATTCCATCAATGTGCAGGCAATAGTGGAACACTGTGGACTCTTCACCAATGTTGTCGCCAACAACCCAGGCAGTGTGCATGATTCCTTCATCTTCCGACATTTCATCATCAACCAGCGCTTTTAGGCTGGCACCCAGGGGAATGCATTGCTCGTTGGAAAGTACCAAATGAACACACCACACACCTCAACTCTACAATCATACAACTCACAACTCTGGGAAGGTGCATGTTACAAACTCACACACAAAATGCCAAAAAGCATGCCCACCTACCAGACACGACAGCACAACTTACTGTGGTGACCTGGGCAAGCCATGTACACGAGCCATCAACGGCATGGCACCTCAGCCACACAATAGCGGAATGTGTGGAGAGGTGGGAACCAGCCATGTGCGAAGGAGGCAAGTGACACACGAATGAGAATGTACACAATGAGAAGTGTGGCATGGATGTGCTGGACAGACTGCAGTATGTAGACCACAGAAATGCCCATATCGACATATACTGCAGGTGTCTGGAGTGTAGTGAACAGTGGACGCAACCATATTACCCCAGGCCGTGGGGAAGAGTGCGGAAAGTAGCTCATTACGTCCCCCCCGTAGGGGTGTGAATAAAAAGCCCATAGCTCTGGGTGCGGTTCTCTACCAGAATGGCCAATGTGTCTGCCAGGGCGGCTCCTCCCAGCATGTCACAAGGCTGATGCCATGAGCGGCGATGCCAGCGACCATGTGCAGCTGCTGCAACCCAGGCCGCAGGTCCCCAGACCCGTCTTGGCCGCCCCAGCGCAACCAGGTCACACAGCTCACTTTCCTACACTGGCGTGTGTCAAAGAGGACCCACCACTTGCCTGTGCAAGCTTCAATCCTGAGGCCTGCGACCTTGGCATCCTCCTCAGACTATCGTTGTCCTTCACGAGACAGGCCCGCAGCACTTCTTTCTCATTGACGTACTCCACTGGCCTACACCGCGGTCAAGTAGGTCACACATTTGGAACTGAGTCTTGATTATAAAATGGCAGAGTACTCATATCAATGCAGAGTTTAAATCACTATACTCACTTCGATGTGGTGACACCAAGTCTGTGCATAGCATTCTAACCACATGTTTCTGTGGGCCGTTGATGACTACGCCTTCGGACCACACTACAGTCCAGCAGGCCTCACACCAAATCAATCCAGTCCATACCAGGCAGGACACGGCATCATCGCAGGCTGCACACCTGCTCAGCTCTGGTGCTTCTACCTCCCTCAACCACAATTAATCTCCACATGCCATTTCAATGTCTTGTGTTGGAGTTCCAGGAGGAGCTTGCTGAACAGCGATTGGCCCACTCTGACCGCTGCCTCCGGCCTACACAGCGGTCAAGTAGGTCACACATTTGGAACTGAGTCTTTATTATGCAATGGCAGAGTACACACTTTATGGCACTGTACTCCCTTCGATGTGGTGCCACCAACTCTGTGCTTAGCATCCGAACAACACTTGTCTGTGGTCCCTTGCTGACTACTGCCCTCGGCCTACACTGCGGTCGAGTATATCACATATTTGGAACCGAGTCTTGATTTCTGTACGGCAGACTTTATATCATTGTACGCAAGGAGAGGAGTAAGAGGAATACGTGGTTCAGTCCTGAGGAAAGAAGGATCCTCGTTATGGAGGTGATCGAACACTACCAACAACTGCTCTGGTGCCACTAACTCTGTGAATCGCAAGCCAACAACACATGGCTGTGGGCCCATGCGGACCACTGCCCCCGGCCTACACTGTGGTCAAGTAGGTCAAACTTTTGGATCTGAACCTTGATTTATTCATGGCAGAGTCTACATCATTGCACAGGCCTCATCGCAGACTGCATCCCCTTTCAGCCCTGGTGCCACTGACTCTGTGCCCCGAAAATCATGGACACTCTCTGGTTGAACTTTGGTGGCGTCTGAGTATATGGCCTGGAGGTTGTCTTCATCATCAAGTAGCTGATACTGACTTAGTGGGGAAAAGGAGCCTGTAGCATTCTACTCCTCCATTTGCCTGTTTTGGCTTGCTTCTGCCCTCTGCATCATGCCATGGAAGGACACCTTCCACTGTCCCCCGCAACACTCCGCGACATTCACCTTTGACATCGACGAGGACCAGCTCAGCTCTCGTGGCCCTATCTCAGTGTACCCCAAGTCACTGTCCCGTTGCGGTGCGCCTAGGCCGGCCGCGGTGCATCCGGGGCCACTAACTCTGTTTAGCTCAAGTCATGGGTCCTGTCTAACTGACTATTGGATGGCCGCTGAGTCTATGGCCTGGGGGTCATCAACGCCATGTGTCTGTGGCCCTGCACCAACGCTGCCTCTGGCCTCAACTGTGGTCCACCAGGGCTCACACATAAAATCGAGTCTTGACCTGCCCAAACGATGCATCACCACAGGATGCACATGCCACCACCGCCAGGACCACCTCCAACCAACACCTGCCAGAGTCGAAAGAGTCTTACAGCCAGACTATCAGAGTTGATCACTCATGTCTTGGATGCCATCATCAGCTTGGTACCTTGCTCAGCTCTTCAGGTGTCACCAACTCAGTGCACCACAACTCATGGGCCCTTTTCAATAGATTTTTTTGCTATGGACAGCTCACGCAACAGTGTCACCTCAGAGGAGGCAGGTGTGCAGAGGTGTGAAGGCACAAACAATGAGAGGGCAGGAGGCAGCAAGCAGAAGGCAGCACTGCAGACTGGCGGTGGTAGCCCAGTTCCACACCAGGAGCTATGATTGAGGTACGTGCTATGTGCTGCGTACGCAACTATGTCACCTCAGGCAGTGGGGAAGACCTGGGACAATGATGGGGAAGATGTTGTGGCCGTAACACAACCTACTGCATCTGCAGCAGGAATAATCTTGGACAATTTATTCACAGGAGCCTGATCAGCTCACTGTGCACTGCGACCTGCTGACCCTTCAGTTTGAATATTGGGTGACCGCTGTACTTGCTCTGGCTACCAACATGATGCTTCGCGGTTGTTTGTGTCATGTTGGTGTTTCCTGTTTCCGCTTTAATAGTGATCACTGTTCAAGTTGTTGCCAGCACCAACCACTCCCTGAGGGCTGGCTCGCACTCACCCCCACACCCATCCAGCAGAGGCGTCACTGGTCAGGTGACGCTGGTAATAAAGAGTGGCCAGGTGCACGTGCCCGTAGCCAGTTCAACTAACTAGCAAAGTGTGTCTGTGTGCTCATTACGTATGCATGATGACCCCAGGCCCTACCACATTACAATGTGCGTTGTACAGCGGATGCAACCATGTCACCCCAGGCAGTGGGTAAGAGCTAGTACATGTAGCTCTGTCATCATCCCCTTCATACGTAAGAGGAGTGGGCTGGCCCGGCGTATGCAAGTCCAGCGTAGAGGTGAGAATGATTGCCCTGGGGCTCTAGGCGTGGTTCAGTACTGGAAATGTGCAAATGCGTGTGTCTCTGTCGCAGTGTGTGTGTCCGTTGGTAAGTGTATGTGGTCCCTGATGGGAATTAGACAACCACAAATGTAATCGAGTTTGGCTGCCATGATTTCGAACACCACCCGCACCTGTTCAGCCACCTCCTACTGGCAGCCTGACACCAGGCCATGGAATGCGATGTGTGCTTCGGTGAAGTGCTCGGAGCCGGCCATGGTGGTGGGTGCTTCCTGCTGTGTGGTCTGTGCAGGGGGTGGTGTCTCTGGATGCAAATAGGCTGCCCTGCTCCTGGAGGTGGGCTGCCTAAGATGTTCATGAGCTGTTGTAGGGCATCGGTGTCGAAGGTGTCAAGGTCCTTTCCATCATCACTGATGAGTTGTTTGCTCTGCTCTGCAGGAGGTGTTGATTGTCCCTCTGCTATGTGAAGGGGAGATACATTTTAACATTGTGTTGACATGTATGTTGACGCATTGTTCATGTTTGCATCGGGATTGCATGACAATGTAAACTGTGACTGTTTGGGTGGGGCTGACTGTTTGATGAGGGACAGTGGGCATTGGATGTATGACGTTACTACGTGGTCAAAACCAGCCACGGCCGGTGGTAGGTGTAACTGCAGGGCGGTGACGTAGGGCTGGGAAGGGGCAGGGTGGGGGGTTGTAATGTATGGATTACGAACTTTAACAGGTAAGTAAACATATAAATAAATAAAACGGATTTTGTTGCGTGCACTGCATCGCATTTGGTAATGCAGTGCACACAACGAAATTCGTTTTATTAATTTATATGTTTACTTACCTGTTAAAGTCCGTAATCCATACATTACAACCCCCCTCCCCCGCCCTACGTCACCGCCCTGCAGTTACACCTACCACCGGCCGTGGCTGGTCAAAACACCGCACTACCATCACAACGCAGCTTTTACAACGCAAGTCGTTACCACGACTTGCGCTGCAGGGTTCTGGACTTAGGAATAGTATGATTTACTATTCCAACTCCAGCCTACGTACATTAGAGAAGGTGTTGGAATAGTAAATCACACTATTCCTTAGTCTAAAGCGCCCTCCAGTGTAAGTTGTGGTAACGACTTTCGTTGAAAAATCTGCGTTGTGATGGAAGTGCGGTGTTTCGACCGCGTAGTAAAGGTTATTTCCCGTGGGCATTTGTACTACATGACGGATGTGAGGTTGTACACGTACATTTTCATCTCACAGTTTCCTGCTATGCCAGATGTGATTGGCCCATTGCCACGCACAGGCGGAACCAATTGTGTCCTCTGTTCTGTAGTGAAAGTGTTGCACTTTGTACCACATTGTCGTCAATGCTGATGCGCTGTTATTGCTATGTATGTGTGCTGCATTGTGGGTGAGTTGCCCCTGCTGCTCTGATTTGGCTGCCCCTTATCCCTTTCAGGCAGTGTGCCTTTGACTTCTGTGCTTCGACAGTGCTGGGATGTTTCAGACTTGGGTATATTGGGCTCTTGGTCGAGTTGTGTTGGTTGTGATATTGGTGATGTGTGGGGTAATACCCCTTTGGGCACATGGTGGACGGGGGCCTACTTGGTGTTTGTATGTGTGCTGCAGTGTGTCACGGGGTCAGGGACATGATCCAGAGTCATTGTGGGTGTCCAGTGTGCTCTGTTTAATTGTGCATGTGTGCCATTGTGCCCATTTCCCCCTGTCCCCCCAGGCTCTGGTCGGTACTCACCCTGTTGATGTTGTGTCAGGTCATGTTGAACAGTGTCCGGTGCCACAACTCCTGGCACCGTATCCCAACTGCTGGCTGTGGCCACCATTTTCTCCATATCATCCAGCTCCTGCTGTGCCGCTGGACCCCCACCTCCAATCTGCGCTGTTGTTTTTATTTTGGCATTGAGTTTCTTCTTGGTTTTGGCCTTCACATCCTTCCAGTGCCTCTTGACCTCTTCCATTGTCCTCCTCAATGCTGCATCTGCATTCACAGGGTCCAAGATAGTCTGCCATATTGGCTTCTTTGTTGCCATTGACACCTTGACTGAACAGCGTTTTCCTCTTCCTCTTGGCCTTACCCGACCCCGATGTTCCTTTCTGGTCGTCTGTGGGGCTTGTGGGGTTCGCGTTGTCATCTGCACTCAGTCCGGGTACATCCATGGTACTACGCAGTTTATTTACTTTTTTCTTCATTTTTTCAGCTTTTATGGTGCATTTTCCTGCATGATGCGTGGGAATAGCAGGCCTGTCACTGCTTATCACTGATTTTTTTATCCTGGTTGGCCCCATCGCCACTTTTTTTGCGTTGGTGTTTCACATTTTTTCAGAGTCAAGTGAATTTTAACTTGCTCATTTGGAAAGTTATCTTGGAACTATCGCATGGTGCCGCCGTGTTAAGAATGCAACGTTAACACTGTGTTAATTTCCCAAACTAGACTGCGATGCGCAAAGTTACATTAAGCTAATTTTGCGATAATTAACACACGTTCTTGAGAATATCCCCCTATATGCCCTTTAAAAATCGAAAATAATTTCTATGTCTGTTCTAAAGCACCCATACTGTTCTATTACATTTATAAACAGGTAGTGTGTTCTTTTTTAGATGTAAAACGGTTATTGCAAGCATTTGACTGCTGTCACCTTCAGGCAGAAGGATATTTAGTTGTTTTTTCTTTTTGAGGGCTATTCTTGCTATAGAAAAGACAATTAACCATTGCACAACCTTGCCAACGTCAGACCTGTTGACCTGTTGACTTTGCCTCTGCTTCATTGATTATGGGCTCAAAGTGTTTGTATGTACTGTTTGCACTGTATGCTAGGGGCATACAGAGTCCAGGCACTCCTTTCAAAATATGACTTAAGTTACAACCCTCTCCCCAAATAAACAAATCTTACGTTTTGCCTCAGTATTCTTCAAAACTAAGAGAATTATTTATACAGAGAGTAAGAATGGTTTCCACCATACCAATGCTAAAAGAAATTCTTCACTAACACAAGAGTTGGGGCCAATGCATACTTGATATGGGAGACTCAACATGGGTGCATTATTATGGATGGTGGAGCCGATTCACAGAACTAATCTGAGAAGAAATCCTAAATTTACTACTTTTGGTATTTAAGGAAGGCATTTAGTAGTAGTAAAGTTAGGACTCCTAACTTTACTAATACTAAACTGAGATAAAATCCTAAACTTACTACTTTTGGTATTCACAGAAGGCATTTAGTAGTAGTAAAGTTAGGACTCCTAACTACTACCACTAAATGCTTTCTGTGAATACCAAAAGTAGTAAGTTTAGGATTTTATTTTGGATTAGTACTGTGAATCGGCCTCGATATATCTGGACGGTTTTAGTGTAAAGCGTAAACATAACCTACTATGTAACTCAACAGAAACATGCTACAAAATTGGTAGCTTCAAATCATACCAATTAATGGTGCCACCAGCGATTTTACTGTTAATTATTGAAGAACTGGCGAGAAGGACTAATCGCAGAATTTGCAAGGGGTCAAGGATAAAATTACGGGCAGGTGCGGCTCGCCAGGTGAGTAGCTGTTTATCGTTCTTCGAAATAAAATGGACGCATAACGGTTCATAATATATGTACTTATTTTTCGACCTATACAACACTATTATCCATCCTTTTAGAACTTGTCTTAATGTTGTGTCTGAAAAATTAGTGTTTAAAACCTAGATGCCGCTTTAAATTTCCTACGCATATTGTTTATATTTTTGAATTTATAGTCAAATATTTATTATATATTTTATACAACTATTCGTAGAGCAGATGTCTCATAATTATTGCTCAATAATATAAGGCAAATATATATGATCTGTTACATATAAAAAAGCAGTACAGCTTTCGCTTCAACCAAGCACCCTGGGTCTGTGTGCCTGGACGGAGTGTCTCCTCACCATGGTCGCATGAAAGCTGATTGTGGAAAGGTATGATGTTGGTTTGCTGCTACCTGGGACCAAAGAACATGAATGAAACAGTCCACAGGGAGCTTCTGTAGTAGCAGAGTATGTTTTTCATTTCTAGGGAAAATGGCATTTAAACTACTCATGGGTTCTTGATAACAATGTGAAATTAAGTGTTGTGTGAAACGTGAAGCACACGAGTGTACAGTCAAATGGCCCGTGTGACAATCCAGAGATTAAAAAAAATCCTTTTGAGTAAAGGATAGAATTTCCAGAAATACATTTACTCTGTATGAACCGGCACGCAAAGATGAAACATCATCTGTCAATAAATCCAGGGCACCCACATCATCTCGATTGTCTTGCTGGTATAAAGTATCACATCATAAATTTCACGTCACATATGACATCACAGATAGCATCGTACATGGAATCTCCACTATCGCTGTTTTCGCGGGGTGGCAATACATGCAATATAAAAATGATCTGGATCTTTCCAAATGATAAACACCAGGCAATAGCTCACGCATTCACTCACTTTCCACATTTCTGTTTACTGACTTCTTGTGTCAGATCTTAATTTACACTGATTTAATTAACGTTCCCAGAATTGCGTGCTCAATTGTTTCATTTACACTTCGAACTGAAATATTTCCCAGAAAGAAAGTTCATGGTAACCTTGAATAGGAATCCGAGGGGGAGGAGATGCGAATGGGGCCAGTAAACCTTGACTCACTCATTCCACAAATATAATCATTCATTTGGCCACAGAGTTTTGCAATGGCCATGCCCTCGCGGCAAGAGGTTTTCATCACTGCTGACTTCAAACGCCATCCTCCAATAGCCAACTTCAGGCTTGTGGCCGTGATAAGCTGCAGAAGTTTTCAATTAGGAAGCAGATTATTGCATCACTAGTGACACTGGAACATGTTTTTCCTGTGTCAGGAATATGTTATGGCTGCACGTTGCCAGAGCAGAGAAATATTACCTAACTCTTGATAGCGAGCAGGTTTCAGAGTGCAAGTAGTGTAATGCTTGTAAAGCTATTCAAACTGCTTGAGGAAGACAACATGGAAAAGGAATTCCAAGATGCACGGAGGAACGCTGTATACTGCACATTTGTGTCTCCAAAGAAGCATATAGCAATAGGAAACTCTTCTGATTTCCAATTCTTTCATAGTCTACCTGTTTAGGACTCTAAATGGGCCTTATTTACAGTTTGGCTGGAGTTGACCATCCGGCTGAAAGGACCTGAAAGCACTCTACGTAGAGCGGATGGGATAGCTGGTCATTTTAGAAGATGCCCGGCATCCACTGACCTCTAAATAAGGACCCAAATGTTATCCATTTGGTGCCAGGTCATAGCAGAACAATGAGGATTTTGCAGAGGGCGAGAAATCAATCTGTTATGACAGGTACATCATATAGGATTTAGCAGGCCTTTCAAGTGCAACCTGTCTGCAACTCCTGTTGCTGTTTTTTGCCCAGGGGAGGCTGCTTTAATGTCAAAGTGGTGGGACAACGCAAACCTTGGGGGTCAGGGGTGAGAAGTAGGGGAAAACAATAAATTAAAGCACTAAAGCACTTATCTGCTGCTGCGGCTGCCACCTCGGTGTGCCTCTCCTGACGCTAGGCATGCTTCACAGGCTCCCAGGGGCCAATCACAGCGGTGCTGTCCTGCTGGCGAGCAGCGCCATGTTTTGCCTGAGCGGGCTGACTTGATGCTCCCTCAGGCACAGGGAGCCTGTTCAATTTCTCCACTGCGCAACACAGCTGATTGGGGAAATGTAAGTGTGCATGTTGGTTTGGCCATCCTAAGACAGCCGCCCACACTGATATATGCACCTACAGTGCCCCCACCACTGCTCCTCACTGCAGCTGAGTGACGCGCCGTCAGAATGGCCCGCCCTCGCATTAAGGCTGGTAATTTGCTCGGTAAGAAAAATAAAAGGATAATAAACTGGTTTTCCACCACCATAATAGAGGAGCCACCCCTGTTTTTGCCAACTCTTCATTGCCAAGGCTGCTACTCAGCAGCCATGTTGCATTCTGACCAAATAGTATGCAGATGGTAGGCGAAGGGTGCCTATGATATCTTGCTGCTCTCTATGGATAGATAGTGAATACTAGAGATGGGAAAGGTGTGAGAACTGCTTCATCTGCTCTGCAGAACCACATCAGCATGCACAGAGGTTGGGAACAAATAGACCAAGTGAAAGAAGCATAATTGTTTGCCTCTACCCTTTCCTTCCTCGACAGGAACCCCTTAAATCCCGACACTCTTTGATTGAGTCAGGAGCCTGTGCTGAAACCAACATACCAGATCTCCAAGCTAAGGGTGTGTTTCACACAAAATATGTCATGAAAAAGATTTCTGCCTCTGTGAACCAACCCAATTTAAATTTCCATGTGAATTGTTTTGGCCGTGTGCCTGGCTACATAGGAACTTGCAGGGCCGGACTGGCCGTAGTGGCCACCGGGCGTTTCCCCAGTGGGCTGGAAGGGTGGGGGCCAGTTTTCGACCGGTAGAGGCTGTTTTTAGGGCTCGCCTGCTGATGCGCATGCGCATAGCTGGCGAGCTCTATTGTGGCTTAAACAGAGCTTAACCATCTCGGCGATTTGTTGCAGTGCCCGAGAAAAAGCTTGTGCACATCAAAGCCAGCAGCACATCAAAGCCTTCCTCCCACAGGCATCTCTGCTTCCCCCAGCCGGCATTTCTCCTCCCCTAATTATTCACTGCACGGCCGGCTGCAACATCAAAGGCTGCTGCTGCCCTGACTCGCATTTCTCCTCCCTCCTCCCCTTTCACTGCCCAGGCCGGCCGTACTTTCACTTTACACGGCACCCAGGCCCTGTCTGCTGTTTATTTTAACATGGCAGCTTTTATGTTTGTATAGTCAGAAATGTTTGTTAACATGGCAGCTTTTATGTTTGTATTGTCAGAAATGTTTGTCATTTTTTTCCATCAAAACCTAAACAAGAATACTGAATTTAAAAGTTGCCTTTAATTGGTGCATTAGCTAGTATCTAGTCTCTCTGAAATCATAATTGCAGGAAAGACCTCTAGTAACGAACTCTGTAGTCAGATACCAGGACACCGAGGCACCCACCATACAGCTCCACCGAGGCACCCACCACACAGCTCAACAGATGCACCCACCACACAGCTCCACCTACGCAGCTCCACTGATGCACTCACCACACAGCTCCACCGATGCACCCACCACCCAGTTCCACTGATGCACACAGCTCCACCGACACAGCTCCACCGATGCACCCACCACACAGCTCCACCGATGCACCCACCACACAGCTCCACTGATGCACCCACCACACAGCTCCACCGAGGCACCCACCACACAGCTCCACCGAACGACCCACCACACAGCTCCATCGATGCACCCACCACACAGCTCTACCGATGCAGCCACCACACAGCTCCACCGACACAGCTCCACCGATGCACCCACCACCCAGCTCAACCGATGCACCCACCACACAGCTCCACCGACACAGCTCCACTGATGCACCCACCACACAGCTCCACCGACACAGCTCCACAGATGCACCCACCACACAGCTCCACAGATGCACCCACCACCCAGCTCCACCGATGCACCCACCACACAGCTCTACCGATGCTGCCACCACACAGCTCCAAAGACACAGCTCCACAGATGCACCCACCACACAGCTCCACCGATGCACCCACCACACAGCTCCAACGACACAGCTCCACCGATGCACCCACCACACAGCTCCACCGATGCACCCAGCACACAGCTCCACCGACACAGCTCCACCGATACACCCACCACACAGCTCCACCGATGCACCCACCACACAGCTCCACCGATGCACCCACCATACAGCTCCACCGAGGCACCCACCACACAGCTCCACCGAACGACCCACCACACAGCTCCACCGATGCACCCACCACACAGCTCTAGCGATGCAGCCACCACACAGCTCCACCGACACAGCTCTGCCGATGCACTCACCACCCAGCTCCACCGATGCACCCACCACACAGCTCCACCGACACAGCTCCACTGATGCACCCACCACACAGCTCCACCGATGCACCCACCACACAGCTCCACCGAGGCACCCACCATACAGCTACACCCAGGCACCCACCACACAGCTCCACCGATGCAGCCACCACACAGCTCCACCGGCACAGCTCCACCGATGTACCCACCACACAGCTCCACCGATGTACCCACCACACAGCTCCACCGAGGCACCCACCATACCGCTCCACCGATGCACCCACCACACAGCTCCACCGAGGCACCCACCACACAGCTCCACCGAACGACCCACCACACAGCTCCACCGATGCACCCACCACACAGCTCTACCGATGCAGCCACCACACAGCTCCACTGACACAGCTCCACCGATGCACCCACCACCCAGCTCCACCGATGCACCCACCACACAGCTCCACCGACACAGCTCCACCGATGCACCCACCACACAGCTCCACCGACACAGCTCCACAGATGCACCCACCACACAGCTCCACAGATGCACCCACCACACAGCTCTACTGATGCTGCCACCACACAGCTCCACCGACACAGCTCCACCGATGCACCCACCACCCAGCTCCACCGATGCACCCACCACACAGCTCCACCGACACAGCTCCACCGATGCACCCACCACCCAGCTCCACCGATGCACCCAGCACACAGTTCCACCGACACAGCTCCACCGATGCACCCACCACACAGCTCCACCGATGCACCCACCACACAGCTCCACCGAGGCACCCACCATACAGCTCCACCCAGGCACCCACCACACAGCTCCACCGATGCACCCACCACACAGCTCCACCGATGCACCCACCACACAGCTCCACCTATGCACCCACCACACAGCTCCACCTATGCACCCACCATACAGCTCCACCCAGGCACCCATCACACAGCTCCACCGATGCACCCTCCACACAGCTCCACAGATGCACCCACCACACAGCTCTACTGATGCTGCCACCACACAGCTCCACAGACACAGCTCCACGAGGCACCCACCACACAGCTCAACAGATGCACCCACCGCACAGCTCCACCTACACAGCTCCACCGATGCACTCACCACACAGCTCCACCGATGCACCCACCACCCAGCTCCACCGATGCACACAGCTCCACCGATGCACCCACCACACAGCTCCACCGATGCACCCACCACACAGCTCCACCGATGCACCCACCACACAGCTCCACGAGGCACCCACTACACAGCTCCACTGAACGACCCACCACACAGCTCCACCGATGCACCCACCACACAGCTCTACCGATGCAGCCACCACACAGATCCACCGACACAGCTCCACCGATGCACCCACCATCCAGCTCCACCGATGCACCCACCACACAGCTCCACCGACACAGCTCTACCGATGCACCCACCACACAGCTCCACAGATGCACCCACCACACAGCTCCACCGATGCACCCACCACACAGCTCCACCGATGCACCCACCATACAGCTCCACCGAGGCACCCACCACACAGCTCCACCGAACGACCCACCACACAGCTCCACCGATGCACCCACCACACAGCTCTAGCGATGCAGCCACCACACAGCTCCACCGACACAGCTCTGCCGATGCACTCACCACCCAGCTCCACCGATGCACCCACCACACAGCTCCACCGACACAGCTCCACTGATGCACCCACCACACAGCTCCACCGATGCACCCACCACACAGCTCCACCGAGGCACCCACCATACAGCTCCACCCAGGCACCCACCACACAGCTCCACCGATGCAGCCACCACACAGCTCCACCGGCACAGCTCCACCGATGTACCCACCACACAGCTCCACCGATGTACCCACCACACAGCTCCACCGAGGCACCCACCATACAGCTCCACCGATGCACCCACCACACAGCTCCACCGAGGCACCCACCACACAGCTCCACCGAACGACCCACCACACAGCTCCACCGATGCACCCACCACACAGCTCTACCGATGCAGCCACCACACAGCTCCACTGACACAGCTCCACCGATGCACCCACCACCCAGCTCCACCGATGCACCCACCACACAGCTCCACCGACACAGCTCCACCGATGCACCCACCACACAGCTCCACCGACACAGCTCCACAGATGCACCCACCACACAGCTCCACAGATGCACCCACCACACAGCTCTACTGATGCTGCCACCACACAGCTCCACCGACACAGCTCCACCGATGCACCCACCACCCAGCTCCACCGATGCACCCACCACACAGCTCCACCGACACAGCTCCACCGATGCACCCACCACCCAGCTCCACCGATGCACCCAGCACACAGTTCCACCGACACAGCTCCACCGATGCACCCACCACACAGCTCCACCGATGCACCCACCACACAGCTCCACCGAGGCACCCACCATACAGCTCCACCCAGGCACCCACCACACAGCTCCACCGATGCACCCACCACACAGCTCCACCGATGCACCCACCACACAGCTCCACCTATGCACCCACCACACAGCTCCACCTATGCACCCACCATACAGCTCCACCCAGGCACCCACCACACAGCTCCACCGATGCACCCTCCACACAGCTCCACAGATGCACCCACCACACAGCTCTACTGATGCTGCCACCACACAGCTCCACAGACACAGCTCCACGAGGCACCCACCACACAGCTCAACAGATGCACCCACCGCACAGCTCCACCTACACAGCTCCACCGATGCACTCACCACACAGCTCCACCGATGCACCCACCACCCAGCTCCACCGATGCACACAGCTCCACCGATGCACCCACCACACAGCTCCACCGATGCACCCACCACACAGCTCCACCGATGCACCCACCACACAGCTCCACGAGGCACCCACTACACAGCTCCACTGAACGACCCACCACACAGCTCCACCGATGCACCCACCATCCAGCTCCACCGATGCACCCACCACACAGCTCCACCGACACAGCTCTACCGATGCACCCACCACACAGCTCCACAGATGCACCCACCACACAGCTCCACAGATGCACCCACCACCCAGCTCCACCGATGCACCCACCACACAGCTCTACCGATGCTGCCACCACACAGCTCAACCAACACAGCTCCACCGATACACCCACCACCCAGCTCCACCGATGCACCCACCACCCAGCTCCACCGATGCACCCAGCACACAGCTCCACCGACACAGCTCCACCGATGCACCCACCACACAGCTCCACCGATGCACCCACCACACAGCTCCACCGAGGCACCCACCACACAGCTCCACCGAACGACCCACCGCACAGCTCCACCGATGCACCCACCACGCAGCTCTAGCGATGCCCCACTACACAGCTCCACCGACACAGCTCCACCGATGCACCCACCACCCAGCTCCACCGATGCACCCACCACACAGCTCCACCGACACAGCTCCACCGATGCACCCACCACACAGCTCCACCGATGCACCCACCACACAGCTCCACCAAGGCTCCCACCATACAGCTCCACCCAGGCACCCACCACACAGCTCCACCGATGCAGCCACCACACAGCTCCACCGGCACAGCTCCACCGATGCACCCACCACACAGCTCCACCGATGCACCCACCACAAAGCTCCACCGAGGCACCCACCATACAGCTCCACCGAGGCACCCACCATACAGCTCCACCGATGCACCCACCACACAGCTCCACCATTGCACCCACCACACAGCTCCACGGATGCACCCACCACACAGCTCCACCGAGGTACCCACCATACAGCTCCACCGATGCACCCACCACACAGCTCCACTGATGCACCCACCACACAGCCCCACCGATGCACCCACCACACTGCTCCACCGATGCACCCACCACACAGCTCCACCGATGCACCCACCACACAGCTCCACTGATGCACCCACCACACAGCTCCACCGAGGTACCCACCATACAGCTCCACTGATGCACCCACCACACAGCTCCACCGAGGCACGCACCACACAGCTCCACCAAGACACCCACCACAAAGCTCCACCGAGGCACCCACCACACAGCTCCACAGATGCACCCACCACACAGCTCCACCGATGCACCCACCACACAGCTCCACCGAGGTACTCACCATACAGCTCCACCGATGCACCCACCACACAGCTCCACCGATGCACCCACCACACAGCTCCACTGATGCACCCACCACACAGCTCCACAGATGCACCCACCACACAGCTCCACCGATGCACCCACCACACAGCTCCACCGATGCACCCACCACACAGCTCCACAGATGCCCCCACCACACAGCTCCACAGATGCACCCACCACACAGCTCCACAGATGCACCCACCACACAGCTCCACAGATGCACCCACCACCCAGCTCCACCGATGCACCCACCACACAGCTCCACCGATGCACCCACCACACAGCTCCCCCGATGTACCCACCAGACAGCTCCACCGATGCACCCACCACCCAGCTCCACCGATGCATCCACCACCCAGCTCCACTGATGCACCCACTACCCAGCTCCACCGATGCACCCACCACACAGCTCTACGACACAGCTCCACCAATGCACCCACCACCCAGCTCCACTGATGCAACCACCACACAGCTCCACCGACACAGCTCCACCGATGCACCCACCACACAGCTCCACGGATGCCCCCACCACACAGCTCCACCGATGCACCCACCACACAGCTCCAACGAATGACCCACCACACAGCTCCACCGATGCACCCACCACACAGCTCTACTGATGCAACCACCACACAGCTCCACCGACACAGCTCCACCGATGCACCCACCACACAGCTCTACCGACGCTGCCACCACACAGCTCCACCGACACAGCTCCACCGATGCACCCACCACACAGCTCCACCGACACAGCTCCACCGAGGCACCCACCATACAGCTCCACCGAGGCACCAACCATACAGCTCCACCGATGCACCCACCACACAGCTCCACCATTGCACCCACCACACAGCTCCACCGATGCACCCACCACACAGCTCCACCGAGGTACCCACCATACAGCTCCACCGATGCACCCACCACACAGCTCCACTGATGCACCCACCACACAGCCCCACCGATGCACCCTGCACACAGCTCCACCGATGCACCCACCACACAGCTCCACCGATGCACCCACAACGCAGCTCCACTGATGCACCCACCACACAGCTCCACCGAGGTACCCACCATACAGCTCCACTGATGCACCCACCACACAGCTCCACCGAGGATCCCACCACACAGCTCCACCAAGGCACCCACCACACAGCTCCACCGAGGCACCCACCACACAGCTCCAAAGATGCACCCACCACACAGCTCCACCGATGCACCCACCACCCAGCTCCACCGATGCACCCAGCACACAGCTCCACCGACACAGCTCCACCGATGCACCCACCACACAGCTCCACCGATGCACCCACCACACAGCTCCACCGAGGCACCCACCATACAGCTCCACCCAGGCACCCACCACACAGCTCCACCGATGCACCCACCACACAGCTCCACCGATGCACCCACCACACAGCTCCACCTATGCACCCACCACACAGCTCCACCTATGCACCCACCATACAGCTCCACCCAGGCACCCACCACACAGCTCCACCGATGCACCCACCACACAGCTCCACAGATGCACCCACCACACAGCTCTACTGATGCTGCCACCACACAGCTCCACCGACACAGCTCCACCGAGGCACCCACCACACAGCTCAACAGATGCACCCACCGCACAGCTCCACCTACACAGCTCCACCAATGCACTCACCACACAGCTCCACCGATGCACCCACCACCCAGCTCCACCGATGCACACAGCTCCACCGATGCACCCACCACACAGCTCCACCGATGCACCCACCACACAGCTCCACCAATGCACCCACCACACAGCTCCACGAGGCACCCACTACACAGCTCCACTGAACGACCCACCACACAGCTCCACCGATGCACCCACCACACAGCTCTACCGATGCAGCCACCACACAGATCCACCGACACAGCTCCACCGATGCACCCACCACCCAGCTCCACCGATGCACCCACCACACAGCTCCACCGACACAGCTCCACCGATGCACCCACCACACAGCTCCACAGATGCACCCACCACACAGCTCCACAGATGCACCCACCACCCAGCTCCACCGATGCACCCACCACACAGCTCTACCGATGCTGCCACCACACAGCTCCACCGACACAGCTCCACCGATGCACCCACCACCCAGCTCCACCGATGCACCCACCACCCAGCTCCACCGGTGCACCCAGCACACAGCTCCACCGACACAGCTCCACCGATGCACCCACCACACAGCTCCACCGATGCACCCACCACACAGCTCCACCGAGGCACCCACCACACAGCTCCACCGAACGACCCACCGCACAGCTCCACCGATGCACCCACCACACAGCTCTAGCGATGCCCCACTACACAGCTCCACCGACACAGCTCCACCGATGCACCCACCACCCAGCTCCACCGATGCACCCACCTCACAGCTCCACCGACACAGCTCCACCGATGCACCCACCACACAGCTCCACCGATGCACCCACCACACAGCTCCACCAAGGCTCCCACCATACAGCTCCACCCAGGCACCCACCACACAGCTCCACAGATGCAGCCACCACACAGCTCCACCGGCACAGCTCCACCGATGCACCCACCACACAGCTCCACCGATGCACCCACCACAAAGCTCCACCGAGGCACCCACCATACAGCTCCACCGAGGCACCCACCATACAGCTCCACCGATGCACCCACCACACAGCTCCACCATTGCACCCACCACACAGCTCCACGGATGCACCCACCACACAGCTCCACCGAGGTACCCACCATACAGCTCCACCGATGCACCCACCACACAGCTCCACTGATGCACCCACCACACAGCCCCACCGATGCACCCACCACACAGCTCCACCGATGCACCCACCACACAGCTCCACCGATGCACCCACCACACAGCTCCACTGATGCACCCACCACACAGCTCCACCGAGGTACCCACCATACAGCTCCACTGATGCACCCACCACACAGCTCCACTGAGGCACCCACCACACAGCTCCACCAAGGCACCCACCACACAGCTCCACCGAGGCACCCACCACACAGCTCCACAGATGCACCCACCACACAGCTCCACCGATGCACCCACCACACAGCTCCACCGAGGTACTCACCATACAGCTCCACCGATGCACCCACCACACAGCTCCACTGATGCACCCACCACACAGCTCCACCGATGCACCCACCACACAGCTCCACAGATGCACCCACCACACAGCTCCACCGATGCACCCACCACACAGCTCCACCGATGCACCCACCACACAGCTCCACAGATGCCCCCACCACACAGCTCCACAGATGCACCCACCACACAGCTCCACAGATGCACCCACCACACAGCTCCACAGATGCACCCACCACCCAGCTCCACCGATGCACCCACCACACAGCTCCACCGATGCACCCACCACACAGCTCCCCCGATGTACCCACCAGACAGCTCCACCGATGCACCCACCACCCAGCTCCACCGATGCATCCACCACCCAGCTCCACTGATGCACCCACTACCCAGCTCCACCAATGCACCCACCACACAGCTCTACCGACACAGCTCCACCAATGCACCCACCACCCAGCTCCACTGATGCAACCACCACACAGCTCCACCGACACAGCTCCACGGATGCACCCACCACACAGCTCCACGGATGCCCCCACCACACAGCTCCACCGATGCACCCACCACACAGCTCCAACGAATGACCCACCACACAGCTCCACCGATGCACCCACCACACAGCTCTACTGATGCAACCACCACACAGCTCCACCGACACAGCTCCACCGATGCACCCACCACACAGCTCCACCGATGCACCCACCACACAGCTCTACAGACGCTGCCACCACACAGCTCCACCGACACAGCTCCACCGATGCACCCACCACACAGCTCCACCGACACAGCTCCACCGAGGCACCCACCATACAGCTCCACCGAGGCACCCACCATACAGCTCCACCGATGCACCCACCACACAGCTCCACCATTGCACCCACCACACAGCTCCACCGATGCACCCACCACACAGATCCACCGAGGTACCCACCATACAGCTCCACCGACGCACCCACCACACAGCTCCACTGATGCACCCACCACACAGCCCCACCGATGCACCCACCACACAGCTCCACCGATGCACCCACCACACAGCTCCACCGATGCACCCACCACACAGCTCCACTGATGCACCCACCACACAGCTCAACCGAGGTACCCACCATACAGCTCCACTGATGCACCCACCACACAGCTCCACCGAGGCACCCACCACACAGCTCCACCAAGGCACCCACCACACAGCTCCACCGAGGCACCCACCACACAGCTCCAAAGATGCACCCACCACACAGCTCCACCGATGCACCCACCACACAGCTCCACCGAGGTCCTCACCATGCGGCTCCACCGATGCACCCACCACACAGCTCCACCGATGCACCCACCACACAGCTCCACCGATGCACCCACCACACAGCTCCACCGATGCACCCACCACACAGCTCCACCGATGCACCCACCACACAGCTCCACAGATGCCCCCACCACACAGCTCCTCAGATGCACCCACCACACAGCTCCACAGATGCACCCACCACACAGCTCCACAGATGCACCCACCACCCAGCTCCACCGATGCACCCACCACACAGCTCCACCGATGCACCCACCACACAGCTCACCCGATGTACCCAACAGACAGCTCCACCGATGCACCCACCACCCAGCTCCACCGATGCATGCACCACCCAGCTCCACTGATGCACCCACTACCCAGCTCCACCGATGCACCCACCACACAGCTCTACCGACACAGCTCCACTGATGCACCCACCACCCAGCTCCACTGATGCAACCACCACACAGCTCCACCGACACAGCTCCACCGATGCACCCACCACACAGCTCCACGGATGCCCCCACCACACAGCTCCACCGATGCACCCACCACACAGCTCCAACGAATGACCCACCACGCAGCTCTACCGATGCACCCACCACACAGCTCTACTGATGCAACCACCACACAGCTCCACCGACACAGCTCCACCGATGCACCCACCACACAGCTCCACCGATGCACCCACCACACAGCTCTACCGACGCTGCCACCACACAGCTCCACCGACACAGCTCCACCGATGCACCCACCACACAGCTCCACCGACACAGCTCCACCGATGCACCAACCACCCAGCTCCACCGATGCACCCAGCACACAGCTCCACTGACAAAGCTCCACCGATGCACCCACCACACAGCTCCCCTGATGCACCCACCACACAGCTCCACCGATGCACCCACCACACAGCTCCACCGAGGCACCCACCACACAGCTCCACCGAACGACCCACCACACAGCTCCACCGATGCACCCACCACACAGCTCATGCGATGCAGCCACCACACAGCTCCACCGACACAGCTCCACCGATGCACTCACCACCCAGCTCTACCGATGCACCCACCACACAGCTCCACCGACACAGCTCCACCAATGCACCCACCACACAGCTCCACCGAGGCACCCACCATACAGCTCCACCCAGGCACCCACCACACAGCTCCACCGATGCAGCCACCACACAGCTCCACCGGCACAGCTCCACCGATGCACTCACCAAACAACTCCACCGATGCACCCACCACACAGCTCCACCGAGGCACCAACCATACAGCTCCACGGATGCACCCACCACATAGCTCCACCGATGCACCCACCACACAGCTCCACCGAGGCACCCACCACACAACTCCACCGATGCACCCACCACCCATCTCCACCGATGCACCCACCACACAGCTCCACCGATGCACCCACCACACAGCTCCCCCGATGTACCCACCAGACAGCTCCACCGATGCACCCACCACCCAGCTCCACCGATGCATCCACCACCCAGCTACACTGATGCACCCACTACCCAGCTCCACCGATGCACCCACCACACAGCTCTACCGACACAGCTCCACCGATGCACCCACCACCCAGCTCCACTGATGCAACCACCACACAGCTCCACCGACACAGCTCCACCGATGCACCCACCACACAGCTCCATGGATGCCCCCACCACACAGCTCCACCGATGCACCCACCACACAGCTCCAACGAATGACCCACCACACAGCTCCACCGATGCACCCACCACACAGCTCTACTGATGCAACCACCACACAGCTCCACCGACACAGCTCCACCGATGCACCCACCACACAGCTCCACCGATGCACCCACCACACAGCTCTACCGACGCTGCCACCACACAGCTCCACCGACACAGCTCCACCGATGCACCCACCACACAGCTCCACCGACACAGCTCCACCGATGCACCAACCACCCAGCTCCACCGATGCACCCAGCACACAGCTCCACCGACAAAGCTCCACCGATGCACCCACCACACAGCTCCCCTGATGCACCCACCACACAGCTCCACCGATGCACCCACCACACAGCTCCACCGAGGCACCCACCACACAGCTCCACTGAACAACCCACCATACAGCTCCACCGATGCACCCACCACACAGCTCTAGCGATGCAGCCACCACACAGCTCCACCGACACAGCTCCACCGATGCACTCACCACCCAGCTCTACCGATGCACCCACCACACAGCTCCACCGACACAGCTCCACCGATGCACCCACCACACAGCTCCACCGATGCACCCACCACACAGCTCCACCGAGGCACCCACCATACAGCTCCACCCAGGCACCCACCACACAGCTCCACCGATGCAGCCACCACACAGCTCCACCGGCACAGCTCCACCGATGCACTCACCACACAGCTCCACCGATGCACCCACCACACAGCTCCACCGAGGCACCCACCATACAGCTCCACGGATGCACCCACCACACAGCTCCACCGATGCACCCACCACACAGCTCCACCGAGGCACCCACCACACAACTCCACCGAACGACCCACCACACAGCTCCACCGATGCACCCACCACACAGCTCTACCGATGCAGCCACCACACACCTCCACCGACACAGCTCCACCGATGCACCCACCACACAGCTCCACCGATGCACCCACCACACAGCTCCACCTATGCACCCACCACACAGCTCCACCTATGCACCCACCATACAGCTCCACCCAGGCACCCACCACACAGCTCCACCGATGCACCCTCCACACAGCTCCACAGATGCACCCACCACACAGCTCTACTGATGCTGCCACCACACAGCTCCACAGACACAGCTCCACGAGGCACCCACCACACAGCTCAACAGATGCACCCACCGCACAGCTCCACCTACACAGCTCCACCGATGCACTCACCACACAGCTCCACCGATGCACCCACCACCCAGCTCCACCGATGCACACAGCTCCACCGATGCACCCACCACACAGCTCCACCGATGCACCCACCACACAGCTCCACCGATGCACCCACCACACAGCTCCACGAGGCACCCACTACACAGCTCCACTGAACGACCCACCACACAGCTCCACCGATGCACCCACCACACAGCTCTACCGATGCAGCCACCACACAGATCCACCGACACAGCTCCACCGATGCACCCACCATCCAGCTCCACCGATGCACCCACCACACAGCTCCACCGACACAGCTCTACCGATGCACCCACCACACAGCTCCACAGATGCACCCACCACACAGCTCCACCGATGCACCCACCACACAGCTCCACCGATGCACCCACCATACAGCTCCACCGAGGCACCCACCACACAGCTCCACCGAACGACCCACCACACAGCTCCACCGATGCACCCACCACACAGCTCTAGCGATGCAGCCACCACACAGCTCCACCGACACAGCTCTGCCGATGCACTCACCACCCAGCTCCACCGATGCACCCACCACACAGCTCCACCGACACAGCTCCACTGATGCACCCACCACACAGCTCCACCGATGCACCCACCACACAGCTCCACCGAGGCACCCACCATACAGCTCCACCCAGGCACCCACCACACAGCTCCACCGATGCAGCCACCACACAGCTCCACCGGCACAGCTCCACCGATGTACCCACCACACAGCTCCACCGATGTACCCACCACACAGCTCCACCGAGGCACCCACCATACAGCTCCACCGATGCACCCACCACACAGCTCCACCGAGGCACCCACCACACAGCTCCACCGAACGACCCACCACACAGCTCCACCGATGCACCCACCACACAGCTCTACCGATGCAGCCACCACACAGCTCCACTGACACAGCTCCACCGATGCACCCACCACCCAGCTCCACCGATGCACCCACCACACAGCTCCACCGACACAGCTCCACCGATGCACCCACCACACAGCTCCACCGACACAGCTCCACAGATGCACCCACCACACAGCTCCACAGATGCACCCACCACACAGCTCTACTGATGCTGCCACCACACAGCTCCACCGACACAGCTCCACCGATGCACCCACCACCCAGCTCCACCGATGCACCCACCACACAGCTCCACCGACACAGCTCCACCGATGCACCCACCACCCAGCTCCACCGATGCACCCAGCACACAGTTCCACCGACACAGCTCCACCGATGCACCCACCACACAGCTCCACCGATGCACCCACCACACAGCTCCACCGAGGCACCCACCATACAGCTCCACCCAGGCATCCACCACACAGCTCCACCGATGCACCCACCACACAGCTCCACCGATGCACCCACCACACAGCTCCACCTATGCACCCACCACACAGCTCCACCTATGCACCCACCATACAGCTCCACCCAGGCACCCACCACACAGCTCCACCGATGCACCCTCCACACAGCTCCACAGATGCACCCACCACACAGCTCTACTGATGCTGCCACCACACAGCTCCACAGACACAGATCCACGAGGCACCCACCACACAGCTCAACAGATGCACCCACCGCACAGCTCCACCTACACAGCTCCACCGATGCACTCACCACACAGCTCCACCGATGCACCCACCACCCAGCTCCACCGATGCACACAGCTCCACCGATGCACCCACCACACAGCTCCACCGATGCACCCACCACACAGCTCCACCGATGCACCCACCACACAGCTCCACGAGGCACCCACTACACAGCTCCACTGAACGACCCACCACACAGCTCCACCGATGCACCCACCATCCAGCTCCACCGATGCACCCACCACACAGCTCCACCGACACAGCTCTACCGATGCACCCACCACACAGCTCCACAGATGCACCCACCACACAGCTCCACAGATGCACCCACCACCCAGCTCCACCGATGCACCCACCACACAGCTCTACCGATGCTGCCACCACACAGCTCCACCAACACAGCTCCACCGATACACCCACCACCCAGCTCCACCGATGCACCCACCACCCAGCTCCACCGATGCACCCAGCACACAGCTCCACCGACACAGCTCCACCGATGCACCCACCACACAGCTCCACCGATGCACCCACCACACAGCTCCACCAAGGCACCCACCACACAGCTCCACCGAACGACCCACCGCACAGCTCCACCGATGCACCCACCACGCAGCTCTAGCGATGCCCCACTACACAGCTCCACCGACACAGCTCCACCGATGCACCCACCACCCAGCTCCACCGATGCACCCACCACACAGCTCCACCGACACAGCTCCACCGATGCACCCACCACACAGCTCCACCGATGCACCCACCACACAGCTCCACCAAGGCTCCCACCATACAGCTCCACCCAGGCACCCACCACACAGCTCCACCGATGCAGCCACCACACAGCTCCACCGGCACAGCTCCACCGATGCACCCACCACACAGCTCCACCGATGCACCCACCACAAAGCTCCACCGAGGCACCCACCATACAGCTCCACCGAGGCACCCACCATACAGCTCCACCGATGCACCCACCACACAGCTCCACCATTGCACCCACCACACATCTCCACGGATGCACCCACCACACAGCTCCACCGAGGTACCCACCATACAGCTCCACCGATGCACCCACCACACAGCTCCACTGATGCACCCACCACACAGCCCCACCGATGCACCCACCACACTGCTCCACCGATGCACCCACCACACAGCTCCACCGATGCACCCACCACACAGCTCCACTGATGCACCCACCACACAGCTCCACCGAGGTACCCACCATACAGCTCCACTGATGCACCCACCACACAGCTCCACCGAGGCACGCACCACACAGCTCCACCAAGACACCCACCACAAAGCTCCACCGAGGCACCCACCACACAGCTCCACAGATGCACCCACCACACAGCTCCACCAATGCACCCACCACACAGCTCCACCGAGGTACTCACCATACAGCTCCACCGATGCACCCACCACACAGCTCCACCGATGCACCCACCACACAGCTCCACCGATGCACCCACCACACAGCTCCACAGATGCACCCACCACACAGCTCCACCGATGCACCCACCACACAGCTCCACCGATGCACCCACCACACAGCTCCACAGATGCCCCCACCACACAGCTCCACAGATGCACCCACCACACAGCTCCACAGATGCACCCACCACACAGCTCCACAGATGCACCCACCACCCAGCTCCACCGATGCACCCACCACACAGCTCCACCGATGCACCCACCACACAGCTCCCCCGATGTACCCACCAGACAGCTCCACCGATGCACCCACCACCCAGCTCCACCGATGCATCCACCACCCAGCTCCACTGATGCACCCACTACCCAGCTCCACCGATGCACCCACCACACAGCTCTACCGACACAGCTCCACCAATGCACCCACCACCCAGCTCCACTGATGCAACCACCACACAGCTCCACCGACACAGCTCCACCGATGCACCCACCACACAGCTCCACGGATGCCCCCACCACACAGCTCCACCGATGCACCCACCACACAGCTCCAACGAATGACCCACCACACAGCTCCACCGATGCACCCACCACACAGATCTACTGATGCAACCACCACACAGCTCCACCGACACAGCTCCACCGATGCACCCACCACACAGCTCTACCGACGCTGCCACCACACAGCTCCACCGACACAGCTCCACCGATGCACCCACCACACAGCTCCACCGACACAGCTCCACCGAGGCACCCACCATACAGCTCCACCGAGGCACCAACCATACAGCTCCACCGATGCACCCACCACACAGCTCCACCATTGCACCCACCACACAGCTCCACCGATGCACCCACCACACAGCTCCACCGAGGTACCCACCATACAGCTCCACCGATGCACCCACCACACAGCTCCACTGATGCACCCACCACACAGCCCCACCGATGCACCCACCACACAGCTCCACCGATGCACCCACCACACAGCTCCACCGATGCACCCACAACGCAGCTCCACTGATGCACCCACCACACAGCTCCACCGAGGTACCCACCATACAGCTCCACTGATGCACCCACCACACAGCTCCACCGAGGATCCCACCACACAGCTCCACCAAGGCACCCACCACACAGCTCCACCGAGGCACCCACCACACAGTTCCAAAGATGCACCCACCACACAGCTCCACCGATGCACCCACCACCCAGCTCCACCGATGCACCCAGCACACAGCTCCACCGACACAGCTCCACCGATGCACCCACCACACAGCTCCACCGATGCACCCACCACACAGCTCCACCGAGGCACCCACCATACAGCTCCACCCAGGCACCCACCACACAGCTCCACCGATGCACCCACCACACAGCTCCACCGATGCACCCACCACACAGCTCCACCTATGCACCCACCACACAGCTCCACCTATGCACCCACCATACAGCTCCACCCAGGCACCCACCACACAGCTCCACCGATGCACCCACCACACAGCTCCACAGATGCACCCACCACACAGCTCTACTGATGCTGCCACCACACAGCTCCACCGACACAGCTCCACCGAGGCACCCACCACACAGCTCAACAGATGCACCCACCGCACAGCTCCACCTACACAGCTCCACCAATGCACTCACCACACAGCTCCACCGATGCACCCACCACCCAGCTCCACCGATGCACACAGCTCCACCGATGCACCCACCACACAGCTCCACCGATGCACCCACCACACAGCTCCACCAATGCACCCACCACACAGCTCCACGAGGCACCCACTACACAGCTCCACTGAACGACCCACCACACAGCTCCACCGATGCACCCACCACACAGCTCTACCGATGCAGCCACCACACAGATCCACCGACACAGCTCCACCGATGCACCCACCACCCAGCTCCACCGATGCACCCACCACACAGCTCCACCGACACAGCTCCACCGATGCACCCACCACACAGCTCCACAGATGCACCCACCACACAGCTCCACAGATGCACCCACCACCCAGCTCCACCGATGCACCCACCACACAGCTCTACCGATGCTGCCACCACACAGCTCCACCGATACAGCTCCACCGATGCACCCACCACCCAGCTCCACTGATGCACCCACCACACAGCTCCACCGATGCACCCACCACACAGCTCCACAGATGCACCCACCACACAGCTCCACCGATGCACCCACCACACAGCTCCACCGATGCACCCACCACACATTTCCACAGATGCCCCCACCACACAGCTCCACAGATGCACCCACCACACAGCTCCACAGATGCACCCACCACACAGCTCCACAGATGCACCCACCACCCAGCTCCACCGATGCACCCACCACACAGCTCCACCGATGCACCCACCACACAGCTCCCCCGATGTACCCACCAGACAGCTCCACCGATGCACCCAGCTCCACCGATGCATCCACCACCCAGCTCCACTGATGCACCCACTACCCAGCTCCACCAATGCACCCACCACACAGCTCTACCGACACAGCTCCACCAATGCACCCACCACCCAGCTCCACTGATGCAACCACCACACAGCTCCACCGACACAGCTCCACGGATGCACCCACCACACAGCTCCACGGATGCCCCCACCACACAGCTCCACCGATGCACCCACCACACAGCTCCAACGAATGACCCACCACACAGCTCCACCGATGCACCCACCACACAGCTCTACTGATGCAACCACCACACAGCTCCACCGACACAGCTCCACCGATGCACCCACCACACAGCTCCACCGATGCACCCACCACACAGCTCTACAGACGCTGCCACCACACAGCTCCACCGACACAGCTCCACCGATGCACCCACCACACAGCTCCACTGACACAGCTCCACCGAGGCACCCACCATACAGCTCCACCGAGGCACCCACCATACAGCTCCACCGATGCACCCACCACACAGCTCCACCATTGCACCCACCACACAGCTCCACCGATGCACCCACCACACAGCTCCACCGAGGTACCCACCATACAGCTCCACCGACGCACCCACCACACAGCTCCACTGATGCACCCACCACACAGCCCCACCGATGCACCCACCACACAGCTCCACCGATGCACCCACCACACAGCTCCACCGATGCACCCACCACACAGCTCCACTGATGCACCCACCACACAGCTCAACCGAGGTACCCACCATACAGCTCCACTGATGCACCCACCACACAGCTCCACCGAGGCACCCACCACACAGCTCCACCAAGGCACCCACCACACAGCTCCACCGAGGCACCCATCACACAGCTCCAAAGATGCACCCACCACACAGCTCCACCGATGCACCCACCACACAGCTCCACCGAGGTCCTCACCATACGGCTCCACCGATGCACCCACCACACAGCTCCACCGATGCACCCACCACACAGCTCCACCGATGCACCCACCACACAGCTCCACCGATGCACCCACCACACAGCTCCACCAATGCACCCACCACACAGCTCCACAGATGCCCCAACCACACAGCTCCTCAGATGCACCCACCACACAGCTCCACAGATGCACCCACCACACAGCTCCACAGATGCACCCACCACCCAGCTCCACCGATGCACCCACCACACAGCTCCACCGATGCACCCACCACACAGCTCACCCGATGTACCCAACAGACAGCTCCACCGATGCACCCACCACCCAGCTCCACCGATGCATGCACCACCCAGCTCCACTGATGCACCCACTACCCAGCTCCACCGATGCACCCACCACACAGCTCTACCGACACAGCTCCACTGATGCACCCACCACCCAGCTCCACTGATGCAACCACCACACAGCTCCACCGACACAGCTCCACCGATGCACCCACCACACAGCTCCACGGATGCCCCCACCACACAGCTCCACCGATGCACCCACCACACAGCTCCAACGAATGACCCACCACGCAGCTCTACCGATGCACCCACCACACAGCTCTACTGATGCAACCACCACACAGCTCCACCGACACAGCTCCACCGATGCACCCACCACACAGCTCCACCGATGCACCCACCACACAGCTCTACCGACGCTGCCACCACACAGCTCCACCGACACAGCTCCACCGATGCACCCACCACACAGCTCCACCGACACAGCTCCACCGATGCACCAACCACCCAGCTCCACCGATGCACCCAGCACACAGCTCCACTGACAAAGCTCCACCGATGCACCCACCACACAGCTCCCCTGATGCACCCACCACACAGCTCCACCGATGCACCCACCACACAGCTCCACCGAGGCACCCACCACACAGCTCCACCGAACGACCCACCACACAGCTCCACCGATGCACCCACCACACAGCTCATGCGATGCAGCCACCACACAGCTCCACCGACACAGCTCCACTGATGCACTCACCACCCAGCTCTACCGATGCACCCACCACACAGCTCCACCGACACAGCTCCACCGATGCACCCACCACACAGCTCCACCGAGGCACCCACCATACAGCTCCACCCAGGCACCCACCACACAGCTCCACCGATGCAGCCACCACACAGCTCCACCGGCACAGCTCCACCGATGCACTCACCAAACAACTCCACCGATGCACCCACCACACAGCTCCACCGAGGCACCAACCATACAGCTCCACGGATGCACCCACCACATAGCTCCACCGATGCACCCACCACACAGCTCCACCGATGCACCCACCACACAGCTCCCCCGATGTACCCACCAGACAGCTCCACCGATGCACCCACCACCCAGCTCCACCGATGCATCCACCACCCAGCTACACTGATGCACCCACTACCCAGCTCCACCGATGCACCCACCACACAGCTCTACCGACACAGCTCCACCGATGCACCCACCACCCAGCTCCACTGATGCAACCACCACACAGCTCCACCGACACAGCTCCACCGATGCACCCACCACACAGCTCCATGGATGCCCCCACCACACAGCTCCACCGATGCACCCACCACACAGCTCCAACGAATGACCCACCACACAGCTCCACCGATGCACCCACCACACAGCTCTACTGATGCAACCACCACACAGCTCCACCGACACAGCTCCACCGATGCACCCACCACACAGCTCCACCGATGCACCCACCACACAGCTCTACCGACGCTGCCACCACACAGCTCCACCGACACAGCTCCACCGATGCACCCACCACACAGCTCCACGGACACAGCTCCACCGATGCACCAACCACCCAGCTCCACCGATGCACCCAGCACACAGCTCCACCGACAAAGCTCCACCGATGCACCCACCACACAGCTCCCCTGATGCACCCACCACACAGCTCCACCGATGCACCCACCACACAGCTCCACCGAGGCACCCACCACACAGCTCCACTGAACAACCCACCATACAGCTCCACCGATGCACCCACCACACAGCTCTAGCGATGCAGCCACCACACAGCTCCACCGACACAGCTCCACCGATGCACTCACCACCCAGCTCTACCGATGCACCCACCACACAGCTCCACCGACACAGCTCCACCGATGCACCCACCACACAGCTCCACCGATGCACCCACCACACAGCTCCACCGAGGCACCCACCATACAGCTCCACCCAGGCACCCACCACACAGCTCCACCGATGCAGCCACCACACAGCTCCACCGGCACAGCTCCACCGATGCACTCACCACACAGCTCCACCGATGCACCCACCACACAGCTCCACCGAGGCACCCACCATACAGCTCCACGGATGCACCCATAACACAGCTCCACCGATGCACCCACCACACAGCTCCACCGAGGCACCCACCACACAACTCCACCGAACGACCCACCACACAGCTCCACCGATGCACCCACCACACAGCTCTACCGATGCAGCCACCACACACCTCCACCGACACAGCTCCACCGATGCACCCACCACCCAGCTCCACCGATGCACCCACCACACAGCTCCACCGACACCGCTCCACCGATGCACCCACCACACAGCTCCACCGACACAGCTCCACAGATGCACCCATCACACAGCTCCACAGATGCACCCACCACACAGCTCTACCGATGCTGCCACCACAAAGCTCCACCGACACAGCTCCACCAATGCACCCACCACCCAGCTTCACCGATGCACCCACCATACAGCTCCACCGACACAGCTCCACCGATGCACCCACCACCCAGCTCCACCGATGCACCCAGCACACAGCTCCACCGACACAGCTCCACCGATGCACCCACCACACAGCTCCACCGATGCACCCACCACACAGCTCCATCGAGGCACCCACCATACAGCTCCACACAGGCACCCACCACACAGCTCCACACAGGCACCCACCACACAGCTCCACCGATGCACCCACCACACAGCTCCACCTATGCACCCACCACACAGCTCCACCTGTGCACCCACCACACAGCTCCACCGAGGCACCCACCACACAGCTCAACAGATGCACCCACCACACAGCTCCACCTACACAGCTCCACCGATGCACTCACCACACAGCTCCACCGATGCACCCACCACCCAGCTCCACCGATGCACACAGCTCCACCGACACAGCTCCACCGATGCACCCACCACACAGCTCCTCCGATGCACCCACCACACAGCTCCACCGATGCACCCACCACACAGCTCCACTGAGGCACCCACCACACAGCTCCACCTAACGACCCACCACCCAGCTCCACCGATGCACCCACCACACAGCTCTACCGATGCAGCCACCACACAGCTCCACCGACACAGCTCCACCGATGCACACACCACCTAGCTCCACCGATGCACCCACCACACAGCTCCACCGACACAGCTCCATCGATGCACCCACCACACAGCTCCACAGATGCACCCACCACACAGCTCCACAGATGCACCCACCACCCAGCTCCACCGATGCACCCACCACACAGCTCTACCGATGCTGCCACCACACAGCTCCACCGACACAGCTCCACCGATGCACCCACCACACAGCTCCACCGATGCACCCACCACACAGCTCCACCGACACAGCTCCACCGATGCACCCACCACTCAGCTCCACCGATGCACCCAGCACACAGCTCCACCGACACAGCTCCACCGATGCACCCACCACACAGCTCCACCGATGCACCCACCACACAGCTCCACTGATGCACCCACCACACTGCTCCTCTGAGGCACCCACCACACAGCTCCACCGAACGACCCACCACACAGCTCCACCGATGCACCCACCACACTGCTCTAGCGATGCAGCCACCACACAGCTCCACGGACACAGCTCCATGGATGCACCCACCACTCAGCTCCATCGATGCACCCACCACACAGCTCCACCGACACAGCTCCACCGATGCACCCACCACACAGCTCCACCGATGCACCCACCACACAGCTCCACCGAGGCACCCACCATACAGCTCCACCCATGCACCCACCACACAGCTCCACCGATGCACCCACCACACAGCTCCACCGAGGCACCCACCACACAGCTTCACCGATGCACCCCCAACAGAGCTCCACCGAGGCACCCACCACACAGCTCCACTGAAACACCCACCACACAGCTCCACAAATGCGCCCACCACACAGCTCCACCGATGCACCCACCACACAGCTCCACCTACACAACTCCACCGAGGCACCCACCACACAGCTCCACCGAGGCACCCACCACACAGCTCCACCGAGGCACCGACCACACAGCTCCACCAAACGACCCACCACACAGCTCCACCGATGCACCCACCACACAGCTCCACCGATGCAGCCACCACACAGCTTCACCGACACAGCTCCACCAATGCACCCACCACCCAGCTCCACCGATGCACCCACCACCCAGCTCCACGGACACAGCTCCACCGATGTACCCACCACACAGCTCCACCGGTGCACCCACCACACAGCTCAACCGAGGCACCCACCATACAGCTCCACCAAGGCACCCACCACACAGCTCCACCGAGGCACCCACCACCCAGCTCCACCGAGGCACCCACCACCCAGCTCCACCGAGGCACCCACCACCCAGCTCCACCGAGGCACCCACCACCCAGCTCCACCGACACATCTTCACCGATGCACCCACCACACAGCTCCACCGATGCACCCACCACAAAACTCCACCGAGGCACCCACCACACAGCTCCACCGATGCACCCACCACACAGCTCCACCGATGCACTCACCACACAGCTCCACAGATGCAGCCACCACACAGCTCCACCGACACAGCTCCACCGATGCACCCACCATCCAGCTCCACCGATGCACCCACCACCCAGCTCCACCGACACAGCTCCACCGATGCACCCACCACACAGCTCCACCGATGCACCCACCACACAGCTCCACCGATGCACCCACCATACAGCTCCATGAGGCACCCACCATACAGCTCCACCGAGGCACCCACCATACAGCTCGACCGATGCACCCACCACACAGCTCCACCGATGCACCCACCACACAGCTCCACCGATGCACCCACCACACAGCTCCACCGAGGTACCCACCATACAGCTCCACCGATGCACCCACCACACAGCTCCACCGATGCACCCACCACACAGCCCCACCGATGCACCCACCACACAGCTCCACCGGTGCACCCACCACACAGCTCCACCGATGCACCCACCACACAGCTCCACAGATGCACCCACCACATAGCTCCACCGAAGCACCCACCACACAGCTCCACCGAAGCACCCACCACACAGCTCCACCGATGCACCCACCACACAGATCCACAGATGCACCTACCACCCAGCTCCACCGATGCACCCACCACACAGCTCCGCCGAGGCACCCACCACACAGCTCCACCGATGCACCCACCACACAGCTCCACCGATGCTCCAACTAAGCTCCACCAATGCACCCACCACACAGCTCCACCAATGCACCCACTAAGCTCCACCGATGCAAACACCACTCAGCGCAACCACAGCATCACTCAGCGCGACCACAGATTCACTGAGCACCACCACAGCATTACTCAGCGCAACAGCATCACTCAGCGCAACCACAGCATCACTCAGCGCAACCACAGCATCACTGGTTCAAATATGTTCTTTCAATGTTTCAAGCTGTTTTGAAGCATTCATGCTTTATTACAAATAACAAAAAAAATTAATATTTCACTTCTGTTCTTGGATTTTCGTCACTATAAAAAACACTGAACATAATCTTCACAAAAGTTATTTACAAAAGTTTAAGCTATTGCCATTACAAATTAAAAGCCATTGTTATTTGTAATATCAATACATCTAAGTCACGTAAATACAAAACATGTTGCATTACAAATGCTATCGGTATTTGCAAAAGTTATAACTATTGGCATTGTAAATGACAAAACTATTAATTTAGCTATTTTAAAAAATAACACATAAATAAAAAAAAATTCAATTTTAAGACCAAGAGCTCAAACTTTCCTAATGCGAGCCCTATTGCATTTCCAATGCTTGTTGTTAATGGCGGTCAATTTTGCAGCAGTGCTCCAAAATCAGCCCCTTGTAACAAAAGCGCAGCAGCAGTGGTCGCGCCAGCACCCCCTGCTGGGGCTGATTCGGCGTAATTACCAGGGCTGATTTGCTACCCCAGTCCGGCCCTGGGAACTTGTGTGTGTGTGTGTGTGTGTCTCTCTCTCTCTTTCTGGTTGCTAGTATATGTGACTTGTTTGAGTACTTAGAGCATTTCACTAGTTTAGTATTTAGGTTTTATTCTAGTTTTTAGCCACAACTGTGTGTTTTTCCTTTGCCTTAGTAGTATTCCATTCTGTTATTGCTTTATGTGTGATTCCATTGCTGTTCCCTGTAGTGGCCGGGCGTGTTACGTGACTTACTTCAATTCTCGCTGGAGCAGGTTTGAACTTGTTTTGCTTAAAACTATTTGATTAGGTGTCCGAGTAGCCTGTGTAAATTGGGCCTGAACTACACTTTAATAGACATGTTATTCCATTTGCATGGCCCTCCTTGAACTCCTCCGTTATTTACACCTTGCTACTCACAATTTTGGAAAATTAATATTGCCAAATTTTCAGTTGCTTCTCTTGACCATTCCCACTATTTCAACTTAGTATGGGTTTAGGTGTATGGATTAATTTGCACTCAAGATGGATTAATATGCATACACGTGTTAGGAAAGATAGGTGCATAACTATACGACCAGACATTGCGAATTGCCATTTGTAAATACACGAGGAATAGCAATATTCCATATGGTTGTAAATGGTTTTGTGAGAATACACAGGCTCGCAGGGAACCACGCCCTGATCCATCCACTTACAACTATCATGCAATGTGTTCTACTGCGTAATTGTATGTAGTTGCAGCGTACAATTACACAGTAGAACAAATACTGTTGCCTACCAGGTATCCTTTTGTGGATACCTTACAAACATAAATGCAAATGGCTTTGTGAATCAGGCTTACTTTGAACACTGTTTATCAGTATGGCCATCTGTTTAATAATTGTAATTCTAATTGTATTTATATTGTGCTTGCTACCCCTGACGAGGTGTCCACAAAGGGATATTGTAAGCTCTCCTACAGCTTCGAACACGTTCAGTTCACACGCACAGAGGTGTTCGGTAATCTCCATTCATCTAAAAATACAAATTTGTGGCATGAAACAGAGAAAATGGCTGGCAGAAGCCAAAAATATTCTTCCTTTTTAAATTTCTATAAAGGTCAAATTACTAAAGCAAATTATTTCAACTAAAGAAAAAAACTTAAGTTCCATAATAAGGAACCAAAAATATTCAAGTCTTCCTGGTCTATATAGGTAACTCGATCTGTTTCATACCTTAGATGTTCCAACAGTATGTGACTTAAGCAAATGAATAGCATAGGTCTTCATTGGGTGTGCAGAATATAGAAGTTGGCTTGAGGCATCATAAATATAATCTGGGAAGCAGCTGCCATGTCTGTTTTTGTGTGTGTCTTGTAAGAACTTGGGTTATTAGTTGAGGAGGGGGGCAAATACAAACATCAGTTAGCAATCCTAGTACTTGTCAGGGTTAACCAGTAAAGTTACTAAATAAACCTGAGCTCAACCTCTAGCTATGGCACACAGCAGAAAGGCTTAGCTTTGAGACAATGTGTAAAATAATTTTCAAGGACTAAATCAGTAATAAAGTAGAAATGCAAAACAAAGCAAATCCCAAAACGAATTAGAGAAATTGAGTAAACTTTAGAAAACAAAAAAACACCAAAATGACACAAATGCAATGAGGGGAACTAGAGATATGAAATTTAAAAGTTTTAGGTAGAACTAGACCCAAGAAGCACAAAGTGACAATGATAGTCAAAGGACACTTTACAACAATACTAGGCAAAATGTAATCCTGAACGCAATGGAGCACAGTTCGGATACACTAACTAGGTCTGTCCTCATGAGAGATTTTACCTTCTGACTTTAGTTCTTTTACTTTCCATCCACTGCATAAGTACACTTCTAAAGCCCCCCAGGACCTCAGGGGAGGTACTTAGAAACTCACAGGGTGGAAGGCAGAGGCCAATCCAAATATCCAGTCCAAGTCTAGTTGCCACTGGTCAGCTTTGCAGTAAAATAACTCTTTAGCTTGTTTTGACCCTTTAGCTTTAACGGAAGGTCAGCCTTAGGACCCTTGGAGCCCTCTTCTCTGTCCTCAGTAAAAGAGGGAAAGCAAGTCCAGTCTCATATCTCACAAAAACAGCAAAGGTCAATGGTGTGGGTAACTGTAGATGACACATTTATATCTGGTACAAACTAATGGATTGGAATGACACCTAGCGATGCCTTAACCAATGGGATAAAGGTTCTTAGGGCTAACTCTGCGCACTTTGGGCATTTTCCAGAAGGCCAACGTCTTTGAACTTCTGCCCTGAGGGCTAGGAGTGTGTGTGGGGAGTTTACTGTGGTAATTCCAGTGTACTCCAACACCGAATACTAAAATTCAGTTTTAGGCAATCTTTATACCCCCAACAATCTCAGAGAAAGAGGTCTGGTAGGAAAAAGCTAAGCTTTCAGCTACCAGACAGTGGATACACTCAATTTGTTTTGCCATACTGTTTCCCTCCTTTGAAATGTGCCCCAAATGTTATATGTAAGCCCTGCAGAGCTGTCAAAAAGGTTGTGACATTCCAGCAGGATACGACACTGTGATGTCTACAAGAGGTTCACTGAGATGGAGGCCGGTCTGGCTGGGGGGGAAGAAAGAAGAGTACAGGCCTGGGTGTTAGTTACATCTGCCTGTGACAGGATAGGTCACTTTTAACCCCTTCCATGCTCATGACGAGCTCAGCTCGTCATGCAGTACACTGCTCGTCTGCTCATGACGAGCTGAGCTTGTCATGAACAAAGGGATTAAATGAGTTCCAGCGCTGAAGAAGAATTGCTGTAGCATTGATAGTATAATACCTACCCACACCCAAGTAATTTTGTTTATGTCTTGGGAGAAAGTTCACATCACATTGAATGGCTAACTACTGGTCGGCAGAAATGCGAGAACAAAATGCAGATATAGTTCCCAAAAACTTGCGGTAAAGCAAAGATAACTTCTTAAACATTATCTTTCCATAATATTTATTACAAATCTTACTTTACCAGTGAATGTGTCTTATAGTAAATATTTCAAAAACGTAAACAATTACATTTTTAACTGTTTCATAGATGGACATAACATTTATTAAGTGTAATATTGTATCCCAATACTTTCCTAAGGAACACTGCTGCAGTGAAAATTGCTTTTATGGATTTTTCTCTGTACGGAAATGTTTAAAATTAAATGTTTACACGTTCTACATTTAAATACCATGCACCTTGCCTTATAGACAATAAGGCCAACTTAGGGGTGTCTTAGAAATATTTAAAAGAAAGGTTTAGGCCAGTCAAAAGAGGTTATTTTGACATGTCAAATTTGCAGCTAAAACCTGCACAGCCAGACTACCAGTAGCAGGTCTTCAGTCATGTATCCATTGTCATTGTTGTGGATGGCACAATGGGTGCTGCAGTTCACTTGTGATTAACAATTCGCCGGACACCCTAGTTATGCTACGAGAGCCATGGGACACAGATTTAGAGGGGATACAGGATGATGAATGGTTTTAGGCATTGACGCCCACCGAGAAGTGGCTATTAGGGCTAGGTTTCGCCTTGTCCAATAAAAAAATCTTACACCGCAGCTATTTCGCATGTAAAACCATGGCGAAGATGGGTAGGGTGGAAACCCCACTACGTCACTCAGTTTGTAACCAAGAGGGAATGTATTTCCACATGATCTGGAATTGCCGTGCTATTGAGCAATACTGGAACTCTGTAGTAGCATGCCTGAATGAGGTGTGTGGGGCAATATGGAGGTCTCCCTGTAGAGGTGTATCCTTAATGTCTGGGAGGCTATGGACCTTCCTTGCATGGACCAGATTTACATGACATTGGGTTTGATGGTGGCGAAGCACAATATTGCATGTGAACGGAGTGTTGCCCAAGTGCCACGACTGAGTGACTAGAGCAAAGACATGGATTGGTCCAAGCTGGCAGAGAGGGCAGTTTACGAAGCAAGGGGATTTACAAAAAAATGGGGGAAGTGGAATGACTTCTGTGGTGGATTATGTAACCTGACCACTCCCATGAAATCTGATGTTCTACGTTTGGTACGACCCATGGGTGATATGGCCCGATGTCTTGCTACAGAGACGGGGTGGAGGGAATGGGAGAATAACAGAACTTAATGCACTCCATTGGATTCATGATTGTGATGTGATGCTACAATGGTTGCAATTCAATGTTATTGTTTTAATGCTCTTTACGTGCAATTAAAGGATTGTGCAAAACTGCAGGAGTGCCATCCAGCTCTCACATTCACACCAGGATCCACAATGGTACCTACAGCGGAATATGGAAACCCCTAAATGTGATGAAGGATAACACCTTGCCTGCAAATTATTCCACTAAATATTATTTATTGAACATTAATAAGCATCATTAACATGTCTTTGAATTGTTGAGTCTGTCTCTGCTCTTTTGGTAGTGCCAACACATCATAAGTCTCTAATATTTATTTACGAGATGAAAATACTGTCGGGAAAATGGTTAGATCATGAAATAATCTAACTGACCTAGCCAATATCAAGTAAATACATTCTTTAATTAAAATCTTTGAAAGATCATTTTCTGCTACCCTCCCCCTGGCAAAATATGGCACTATTTACATTTACACTAACATCTTTTATATGTTACTGTAAAATGTATTGAGTGGTCTGAGTCAATGATTCTATTAGGTGGAAAAGTATGTCTGTGTTCCATTGCAATCACAACAAATATAAAAGTGTCTTAGATGATATTCCAAAGATGTTACAAAAAGAAATTGGATTGGGAAAAAACAATGCATGAGTGATCTAGTGAACATTTCTGAAACAATTGTTAATATGTGACCAGTGATTACACAGCAAATGATACCATTGAGAATGTATTGAACTGTTCTAAAAATGAATTATTCAGTCCATTCTGAAGATGGCAATATTTGGTGAATATTTGGTGATGACCAGTAGTCAAAGCTCATCTGGTGCACATGTCCATACACTTTGCCCAAATCAAGACCATTGAAATATGGTCAATGGGAAACATTTAAGTAGCATGATCAATAGAGGGAAATTCTTTACATCAAAATAGTTTTTTGCCACATCAAAAAAGTGGAATCTTTGAAGTGTTAAGGTGGCTACAATTGTTCTTCTGCAACTCTGTTAAAGACCTGCTCTCTACAAAATCTTTGTCTGAAGGTAAAACCGATTGGCTATTACTGGAAAAGGTGCTGTATAAAATATGGCATTATGAAAAGACTTACAAGAGAGAACAGGAATTTCAGAATTCGTATGATTAAAAATCTCTCAATTAGACAACTCTGCTAAATCAATTTACAAAAGCTTACTCTCTGCTGCCCCTATACCAGTTTGCTTAAATTGATCTATTTTGCATCTTACTCATAGGATTAGGTCAACTCACATTGAGATTACAGTAAAACAATCATATAGGATTTTTCTACATTATGATTTGTAGTTCAATCATGTAAAGTACAGGAGCTTCTTCTTTTCAGATAAAAATAATAGAGTTTAATACATTGCATTTTTTTAATGGCATCAATAAAGTGCATAGTAAGTGAAAGGATAAGGCCAATGCTCCTAACATCTGGCCCTATAACAAGCATTGTGTGTAGCTCCGCCAAACATTCCCTAGTGAAATGTATGAAATGACTTCTGGTAAATTCATCATGAACTCTAGTAGCACCTGAGTTTAAACGCCACAACTAGATAATTAATGTTCTGTCTTTTCCAGCTTTAGTGTCAATGAATCTAACATGTTTTGGGGAAAAAAGGTTTCTACTGAATCAAACGTTTGACGTTAGTTCACACAATGTTTCAATGGGATACATAATCGCACAGAAATATAAAGAGATCTGCTCTTTGTCCTCAGTTATAAGCTACAATAAAATATTTTGAGTTGCAACTTGATGTTAAATAAACGGCAATAGACCCTCCTTTCACAATTTCTCTCTGATCAAACATTAATCAATCAACATTAAAGTTCACCACCCCATTGCCTGGACACTCTCCTAGAATCTGTGCTGAAATCCAAATTACTCTTGTACTCACAATCAACCCCTCCCCATCCAATCTGACATTATGCATATTAGTGAAAAGCCCACCACCCCTCCCCCAGCAACTAAATCTCTTATCATCCGATCCCCTCCCGGCAATTCTACACCAAATATACCAGGGTCACCAGTCCCTCTCCAAAGCAATACATTATTTGAGTAGTTCATTAATACTCTACAGTAGGCCTTTAATGCACACTTTCCACTCCACATTTGCTCCCTCAAAACCTCGTCTCTGGTTATCACACTACTTATAGACCTAAAAAAACAAATGAGGACACATATATGAAATTGTCCCAAACAAGACAACCATTCACCTGAAGAACCACAAAAAATGTTTGCAGACACTATCTTACACCACTCACAATGCCAAATTAGCATACTCTCAAAATCAAAACCTCACCCACTTGCTTCAATCTCATCCACAATAAATAGCATAGAGAAATGGCAGCCTTCTCTCTCCGCCATGCTCACTTCTGATAGATCTTCCCCTGTCAGATGGTGACTGTGTCAGAAATGTTGCACTATGGGAGATACAATGGGAGATACACTAAATACCCTACTCTGTAGTCCACCTTCACCCTCTCACACCCACACTACACCTCAATCCCACACACACACACACATTCATAATGATTTTTAGTACTAAAAAGGGTCAATTCATTGTGTGCACTGTCTGACCACTTTAGCCATCAAACCAACAAACTTTTGCTCTTACATCCAAGATAAATTTTGACTGATATGTCTCTGCAACTCTTTGTCATATTGGTCACCTGTGCAGCTTGTTTCAAATCTTCAGTGTTCCTAACTCTGTTTAATGTAATCTCTGTAATCTGGTTTCCCTGCCCTCCAATCAATGGAAACTGCAATTTCACCCATATCCTTCCCCATCAACCCCGATCATCAAACTGACTTTTCACTCGTTCTCAGATTCCTATACATATTCCTACACTGCTCTGCTTTCTAAGCTTACTGGATATTAGTAACATGTGTTAATCACTGTATACAGTTACTTTAAAATTACAGTATGAAGCCCTATAAAAAAACAATGCATTTATATTATAACTGAATCCATGTCCTACGTACATACAAAAATATAAATAGTAAATTCAAAATTGCTTTCTTAAAGCAACAGTGAGACCCCTATTGAAGATTGTGCCAACAAATGTCATACTAGAAAACTATCAAGTATTTTACGGTTCAACTGAAAAATCCCACTCAACTGTACAGACTTTCAAATTCCAGTTTACCTTACTCTGGTGGTTAAAGAATGTGTGACCTCGGAAAGACGAGACCTGCAGTATATCACACCGCTTTGGAGCGTCACCTGTGAGGTAGGTATTAAAGGACACTTTGATGCTGTCACGAATACCAGTTTCTTTTGAGGCAATGGAGGACCCCTCTGCTGAAACAGTGTTTTTCTGTTGTATTCCCCGCAGAAGAAGGCAGGTAATCTGTGTAGAGCCGGTAGAGCATTTATTTGTTGAAACGACTTTCCGCCACTAGAGTTGATATAGATCACATTGTGGTAGTTACTGCAGAAGCCCATCCTTGCTCCTGCTGCAGGGATATACAAATATTTGTTGAAAATATAAAGGTACCCTGCCATGTGAGGCATTCAGGTGCAAGGCTAATGATTTCTTTGGGTACAAGGTCTTTAAAAAATATCAAACAATTAGGTCTACTGCCTTAAACTTGAGGAAGGAGTTTCTGTGAAGAAGCGATTACATAATTTACAGATGTCCATTTTTTTTTTTTTTTTGCAGTTGTATATAGCGCGAACTCGATCCAAAGGTGTTCGGAGCGCTTTACATGAACACCAGTTACGTTACTCAGTTTTTCTTTTTACCTCAAGTGATTTGCCCATAATCACAGGATGTTGATCCGACTCTGAAACTCGAACCAGCTTCTCCAGTTCCAAAGTCGGCAGCTGCCCTTACACCAAAATGTTTGCTTTGTGCAAAGTGTTTCTTTTTTTTAAACACAGCGCCGCATCCCTGTAGTGGGCACCACGCTCTCCATTAAAGTTAATTAAGAAAAATGGAAACAGAGCGTGGCATCCCTGAGGCGGAGCCATGCTCAACAATAATTAAAAAAAAAAATCATTAAACAGAATGCGGCATCCAGGAAGCGGACGCCGCGTTCAGTTTACAATGTTTAAAAGCAAAAAGCCACCACCATTGTCCCATGAATGCTGTGGAGGTAGGAGGCAGCCACTTGTGGGTGTTCCGCAAATACAAGAAACAGCCACTATTGTCCCATTTACCAAATAGTGATCACACCTTTATAAGGCAGTTTAAAAGGTCCAGTCGATATGGGCGGTAACAAATGGAGACAAGGTGGTACCAAGGAGGGACTAACAAGCCTCATAATGAATCAGAAGTCAGCGTTTACGAAGGACAATGACACAAGCCAATTAAAAATATGGGCGGAGAGTGGGTGGGGCTTCCTCTGCATACTCTGTTACAGCATGCCTCGCAGAGCGAGCAGCGCATGTGCGCTGCCACTAGGCTTGACCTAAAAAGAAAAGGGGTCAATTCAAGTTTGCATCTATAAGGATCTACATGTCCATTCAGAGTCATAGTAAAATCTTCACACAGTGGTCAATGGCATCACTTTCAGTGAAACCTTCATGTAAATCTACAAAGGAAGCTCTCCTTGTAAATTTTTTGGGGGGAGAAATAATCTTTGTTGGTTTTTGTATAAAGCAAATAAAACAAAACAATTACTCATAAAACCTCCATGTAATTTCTTAGGCATTCAGGAAAAGCACAATCGATTGCACGGTTTTGGAAGGGGGGGACAAATCAAAGTGGATTAGCTCCAAAAAGGACCAAAGTAGCCATATTCCCAAATTCTCAGAGACTGTCTCCTTCCACCTACTATTGCTCCAGCACCGCAGACAATGAAAACACGTTGCATCGCATGGCCTGAATTGCAAGTATTACAGATAACACTTTGCGCCACAGTGAGAACACGCAAGAATGAATTCCTATCGTTAAAGGTCTAAATACCATTCGTCTTTCCTACTTCATCTACAGGTTAGCTGAACAACTTTACCCTGATATATCTCCGCATGAGATCTCACTGAAAATACCTTAATTCGAGAAGTCTTTGCTATCGGATAGTTTTTCTTTGCAACCGAAAATATAATAGTATGAAAACATGTGGGAGTAACGGGTGGCATGATTTCAATGTAAGGATTAAAGTTCGCATGTATTTAAGAGTTCGGTCGATCAGTGGAGCTTTCCAAGTGCCTTCCAGGCCTGGTTAAGTGGGAAAAAAACCTTTAACATTCCTGTTTTGAATCACTCGCCTTTGCCATTTTCCTATTACACAGAATAACAGTGGTCCATTTTGGAATACTTCACGTTAATTAGACGTTCATTTTGTGCTTTAAGGGAAGGTAACTTCTGACCTTTTGTCTTTCATACATTTCATCAGCTAATGCGATGAAGATCCCCAGGATTTAGCAAGTCACAAATCCAAAGCTGAAAAACAAATGTAACATGCGGGGGTCCTGGGAATGGCCGGCAGCTGTGCACATTCTACTCAAATGGAAAACAAATTCGAAACATCTGAGCCAACAACAGGGTTTGTATGTTGATTTAATCTTACAGACAGTTAACATATCATGTATTCCACTTTGGGAATATTTAATATGCTTCAGCTCTTTGTGTGGGCAGTCCAACACATTTATGTATTCACTAGAGCTGCATGTACACGTATTCTCGAATGTCTAAATGTATTCCTATTTAACTGTCTTTTAGTCAGGGGTATAACACGATTCCTCTTAAACTTGCCTGTGCTTTTATTAGCATCATTTTGCTATAATTTTTGCACCTTATTATGATTGCAGATTTGGATTGTATTTTATTGTCCATATTACCGTATTGACTAGAGAAATAATTCATGATCGATTTTCTAAGACCCAAGAAAGGTTGGAGCATATTATCAATACAGGCGATAAAATTATCGCAGCTTTAAGGAAGAAAACTGCGGCTAAAACGGCGATAATGGGCTTGATAATATGCTCTATGGAATTCCAATTGAAGCCCATGTTAGATGTGAAGGACATCTAACCTGAGCTTCAATTGGAATACCGTAGAGCATATTATCAGGCCCATTATCGCTGTTTTAACTGCAGTTTTCTGCCGCTAAATCGGCGATAATTGTATCGCCTGTCTTGATAATATGCCCCGTAGTTTCCTGAACAGCACCTTGCCGGGGGACTATTCTGTTGAATGACCTTTATATTCTGGTGATTAAAGACCGAGAAGGGAATAGGCGCAGTAACAGGAAATCTAAACTATATTTAAGAATCATTACACTGTAACTTATATACATTAAGTTCAGTGGTACACTATCACCAGGGCCCTACCTTCTCTGGGTCAAGGTCGATCAAAAAATTGGTGTTCTGAACAACAACATAAAGAACAATTGAATACAGAACAGAAGGGAATAGTTGGCTGCTGAGCCAGGTCTTCTCTGCTGGCTTCTCCTGCTACATAATATGCTAAAAGATGGACAGGAACTAACTATCTGAAGCTTAAAAGATATTGGAGAAGCAATTTACCTATGTATATATTAAACGAAAAACAAAAAAAATACATAGTATTTAAGGAAAACAGATAGTGAAAAACAACAGAAAAAGACTGATTAAGTAACTGGAAAGAAGGCATGCAATAATTTCGCTTCGATACAAATATATTTTCCAGGTAACTTTATAACGTTTCTAAAAGAATAATAAAGAATCGTTTTAAAAAAAAGAATTCAAAAGAACAGAATGTCAACCCTCAACTACGAAGGGAACACAGTGCTAAAATCAAGTACAATGAAAAGTCTGGTAGTGATAACAAGACTGAGGATAATTGATGAAAATGTCAGCTGAGTTAGAGGGCGAGAGACATGTTTAATACTAGGAACTGTATTACAGTGAGTGCCCCGTGGCCACATACGCAACTTCCACTTACTTCTTGCTCCCCCCCGGCACTAGGTATTATGGACAGAGTTGCAGATGTTTGTGCATACCTCTCTGTGATACAGATCACACAAGGGCAAATTTTGCATCACAGTGATCCCGAGGGGGCGTTCCCTAATTTGCATCGGTGCAAATGAGGAAAAACTCTGCAAAGAGACCATCAGGACTTGGCACACCAAGTGGAACTCCTTGAAAGGGAGAAATAGGGATTACAGGAATCCCCAGGCATCCACCGGTAGGAGATTGCAGGCACTCACTGCTCCTGCCTAAAGTGGGATCTCTGGTCCCATTTGAATAACAAGCCAGGCTGATGTGGCACAGTGAAAGATGCACCAGCGGCTTCAAAAGGCCGGTGCGCCTTTCACAAGGAACCCTTTCCCACTGCAGACGTGCATTTCCACCTGCACTGGAAACAAGACATTCAGTGTGAAAAAGCACATTCTACCAGACTTGGCACCCAGTTAAGGGTGTGCCGCAAGATGACTGGGACTGTGTGCCCTATTGTAAAAGCCCAGGTGTGATATTACACCACCGGGTCTGCTACATTGTGCACCCTGATTTGGCGCACACTTTATGTAGTAGGAAAGAGACACATGTAATACCATTAAGACACCCATCGCAGCCATTTCAGAATGTAAATCATGACAAATTCTATGGTAGGGGTCCAATCTGCACAAATCCCTGTGCAATCTGAATGACATGGGTAGACTCTCTCTCCAAAGAGATATTTTGGATGATGATATCAAAGTACATAACAATTAGAGAGACATCAAGTTGTCTTGAGCAAGCAGCAAGATACACCAGGTCCCATTAGGAGATTAGTTTATATCCTTAAATAAATAATTTCTGCAATACTCAGAGAATTATTTTATTTTTGATGTCCCTAAATTCTGACTTAACCTAAGAACTAAGTTCACTGAAGACAACATTTCTGTCATCTTTATCATGGTATTCTACAGCAATGTACTGTACTATAAAAGAAAGGTGAATATTAGGCATGTAGACCTTGCCTAATTCATAAATCCCTATGCTGCACACCACATTTTTGCATTAAATAGCGAAAGTAACAGCATACCAAAGGTAATGTTTGTTGTAATCATATGGGGGACCAGTCACAACATGCACCTTGTAATGTGTTTAGTAGTAATACAATTATACTATTTTCAGTTCAAAATCAAGTTTATTAAAGAAAAGCATGGTAATAATACAAATCAGGGACAAAACTAATAAGGGAGCAATGGTGAAGAAATAATAAGAGGGGAATGGGGGGAAGGGAAATAAAAACTTACAGTGGTGGAATAATAAAAAGGATAGCAATGCAATGCAACAAAATCAATACATCATGCAGAATATAAAGGTGAATCATTGTGAAAAAAGCATAAAAATAAAGGGCGCAATAAATAGGTAATGTAATAGAATGCAAATATGGCTATGCAGTAAAATAGAGTGGTTAAATAGAAAATAATGTGAAGGGTATCAAGGAGGTTTAGGTACTTCCTGCTGCGCAGGTCTAGGGCGGAAAGAACGAAGTGCACATTTATCTAAATACAATGTAATAGGAAGCCATAAGTCAGCACGTTTAGTTGCCAGCTGTGGAGGATAAACAAAAGCAGTATCGAGTCTGTGGTTGTGAAGTACATTAAACCACCAAGCTTTAAAAGTAATACTAGATGCAGACTTCCAATTGACCGTGATCTGTTGAAAGGCAACCGCTAATAACAAATCAACAATTCGAACATTAAGGTCATGACAGTCCCAACAAGAAGACAGGCTACCCAGGAAAACATGAGCATGTGAAAATGGAATAGTAGTAGAAAAAATGACATTAATTTGTGCCCAAACTCGTAACCAAAAGGTATGAACATCCTTGCAAAGGAATAACATGTGAAACAAGGTAGCATGTGGGGAAGTACATGACCAACAAGTGTCAGGTGTGTTAGGGAAACGTTGGTGAAGGGTGGAAGGAGTGTGTAATAGACGGTTATAAATAAAGAATAGAGATTGCGTTAAGGAAGCAGCCCTGGAGGATTTACGAATCTTTAACCAGATCCTATCCCATAGGGGGGTCGGCCAGGAGAGGGAAAGATCAGTCTCCCACTGCTCCTCAACTTTGCTCTTAAGTCTGGGAATAGCGTGTACATGAAGCTGTTTGTAAAGAACAGAAGCTTTTGGAAGGGTGAGTAGAGTGGAATGAAGGTGAGCAATAGGGTCTGGATGAGATGTAGGAGGAGGAGTGGCAGGAAGTGTAACATACACGGCCATGACTGACGCCTTGAGGAGAAGATATTGGGGAAGACAAGTAAGGGGTAGGTGAAAAGTGAGACGAAGAGTGGAAAAGGGTAAGAAGGTGGAACGTGAAAACAATTGGGAAATCCACAGCAGTCCTTTGGATCTCCAAGACTTCCATAGAATGGGTTTGCCCCGGATCAGAAGGTACTTATTATGCCATATAGTAGAGGAGAGAAAGTCAGCAATGCAAGCAGGAGCCGGAGGGTGAGAGGAATGGAGGAGTTTGAGGGTGAACTTATGAATAGGGGTAAGAAGTGAGGCGGGCTTACGAGAAAAGGAGATGCATTCAGCAAAAGAAAAAGGTGAAAGAAAAAGGCGCTCTACCTTTGTCCATAGAGGGCATGGAGACTCAGGGTCTTGTAACCAGAAGGAAGACTGACGAAGCAAAAAGGCCTTATGATAAGCGGAGAAATGTGGAAAGTTGACCCCACCCTCGGAGGGAGGACGACAGAGTCTAGCCAAAGACATTCTAGGTTTGCTTTTATGCCAAAGAAAAGAAGATAAAACTGAATTTATTTTTGTGAGGAATTTAGCCGGAATGGGGACAGGAATATTGGATAAAGTGTAAAGAATAATAGGGGAGATCATCATCTTGATTGTATCAAGGCGGCCCCACCAGGATAAATAAAGGGGATGCCACCTAGCTGTGAGATCGGATATTTTCTGGATGCACTTGGTTAAACAAAGGGAAACAGTGTCACGAATTGAGGGGGTAATATGTAAGCCGAGGTATTTAATATTGGAAGGACTCCAGGTGAAGTTTGAGGCAGTGAAATCAGTTTTAAAAGTAAACTTCGTTAAAGGTAAAATTTCGCATTTATCGTTATTAAGTTTATAGCCAGAAACTGAGGAAAAATGTTGTACTTCCGCTAGAAAGGCAGGGATGGAAACAGTAGGATTCGAGATAAATAATAAAATGTCGTCTGCGTAAGCAGCTAGTTTGACGGAAAGCTCTGTAGTACTAAAACCAGTAATGTTAGGGTTTTGACGGAGTTTGGATAAAAAAGGTTCGAGGGCCAGGTTGAAAAGGAAGGGTGAGAGGGGACAACCTTGACGGACACCTCTACCGAGATCAAAATAAGGAGAAATATGGCCATTAGCGAAAACTGAAGCTCGAGGATGAGAGTATAACAAGGAGATTAGGGAGATAAATTTAGGACCAAATCCAAACCAATTAAGGGTGTGAAAAAGGTACGACCATTCGACTCTGTCGAATGCCTTTTCAGCATCTAAAGCTATGGCTGCAAGGGGAATTTGGAGATGAGAAGATTTCGTTAAGATGTTAAATAGGAGCCTCGTGTTATCTGTAATATAGCGGCCTTTAACAAAGCCTGATTGTTCATCTCCAAGCAGGTCGGGGAGCAGATGATCTAATCTCATTGCCAACATTTTAGCGAAGATTTTGTAATCTATATTGACTAGTGAAATAGGTCTGTAATTTTTACAATATTGGACATCTTTGCCAGGTTTAGGGATTAGACAAATATGGGCGTCCGAAAAAGTACCAGAAGAAGTGCCTAAATCAGTAAAAGAGGAGATAAGTGAGTGGAGTTTTGGAATAAGAAGCTTCGAAAAGTGGAGATAAAACTCAACGGTGAAACCGTCAGGGCCGGGGGCTTTGTTCAGTTTCAAACGATGAAGAGCAGCAACCAATTCTGGCTGCGAGGCATCGGATTCTAAGGAGGACAAGTCAAGAGGGAAGGAGGGGGGGGTCTGAATGGTAGAGAAAAAGTGAGTAAGAGACTGAGGAGAAGTGGGTGTATCTGAAGTGTATAAGGACTCGTAAAAATGTGAGAAGGTAGCAAGAATGTCAGCATCTTTATGGTGTAACTGGGCAGTATCATCATAAATTGATTCAATAGTGACTTTATTTTGTTTGATTTTTAAGTAATTTGCAAGAATCTTCCCGGCCTTGTTCCTACCACCATAAAACTTGGCACTAGATTTAAGCAAGTACAGAGAAGCATCTTCAGTTGACTTTTCATTAAATTTAAGTTTGGCAGCAACCAGAGATGTCAGACTATCTGAGGAATGGGAAGTGAAGTAGGCGTGTTCCAATCTTTTAATGTCATGAAGGAGGGTTTTGGTAAATTGGCGTGCAGATTTACGTTTTTTAGCAACAAAAGTAATAATAAAATCACGAGCAGCTGCTTTAAAGGTATCCCACAGGGTGTGTTTCGAAATAGGTGGGATATCATTAAAGAGGAAAAACTCATCAAAAAAGGCAGAAAAAGAAGCAGAAAAGTTGGGATCCAAAAGAAGGGCATTGTTGAAACGCCACCGTTTAGGACCATCAGTTTTGGGTAAAATTTCGAGATTGACCAGTACAGGGGCATGGTCAGAAAGTAAAATCGGGCCAATTTCTGCAGCATGAAGAGTTTGAGTAAGTGCGTGGGAAACAAAAATGTAATCAAGCCGTGATTGGGACCGATGGTGAGGGGAGTAAAAAGTGAATTCTCGTAAAGTTGGATTACATAAACGCCAGGAATCCACAAGCTTATGTTGCGAAATAGTTTGGGTAAACAATTTGTGCGATTTCGTAGGAATATAATTGGCATCGGACTTCCTGTCCAGGAAAGGATCAAAGGGGTGATTACAATCTCCCGCAAGGATGAAGTTATCATCCATGAATTGGGTGATGCGGGGAGAGAGATCAGCCCAAAAAAGGGGTTCACAGGCCGTGGGGCCATAAACATTAAGGAGAGAGATTGGAACACCTCTTAGGGATAGTCTGACATGAATCCATCTGCCATTAGTATCCGATTCTTGAGAGAGAACCGTTAGAGGAAGTGACCTACGACATAAAATGGCAACACCATTACGTTTCCCATAACCCTGTGAGAAAAAGACGTCACCCACCCAACCTCTTTTGAGTTTGTCAGATTCTAGGTCAGAAAGGTGGGTTTCTTGAAGAAACGCAATGTCAACATTCAATTTAGCTAAGTGAGATAAAATGCGTTGACGTTTAATTGGGGAATTAATACCCTTAACATTCCATGAAACCAAATTTAGAGACATAGTATGTACATGAAAGCCATAAATTCCTTAATCAACGATGCATAGAAGTAATGAGGAATAGAAGAAAAGAAGGTATAAATAAAGGAAGGAACAAGGAAAAAAAGACGAAAAAAGAAGACAGGGAACTGTGGAAGATGGGAAAGAAATACATGAAGAAAAAGATTATAAAGAGGAGAGAGATCAGAGAGTAACGAGTAATGAGTAATGAGCAGAAGAGGAGTACAGAAGAAAGAAGACAGGAGCAAGAAGAGAAGAGGAAAGAGAGGAAGGAAAGGTGTAAGAGAACCTGAGGAGAAAAAAATCCTCATTGCAAAGCAAATCATGAAAGTAGTGATAAAGGAAGGGAAAATAAAGAGAAACAAAAAACAAGGAAGGTACAAAAAACATGCAAATAACATACCTACTAAGGGGAGGTACGAGAAGAGGTTGAGGGGGGAAGGAGCCAGATGGGAGAGGCAACACAATCGAGGGCATCCGGGCAAGGAACCAGGGAGATGACATCATACGATGAGGGGTTCCTGCGGGAAGAAAGACGGGGTATGACTGAGACAATAATACAAGGAACAGTAGCAAAAAATGAGGAGAAGGGAGCGAAATGATAAAAAACACATTACATTAGAGAAAGGGAATAGAATGAACAAGTAATCAAAAAGTTTCAAAAAGTGAAAAAAAAACACGTTAATTGAACATATGAGGAGAACAAGAACTTCGCTAACATAACCAGACAGTCAGCCAAAAACATGAAGCGAACAACAGCGCATCAACATGAAAACTGGAATCTTGAGACAGACTCGTGGTGCAAAAAGTCAGCCAGGAGAGAAGGACGAAGGACCAGAGGTATCTATGGTAGAAGTACGATGCGCATTAATGAAACTCTGCAGTCTCACAGGATCCTCATAGGTGGTGGTCTTGTTATTGTAAGTGACCTTAAACAGACATGGATGGTACAGGCCATAGCGGGCGCCCATGGCACGGAGGGCCTCTCTCATGCTGAGGAAAGCTTTCCTACGATTAGCAGTTGCTTTAGCATAGTCCTAGGCGAAGAACAATGGAGAGTCCAGCCAAGACAATTTGGGAAGAGCCTTGGCAGCTGCTAGAACTTTCAGGAGGTCAGTATATTCCAGGAAATAAAGGATGACACCTCGTGGCCTTTGTGACATGGAGAGGGATGTAGGTAAACGGCCTAGACGATGCGCCCGTTGAATGTTGAGAGAGGTATCCTGTGGTAAATGGAGCAGTTTGGGAAGGAAGGACTTGAAAAAGGCAAGCGGATCGGACCCTTCAAGATTTTCCGCCAGGCCGTAAATGCGAAGATTATTACGCCTGCCTCTATTTTCCAACTCCTCCACCTGCTTCTGAAGAGCCCCTACCTGTGAAGACAAGTGTGTGACTTTAGTTTGAGATTCTTGAAAAGATGCAACAGATTGCTCCACCGTAGAAACTCTCGTTTCAATTTGAGACCAATTGTCCGTTAAAACTTGGAGTTTGGTATTAGTTTCCTCCATGAAGGGGCGTAAAGTTCCAATTTCTTCAAGAAAAGGACGAAAAGAACGAATTTCCTCCAATAATAGTTCCATGGAAACAGGTGACGATGGTTTAGGTGGAGACGGAGGATGCTTTTTGAGTCGTTTGGCCGTTACTTTTCCTGAAGAAGTAGGGGATGGCGTTTCCAGGAGTGCCTCCGAGTCAGAAGGTGGAAGGGAGTCTTCCATTTGGGACAAAGCTGAAAAAACTTAAGAGTTCTTGACAAAAGCCACCTTTGTAGGTGGTTTAGATGAAAAGCGAGACATGTGTTGTTGTTTTTCCATGTAAAGGAGCCTGGGAAGAAGAGTGACAAACACTGGATGGTAGCAAGCAGAAGCACTAGTCACAACCTTAATGAAGAAGGTGCGCTGCTGAAGAAAACAAAGAAAGAGCTCATATAAAGATAACCCACTCCGGCAAATTGAGAAAAGTCAATGAGGATATACGTGCACACATAGAGCGCTCAAAGCATGAAGGTGGGAGCGTGCGTCCAGTTATGTCACAGAAGAAAATGAAATTCTGCTTTAAAGTTCATGAGAGGCTTAAATACAAATAGAGCTCATCAGAAATGGAGAGAGAGTCAAAACCGCAAAGCTTGTAAATAGGACACATTCCCAGTGCGCCACCGAAATTAGAAGAAGGCAGGAAGGATGCATCTGCAGCATTGAAGGACATCCCCTGTAAACATAAGGACTGGTGGGAACATTAATCAAACTGCTGTCCCTGCTGGTATTAAAATGAAAAATGAATACCAAAAGACGTTTTAAAAAGTATCCAGATAGTAAAAAGTGCAGGAGAAGTCAAACCTTGAGGGAGAATGAAAGCTTGACAGTCATTCCGCTTTCCAGGCTGAAGGACTCCGTAGCGCGCAAGATGGCGGTCACTCTGTGTGAGGAGAATCCTTTACCGCCGTCGGACGGCGCAGAGCAGGCGAGACATGCAGCGCGGTCTTGGAGAGGGAGTCAGAGGCGGACTGCAGGCATATTGAGGAGAGCGCTCACATTGGGGAAAATCACATTCGCCCTCACCAGGGGACTGCTCCGTGACTGGAGCCGCGAAATGGCGGCCACGAATACCGGAGCGTCCCTGAAGGCGGACTCGCAAATACCTCAGCCTCCGACGTCGGAAAAAGGTCCACGAAGGTGCCACTACATGGCGGAAGTGTTCCGACGGGGATTCAGGACCAAAGGACAGGAACTGTGAATGGAGAAAGGGAGTTCTCCCGGTGTCCAGCCGGAGCCTCACTCAGGCGCTGCCATTGCCCACGGCCCCAAGCCACGCCCCCACAATTATACTATTAATATACTACAACATGGTATTCACAAACCTCCATGCCGAGATCAACGCCTCCACTTTCCCAGTCGTTTACGTATGGATAGCTCTGCCCCAACTCCAAGATCCATACACATGTAGCTATATGTTTAGTAGAAAATGTGAAAGGGGTGGTGTAATGCCTGGAAAAGAGGAATACTTATGAATATAAGGGAGAGTTGTGCAGAAAGTAAAATATGAATATAAAGCCACTACTTGTAGTAACCTTATGGTTCTATTTCAATGGTTTTATTGACTCCACCCTCTATTTCAGTGGGTAGAACGAAAAGTAAGGCTACACTTTTGAGTAACTTTACACTCGTAAATGGTGAATATTGAAAAGTATTAAAGAGTGTAAGAGTTAAGTTACACATGTAGATTTATTTGTGTACGTCCAGTTTTGTGAATAGCCCCCTCTGTTATACGTTCTATGTGATTTTAAACTCAGACTAAAATGTGGTCAATTTATGCACCTTTTTAGACAAAAAGTAGATTTTGCATTCTACTTTTTTACGCATCCTATAATGAAGGCAGAAAATCCAGTCCCACTTCACTGGGTTGGATACAGTCTTTGATCCACTGGTAAAAAATAACCTGGCTCCTTGCTTAATCTCTCAAAGACTTTCCAATTTAAACATTTGTAACACAAAGTACTATAGGGACCAGCTTGGAAGAAAGTCACTGCTCAAACTGCTGAATTATTATCCCACCAAATTGGTGTGACTTACTTTGTTAACCGGGTGTGGTGGTTCAGTGGACTAATGCGACCACTTCAGAGGCCTGTGTTTGACCTCATGGTCACAGGTTCAAATCCCGGTGGGACCACTCAGCCTTTCATCCATCTGGGAATGATAAAATTATTACCATTGAGTTGGGTAACAATAAACGTCTGTTATTCAGCGACAAGATACCTCCGTGTGAACATGCACTTTAACAAATACACATGTTATGTTTTAACAGTCAGTGTGTGCTTCGAGCTCCGGAGGCTTGAACTGCAGTGATGGAACCACCATTCTAGCCTCTTCGACGCTCATGACGAGCTCAGCTCTTCATGAGGCACAGTGGGGCTGTGCTGAGCTCGTCATAACCGCCGCGGAACGCCCACATGGGGCTAATTCCCCTCCTGTGCGGGCGTTCCACGGGAGTGGGCGGAGTCGTGATGAGCTCAGCTCGTCATGAGCACAGCTCCGCTGTGCAGCATGACGAGCTGAGCTCGTCACGAGCACCGCGGCGCCGCGTGCGGCCCCCCTCATCCCCCGCACCACTGGGGAATTAGCCCCGCGGCGAATGGGTTAAAGAAAAGCTCTTCTACAATGAAGTACTAGCACCTTACAGATTCAGAACTTTTGAATAGCTAATTTTCTAGGCATGGAGACCATGAACTTTGAACATTTTTTTGATTTGTTGCACTGTGCTACTAAAACCATTCTACCGTGTATCTTTGAAAGCCTCTTAGATGCTCTGCAGAGAAAGAAGAAACTATTTAGCAGACTGACACTTTCTGAAACAGTCTGCAGTGTAGTCAATGGATTTTTCAACACGTTCAACTCTGTGCATGTGCCAGAATAAGTGTGAAGGGATCATTTTGGGACCTTCGTCGTCGAGAGGAAGTAGAACATTTGCCACTTCAAGCAGTGAATCATCATAAGAGGCCTCTTTGCAATCACAAAGAACTGTGTCTAGCAGCTTGAAGCTCCCAGGACTTTCAGCTTGAAGCTCTGAGTGGGAGCTTCAAGCTCCTAGCACTAGCAGTCAGCTAAAATCAGTGCTGAAACAAAACATGATTGGATGATTTGGAATAGAGTTTCCATTTCTATGCCAGTATCTCGAATGGAAATTGAACACAAGGACATACCTCTCATTCAAAGATAATGTGAGATACTGGTAGGGGACTGGTTTGGGAAGAAAAAGTCACTTGCAAGACATTTTCAACATAAACCAGCTTCCGGGGGCATAACATGTGCATAATTTTGTATCCACAAAATCTCATGATGTTTTTCCAAATAGGTGTATACAAAAATCCAGCAGATATAAAAACATTACCTGCACTGATTCTAGACCCTTCCATGCAACATAACGACATATGAAAAATGTAGGTCAGCAACTGATAGAAATATAAGTGTGTAGATCCATCTCTGCTAAAACACTTTGGGCAAATTTGAAAGTTCCTTACAGCAGCAGTGTTTTCATAACACAGAAAACGAGGAGTATACACTGTATCAATGTGTGAAAATAGCATACTTTTTTAGATTCCATTGTAAACTAATCTTGTCCAGTGAATAGTCATAAACATTTTCGTCTACTCCAATGTTAAATTGACTGTGGTTATATCTACTCCAATGTTAAATTGACTGTGGTTATATGTTATATACATATATGAAGACGAGTACGCCGAAACGTGTCCTGTGCGAATTGTTTGCTGAATAAAGAATTAATTTGAATTACAACGATCACGCGGGTGCGTCAATTCCTTCCTTGGTGGGGAGGAAATATTTGAGTCGATATATATATATATTGGCGCCAGCCATGTGCAGTGACACTAAAGATTGCCACATCCTCCCGCTACACAACACACATCAGATTGAGCACTGTGAAGCTATTTGTCATGCACTTCCCAAGCTCAGAGAATTTGGAGGCAGAGCTCTATAGGTTCAAGTACAACATTCTGGAACACTCCCCCTCCAATGAGATATAGGGTGTTGTTTGTGAAGGCCCAGGAATGAGGTTCATGTGGAAGACAACACACCTCTTCCATGTGAACCATTTAGCCTGACCACACCTGCCTAGATGTTGAAACCTCTACTAAAACCCCCCAAACAGCACACATACTTCCTCAACACCTACCTAAAGATCAGTCAAAACACCTAAAGCTGAACACAGCATGTTGTGAGCCATCACATCAGGCTTGTCCATCCAATGTAACACACATTTTACACTGACGCTTTGTGCATTCACCGAAGAAATGAAAAACAAAAACAACTGACATGTACAACCTTGTTCCGATGTGACATGTAGAGTTCAAAGAAAATACCACTCTGCTCCCTCACAAATGTACAGTCCTTTTAATGAACCATCTTGGGGGCAACATCAAACATTTCACACAACTCTGCAGGCCTGTGTGCCACATGTGGTGGCTATGAAATATGACTCCAAAGACCAAATGATCTAAGCAACTAACGTTGAACTAGGCTTCCTATCAAAATTCTTGGGTCTGTTACAATTACCCAAGCTCAGTTGTGCAAACTGAGGTACAGGTGACAATTGGCACCTTCGGGGCAGACTTCGAGGGGACAGTAATTTAACTGAAAACCATCTGCTTGCTAGACAACATATATAACCTACCTAACTCGATTCCTCCGCATTTAATATTGCTATTTTTTCGTTTCCTCCGGCCTGTCCATGTGGTATTAACAACACACATTCCTATTCTTCATCTCTAACCGTTTTAATCATACTTTAAAGACACATTGCATACCAGTGAGCAAGCCCTATCTGCTATCAATAATACTTGATCTAAAACAGATGGGCAGAGCAGGTCATACATTTGCATGTTTTTGCATAGAGCTTGGTAGTTGTTTTTTCGAAGCTTTGCTTCTGTGTAGCAATAAAGCTGTAAATCGATCTTTAGGGTTGGGTCCCGTGGCTCTTAAAACAATAACTATTTAATTACCATCTGGTTGATAGTCTCAGGACCAAGCAAGTATTCGTACTTCGGTGAACCCGCGGTATTAGATTATCATTACCTTTAAAATTCAGAATCACAAAGTTACGAAAAAAAGTACACAAGGGGTCATGTAAATGTTCTCTGTGCCTTGCCTTTCTGATTGCCATCTACATAGCGTGTGCCATAAACATTCAGTCTCGTGCATACAGTCATGAGGGCACATTAGGATTCACTGTTGTGAAACGTATTTTTCAAGTATTGGTAAAGACCTTACCGGAAGTGTTCCCTTTGCTTCCTTGCACGCACAGGCACGTGCTCTATTTTCTCACTTTATCGAATTGTTTTCTTATCTTTGCTGTGTAATGGCCATCAACGGGACAAGAATATACAGCTAGAGTTCGATAACCATCTACGAGGACAGAAAATAGACACAATTATTTTTGAAAAACTCACATTTGCATGACTTGTGCAGTGCAACATTTCACGAGTCACAACTGTTGCAACAATTGAGACCCTCTGCAAGAAGAGCTCATTCTGAAGAAGCAGTTTTTTTTTTACTGTAAAAATTAGTTTACCCATTTCCTGGGATCTCACAAAAAGACCTTCGCTGTGTGCGAGCGAGCTTTGGGAGTAGGGGGTGTAGCCAAAACACTGACATCGCTTTATTGAAACAGGTGCTCATCACAACAAAATATCCTGGCAACGGCCTTACAAATCTAAAACCCCGCTATACAGCCATTAAACTTACCAGTTTGCTCCCAACCCCACCCCTCCAATCCCCCCCAACATACCCGCCCTGCAACTAACACATTACAAGCATTACAATGTATTGCATTTTGACATTACCAACATTCTATTAACCCTACATCCTATGACTGCATGTATGAAACTGTAAATAACCAAACGTCCTAAACAGAACCTTGATCTACCTGCCTACCTTTTTCTTGCACATAGTTCACTGACTGTCAGCGCCAACCAAATTTCTGCCAACTCCTACCAAACATTGTATGCCCCTGTCACCCAGAAAAGGAGGGGTGCAACACCCCCTTTTTCTGCTCCACCCACACCTTGCTACTCTGTTCCATTTTCAACTCCAACTTACCACTGTATATTTAAGATCCTTGCCAAAGCTTCTCTAATTTCTAACAAATAGAGATCCATACCTATTATGGACAAGTGGAGCTGTTGCGGGAATTCTGCTCATACACAGAACTGTGCACAGAGACCCAGGACCTCAGTGAATTGTGGTGTACAAAAAAACTCACATCAGTACCTAGAACCCCTAACCGACTAGCATCAGTGTCTCATTAGCTCCCCGTCCTATAGCAAAGCTACCAATGATTAGACAACCCAAAGCATGCAGTTACTCTCAGGAAGGGTGGGATTTAAGAACACTCTTTCATTTGTTATTCTCATACTAGCCCACAAAATGAGTAAATAGAGACATGGAAAGTTTAAAATATTTATTTTAACGACGTGCTCTAAGATGCAGTGTTTTTGCTAACCTAAGCAGGCATATGATAAAAAATAATATGATCAGATTTGTTATAATTCCATAAAACACAAAGGGAGAAATCATATTATAATGATAGTGGAAACAGGTCCTATTGTGCCTTGTGTACCACCCTCCCCAACTAGGAACTAGGGCCTAGATGTAGGTAAATCTCATTTACCGATTCATAAATACCGAATTTTACCGATTCGGTATTCATGAATCAGTAAATGGGATGTAGGTAAATATCCGGTAATGTTTACCGATTCGGTAGGAATCGGTATTTACCGATTCTGTAATTACAGAATCGGTATTTGTCATTGATTCCTATGGGCCTTGAAGCCCATAGGATTCAATGGCAGATACCGATTCGGTAATTACCGATTCGGTAAAAATACCGATTTTACAAGGGGGACAGGGTGTCACTTTGACACCCTGTTGCACCCCTGTTTCGGGCTTGTGTGCCATGTGACACACAGACATGCCCTTAGGGCATGTCTGTGTGCCACATGGCACAGGTGTACATGCACAGATGTGCATGTACACTGGAATTCGTTATTTACCATAGAATAGTATTCCATGGTAAATAACAATTCGGTAAGGGCCTGTGGCACTGATTACAGTGCCACCTACATATTGATTTACAGAATCGGTATATTTACCAATTCGGTATTTTACCGACTCTGTAAATTTACCGAATCGGTAAATATACCGATTCTGTAAATAAATTGTCCCCTACATTTCAAAATCCAAATACCGGTCGGTAACGGCCGAAATCGGCCGTTACCGACCGGTAAAGGCCTTCCTACATCTGGCCCTAGGTTTTTATAATAATAGAAGGTCTCTTAGGCTTGAATGGGGAACCCCTTACCCCCAAGATCAGCAGAAGTGAATCACAGTAGGATCAGCAAAAGCTCCTTCTCTCTGGAAAAGGATTTTCTCCAAGTGCCCTAATCATGCATGCAGAGCAATATTAATGGCGCTAGAATTTCAGTTAGCTGCACCTGTGTGCATGTTGTGTCTAGCGCGTGGGCCGATCAGCCCGAATAACAGCTAACATTGTTATTATAACCTTGGAGGCTTCTGCACTCAGTGTACAGACTAAGGTCGCGATGTAAGGCTAGGGATGTTGAAAACAAGACGTTCTCATGTGAATAAATTCAAGCATCCTAACTTACAACAACAGTTATATGCAGTGTCGTGTGCAAAAGCAGCAAAAAGGTAAAATGGCATTTAAACTTCTAATAAGCCTATACTAACATAGCAATAGTTGCAAGCAGGGCCCTGCCTTCATTACAGAGTCCATTTCTCTGAAATAATTAAACTGCATCAAACTTTATATATGAATGGCAAATTCTGCCGAAACCAAGTACCCTGCAAAAACAAGCCATCTCTCTGTTCACTTTCCTCAGAGTTCTATCTACTGCAACAGGTTTCAGTGATCCTCTCCAAACCCTCCTAGGTACAAAATCTGTTCAAGGGACAAAATACCCTGCACACCTCTCTGTTACAAGCGCCAGATCCTGCTTCCTACTGCACATCAGGACCACCCCTTTATCTCTAACCAGATAATTTCCCCCCAAATGTAAGATCAGAATGTCTGGGCACCTGCCGCCCACCATCATGCCAGGCACGGAGCAATTCTTTCCAGCACATGCCCCCTTTTCCCTTCCAAATGATTTTAAGTAAACGTTCATAAAATCCCAAATGAATAGGGGCGGGAATCAAAAGGTAATCTGCTGGCAGTAAATATTGTCTTGTCCAATTTTGCTGCCTCCATCGTGTGCTGCCACAGGTCACTGTCCAATTCCCCCCAATTTGCCCCAGGGTCCCAGGCCAGGTGAGCCCTTAATTCCTCGTCTTACTGGGCCCACACATAACCCCCCAGGGTTATTTGGGCCTTCCTGATGACATCCGTGTATTTAAACTTGATGACACTACGCTATGGATACTTTTCACAATAGATGCTGGCATAAATTAAGAATGCAGCTGTCCAGTTTTCAATAGATAGGGGAACCTTTGGCCGCTTATCCAAATTAATTTTCCTCCTCTTTTGAATCCTCCTTTCACCTCATCTCCCTATGTAGCAGCTTGAGCATCTCCACGTACTCTCCTTTCCAAATCCGCTCTTTCGTGCCCATCATAGGATGCACCCCAAAGGCTTAGTCACCCCCATGTAAGGTGGCCCCTTAAACTTTAGCTCTTTGCTCTCAGGGCTGTCTTTCTTCTCTCCTGTCCCTCCCTCCTCCCCTCTCCCCTTGTCCATGGCGGTGCTACTCTCCACTTTACTTACCCCAATACCATCCAACTAATTGGTGCCAACCCCTACATTCGTCACATATTTACCTTTCCGTAAGCGCTCCCCCTTACCCCACATTTCCATTGCATCCACTCCGATGGACACCGTAGCAGGTCTCCCTGCCATGCTATTGGCCTTACCTGGTGCCGAGGTCAGTGCCCATACAGCTGCAGTCTGCCCTACAGTGGCTTTGCTTCCTCTGCAATCTTCGCTGGCCTCTCCGCAGCCCCCGATGCACTTGCAGGCTGCTTTGCAAGGCTCTGAAACACACTGGACACTGCATTAGTGTTCCCCCAGTAGCACCCTTATCTTTTTTATCTCTCACTTCGCCTTCTTCCTGGCTGTCCTAGTCATAGTCCAATACTTCCGTGCCATGGGAGTTCATCACCTGAGACCAACCCAAACCAGCACTTACAACCTATGACACTGTCCCCTTATGAACCCCACTGACAGCCTGATGTCAGGCATCTGGGGGTACTGATTGAGCCAGTCAGTGCCATTCCGCCACTGCTACATGCTGATTTTCCTCTGGCTTTACTCTTGAGGCCGTTCCAGACCGACCCGATGCAGGGGCCAACAAGATTGTTCTGTGGCTACATTTGCTGGCTGCGAAGGGATCCCTGACAGGGTTGGGCCCAGCCCTCTCTTTGCTGTGGCACAGGTGAGCCACTCCCTGCCGAGTCAGCCTCACTGGGATTCTCTTGTACCTGTAACACAAATGGCAGGAATGGTGTGCTGTTTTCCTGACAGTGGACAAATTGCTCCACTGCCCACTACCTGCCCGCTTCCCAATCACCTTGCCTATTTACCGACCCCTCAACTACCTGCCCCACCTGCTCTACCTCCTCACCACCATATTCTTCACCACCCCATACCATCATTGCTGCAAAGAGTGCAGAAGCAGGCCCCTGTACCAGGTTAGAGGATCCCCTGTCTTGACTGTCCTGCCCCTGTCCACTCTGCCCCCTACTTGTTTTAAAACCTTTATCTATGTAATAATTTTGTGAGTCAAATACCAATACATGTCAAACACCAAATTATTCGAAGACAAATAATGATCTAAGTACAGACATAAAAAACTTAGTAAAATCTCATCATGTTGGTACCTGGTATGGGTGGAAAAGGAAAACGGTACAAGGACATACCACACAGATTGATATTTATCTAGAAGGGTGTGAGGACCAACCCCTGGCCAACTAGCTGGAAAAGGGACTCCCGAGTAGTCAGGAACCAACAGTTAAGGACAGGTTCAGGACAGGACAGGTAACCCCTTCTAAGTGCAACGCTTGCGTTACCCCCCTCTCTGGTGTTACTCTCCTCGATTCTTCCCCCTTCTGGATGGACAGATTCTTCTCCCTCAGCGATCTCGCCGGCTCTTCTTTCTCTCCATCTCTCCCTTCTCGATTTTTCTGTCAGAGTGCTCGAGCAGCGTCTCTGACCTCTGTGGCCTCCGGCGTCTTCTGCAGCAATGATGGGTCAGTGACAGGTCGGTGACAAGTCTGACAAACTAACTGACTGAGCCTACCTTAGTTATACTATTCTCAGTGTATGTACCACCCCCCAATGTTCAATATTCATGAATCTCCTACTGGTGATTGGACAATGGGATGGGGAGAGGTCATCACAGCATACTAATGTAATGTCAAATTTCTTAGGTTCATTGTTCTATGTTCCCTCCCATTACTTATTTTCCCATCCTTTAATTTCCCAACTGCATTTCACATTAGGATTATAACATTGTATGCAAAATTTGGTTTTCTCCTTCCCCTCTGCGGGTCAAGAGGTGCTGTTCCCAGGCCCATCTTCTGGTCACTGTATTTTTGGCAGAGTTTCAATGTCACATCGTGAAGTTTTTCAGAGTCCAATGCACTTGTGTACGTCGTGACAAGATGGCACTTTCAGTCACCCTCCAGGCCCAAATATGAACTAATAATAAAATCAAAGAAAAAACATGTTAGAATACGAATATAAATGAATGCACTGTATACCACTTATTTCTACTCTAATTTCCTTAATTTATTTTAGCTATGTCATTAGCAGTTTAGTAAGACAAGCGAAGTTTAGTTTAAGCATAGCATGTGCATTAGCATGTGAGATTCAAAGCGGCCATACTACTGGGCAGCTGCAAAGATTTCCCACCAAAGCGAAAGACGCCATACAACGTAGATGCAGTAGACGCATGCAGAAGAGTTTCCGCGTTTTCAGCAGCCATTTTTAGTCACTCAGGTTACTTGTTAGTAAAGTACATTCATAAGCTTCCCCTAGATAAACTAAGTGTTGTATAATGCAATTATGAGTCTTTGCAAAACATGTAGGTTACATTATTACATTTTATTCGAGAGGATTGAATGCGAGCAAGTTTCTTACATAGGAAACCTTGCTTCGTCAATCCCCTCTTTGATGGCATTTTATGCCATCACAAGCTTTTAAACCAGATGCTAACCCTTTCCTTTTCTCTTTTGAAAACCCTTCATTCTTTTGTAAATATCTCCTTTTATTTCTTCAAGCTGAATTTCATCATATTTTCTTTTCCTTCCCTTTTCATTCACTCCATACCAATTTCTTTTCCTGCAGCTTTTGCATCAAACCATAATTGTTAAAACTAATAGTGTTATTCCTATTGTTGGCATCAGTACTTGACCTATAATACTTCTCCCTATATTAGAAAACCAACTACCTGTAGAAGAAATACTATTTGTTAGTTTCTTCCATACACTGTCAACTTCCAGTGGTTTCAATTCTTCTTCCAAATTCGTGATATTTTTGACATACTTTCCAATTTCAACACTTTTGTCAGGTATGTAGGTGCTACAATGTTGCACCTTCAACATTTTAAAGACTCCGCCCTCTTTTACCAATAATATATCAAGAGCAAGTCGATTTTGCAAAACCATGGATCTTACCGCAACCAATTCGGTATTGATCAATAAAAATCCTCCAGCAGTGTCAGTCGATAGGCGATCCACCACTGTTGATAATTTACTAATTCTTTTTGTATTCAGAATTACTCCCACTGAAGGTTCACAAAAATTGGAGGAGATCACGCATAAAGAGGCATTTTCCTACAAGTGCCAAACAAATGTCTGTTTAACATTGCCAGGGGATTGGAACACTCTTAGGAGAACAAATCACATTTAGGAGTTGGAAAATATTTAGGTCAAAGTCACAGTTGTGCAACATCAACAGGTGTGACAACATTTGTAGGACCGAAAATCACATTTATGCTCACAACACATTTAGGTGCAAATCATATTTAAGGGCAAAATGACTCATGGTGCAACATCAACAGGAGGGTAGAAAAACATTTGGTTTAGGTGCAAAATTTTCCTTGGTGAAAACTCATCACGATTGTTGTATACTATTCATGTGCAAATACACTCAGTGCACAGAGAAAATACACTAATAAAATGTCCCATTTGGTGTAAAAAAGCATGCCTCAGTATGGCATCATGTCTTGTGAATATGCCACTGAATTGCACAATCATAGTTGGTGCAATATCAGCCCAAGTTTGGAAAGTATTTACAAGAAAAAAATCTAACTTAGGTACAAAATCGTTTATGGCGCAAAACATATTTAAAGTCCCATGTTACAATTGGTTCAGCATCAACAGCAAAATAAACCCTACACGTCAAACTGAGCTACTAAATGTTTTTTAAGCTCAAACTGATGTTTTGGGTTGTTTTGCGTCATCATCACTGCAATGAGAGCCACTCTTCAGGCATGTCAGGATGAGCCTTAAAAGTCAATAAAGCAACCTGAGTTCAACCTCTAGTAGCTATGACACAAAGCATACATGCGTAACTTTGGGCAGTGTGTGCAGTACGTACGCAGTACTAGAACAGAAATAGCTGAAATGCAAAAATAAATCCCAAGAAACAAAATGGCACCAAGATGACAAAAACCAAAAGAGGAAGCAGAGATATGAATTTTGAAAGTTTAAATTAGAAACAGCATAAATGAGTAAAAAGCTGATAACAGTCAATGGTCACAGTAGAATAGGGCCTAGGCCAAATTTAATGTTGAACGTGAAGGAGCGTTGATTGGACACACTAACCAGGTACTTCTAAACCCCCCCAGGAACTAAAGTGAAGTACTCACATGGTGGGAAGCAGAATCTTGTGCAGGACCTCCTGCCGCTGATCAGCTGGGCAGTTGCTGGAAAGGTCTCTTGAAATTTGTTGTGTCACTGTGACTTGAATAGGAGGTCAGCCTTCCGATCCCTAGAATCCATTTCCTTGTCCTGGGCAAAAGAGAAAGAGTAGGTCCTGTCCTCCAGTACTCTTCCCCGGATGCAAAAAGCAAGTTCAATACTCTTCTGATCTTCCACAGGTCCAGAGGTGTTCTCACATGTGCGCCTGGAGGTGCCACCTTTATGCCTCTGAGGCATAAATATGGCACCTCCTGAGGCTAGGGGGTGGAAATTTCCTCTGGCCTCACCCTACCATTGATGTAGAGGTTCCCAGGGCTAACCAAGATGGCAGAAGTCTTTGGCCACAATTGGGCTCTGAGAGCTAGGTGTGTGTGAGGGAAATGTACAATGGTAATATCAGTGTCCTGTTATCACACAGAGTACGTCCGCTATATGTGAGAAAGAGGTAGGTAGGGTATGTGTAATGTCGGAAGAAGGAAACAGATGGAGAAATTACCTTCAGGACAAAAACTCTCACTCACCATTAGGTGACATGCTTCATCATATGGGTTTCCGCCTCACACTGAGATGTGGGCTACAACTCCCCATGGGGAGGAGATGAGGTGATTACTCAAGATGAGCGTATATATGGTAGTGACTATGGGGCAGAATGCAAAAAGGTGTATGAGTGTTTAAAAGTGTCTCTCTGGGTCCACTAAATCTTAAATGGGTGGCCACAGGGACATAATTAAAAAGCAAGAGGACTAGGGATGAAACCAATACCTCCCGAGAATTAGTTCAACTTGTTTCTGACATAGTTTGGTCCCCTGAAGAGATCTGAAGGCATTCATCAGTACCTTAGTTAGATAGTTTCTCTGCATGCGTGAAAAAATTGTAAATATACTGGCCACCACAGGGCCTGGGCGGTCAGGTGTTCAACGATCCAATTCACTTCAAAGGGGTTTGTCTACTCTGGAAAGTCAAATAAACAGCATTCAAAAAATCATATAGAGACATTACACAAATAGTGCTCACTTTTCTTGGTATAGGTTACGCTTACCTAAATTTCGATATACCAAACCAACTCTCCATGCTCTTGGAATGTCTTATTGTGCCCAACTGTGAAGAACATAAAGCATAGTGTCTATTATTGTGCATTCATTATTATGAGTATTTGATTCATATATACATATAGGGATCATTGTGGGTAAAGAAGGGGGGTTGTGGGGGCTCAATCTTTTCTTTATTCCTTGATTCAACATGATTCATGAAAATGAAAATGAAAAATAAATGTATGTAGCGCAATACAATTACCCAAAGGTGTCAAGGCGCTAGCACTTAAGGTAGAATATGCTGTAAAATCTTAATTCAGAGTAAGAGATTAAACAGCCATGTTTTTAATGCTTTCCTGGAAGCCAACAAGTGTGGTCATGTTTTTTAACACTGTTAAAGACTTGTATTATGTGATGCGTGCAGGTATAAGTCACCCATTTAATCCCACATGTAAGACAGACAGGGTGCCCTACTTAGTGGAGTATTATGAGGATATGTTGAAATATATTCTAAAACTGTACTTAAACTTGTTCTTGCACTGAGGAAGTTGATGGCATATAGCCCCAGTATAGCCCCAGTGACGAAACGCATGTTGGTTAGAGGACCTATTTGGAAATAATAAGGAAAATGAAACATTGCAAGAACTTATATTTAATATATTGTTACTTGTCTTATTACAGACCAAGTGTTCCAAGGCACAATATATCGATGATTTTTTTGTTCTTTGAGGGCTTTTGTGGAGTCCATTCCTCTAATTTTGAGAACCAACCAATTAATTTACGTGTTGGGAGATGTAGAGACTCTATAAACGTGTGCCAGACCTTCAACCCAGCCACGTCAACCTTTTTGCTTTCAACGGAAAATACTCACCCTCCCGCAGCACAAAATCATACCACATCCAAAATATATTCTTTACACTGCCTACTGATCAATGCTTGATCCATTTCCAAAAGAAGTACCACAACTTGACCTATTGACAGATATGGAACCTGACTTACTCATCATTACTGACTCAAGGCTGGGGTAAGACATGCATCAGTATTGCATGAGGCTGTCCCACTGGGCTATTAAACTGTGACAAAATCACATAGTCAAAAGAGTTGGCTTAGCCATTATATTTAAGGAAACAACAAATCTTACCAAAGCTGGGGATGATTCTGTACCACATTGTGAGGTCCTTCTTGTCAGATATAACCCTACCCCAACCTTTCCCTGTAACTTTCTCTTTCCTACAGACCACCACCCAGCAATGGAACATTCCTAGATACCTTTCTAGTCACAGTTTCAAACCATCTTACACTATATTCAAACCTAATTGGTGATCTAAACATAAGGTTTGACAAATCTAATATGCTGCACCCCAAAATGACCCTCACTGGTCTAGACACACTCAGCCTACATCACCCTAGCTCCAAACACATGCACATTGCAGGACACCTCTTAGATGCCTTTTTCCTCAACCCGACCTAGTCACATTCCAAAGTATTGCTCCAGTCACGTGGTCAGACCACCACCTAGTGGTCTTCCAACACAAGGCACTGCAATTCACTTCATTTAAACTCACCTTACCTGTAGCTACATATAAACCGTGGAACAAACTGAATTTTGAGAACCTAAGAAGGCAGTTTACCTCCAACACAGGTCTGGACTCAAAGAATTTGTGTCCAAAACTCTACGGATGGCTCCTTGAATGCTGTGATATCTTAATACTTCTAAAAACATCTAAACATAACAAAAGAAAACAACGCCTTTCAATGAATGCAGAATTACAAAAGACAAAAAAAATTGCTAAGCTTCAACATGGTGGACCCAAAACAATCAACCCTAAAGACAGAATAAACCTCCACAAACATAACAAAACGGACACGTCAACAATCAAAATAAGTTAAAAAAACAACTATTCAAGCAGAATACACAATGCAAAATGTACTAATAAAGAATTTTGTAAAATACACAAATAATTTCATAAAGCAAATGCTCCAAGGGAAGCCATCCATCTCTCAAGATTTTTCTGACAGCCAAATTATTACACAACCAAAGCAGACATGTCACAAGAAAACAACCAGCCCCAACCCATTTCCAAGGAGTAGGTTACCCATCCTCTCCACTACTGTTCAGAATTAGCACCACCTGAATTTCTGGGTCTTGTCAAGGCAAACAAGGGGGAAAACATGGCGGCCAGCTAGCGGGCAGGTCGCAGGAGTCCAGAACCCAGGGGAACACTCTTCTTGAATTTAGGGAAAACTATTCAGTTTAAACAATAGGAAAGGGGAGAAATGGGAGAAGGCAGGTTGTGGATACGCAGGATCTAATTGAATTAAGCCCTGTGCGCTCTCCTCTGGTTAAACGCTTTGGAGCGGCAACCGGCACCATAGTAATATGACCCCGGCATTTGTTTGAGTCTCGCTAAGTGTTGTGGAATCTGTTTTGCTGGAAGGTTGTCAGGGAGTAGAGACGGTGCAGGCGATCACAGGAAAACAATAAACTTGCCTTGGCTGCCCCTTGAGTGCTTTTCTCCCTGGTAGGCATCTTTTTTCTGTAGCCAAATCATGGCGGGGTGTCAGTCATTGTTGCGTGCGGCGCTGGAGCTCCGAAGAGGAAGACGCGCCGCCTCCAGAATCTCCTTCTGGGGGAGGGGGGTTGGAGATGGGCAGAGCAGCACCAGCACCAGTCCCTCTGAGCCCAGCCCTCGGATACACGCCAAAGGAACAGAAGTTCAAGCCGAGGCACAAAGAACTGCAGATAAATTGGTTGATACATCTCCTGCTCCTGGTCAAACTTTTATTTTAAGGCGGAGAAAACGGGACACAGTGGTGAATAAAGCAGGGGCTTTGGATTGTATCCCCCCCAGAATTCGCCCTGACTCCTCTTGCCCCACTCACCTCGATCTGAGGTGTATGAGTTCTAAAACAAATAGAGGAAGAAGTAAGGGGTTGGTGAGAGCTAAAGAGGGTCCTGGGTTGTCCAGGTACACATTGGGGAGTGCTCAAGCTGCCAATCTTGAGGTAGCAGAAGCGGTGGCAGCCCCAGGTGGAGTAGATTCCGGAGATAAAGGGGAGAAGAGAGACTCAAAAATCTGTTAGGATAACAAAGGAGCATGTGGTCAAGGGCACAGAGACGGGGACAGCAGCACGGAATAGAATTAAGGTTACTCCTTCACTAAGAACTTATTTTAAAATTCTACCAAAGACTATTATTTTAAGTAATAGCCTCCACTTCAAGATGGATGCAGGAAAGGATCAGTGTTCACTCGAGAGTAGAGATAATTTGTTGCCTCAGCCCTCTGCCTCCCCCTTTACCTCTGCCTTTGCCTCAGCTCCCATTTCTGTTCTCGAACAGGCCCCAAGTATGGGGGATTGGACAAAGGATCTCTCTCCAAATTGCTATCAGGTTTTGGCCATAGAATCAGGCCCGATGAGTTTTCCCCGGGCTCGGGCTCGGTTAAAGTCCCTGTAACTCATGTGGAAAACGAAACATCAATCGTGACAGCCAGTAAAGAGCAGTGTTCCTCCTTAAAAACTCTGGCCAAAGAGGATATGTCTATTGCTAATCTCCTTACAACTCTCACGATAGAAATAAAAAAATGCTTCGAAATCTCTAAGGGTAATCAGAAAGGCATTAGAGGTGTCTGTGATAATCTGGAGAAAAAATTTGATCACCTAAGTTCAAGAACTGCGATCCTTGAAGGGGAAGTAAAGCTTATTAAAGAAATGGCAGAGGGCAATTCAGCTGAACTAGAGGTCCTAAAAAAGAGGGATAGAGATCAACAGGAGGGGCTAGAAAGATTAAAGAATTTCCAGAGACGAAATAACCTGAAATGTTTAAAGATACCAGAAGGCAAAGAAAGGGAGGACATTAAATCCTTTGTTGTTCACCTGGTTAAAAAAGAGCTACTTATTGATGAATCAGAGGAGGAGATAAGCAAGGATATACAGAGAATACTCAGGGACCCCCATAGGCCTAATCCAAATAGAGCTAAACCTAGGAGGATCCTTGTAAATTTATTGACATACTCCCTTAAGGAGAAGATTCTGTCTCGTGCCCTGTCAAAAAAGGGGATGGAGAGAGATGGAGTTAAGTTCAAAATTAGATCAGCTATTTCGACCGAAACTTCTATTAGGCAATGGGAGCTAGGCAAGAGAATTGAACCTCTGAGGAAGTTAGGGGCATCTGTGCAGTTAAAATTTCCAGCAATGTTAAAGGTAATGCTTAATAACAAGATGCACTCCTTCCGGTTCGTTGAAGAAGTGGATAGGTTCCTGGAAGGGCTACAGTCAGGGTCCCTGTAAGGAGTACATGCCATGAGAATCTTGCGGGGCCTTAATGTTAGCTTTGGAATACAAGGTCTAATGAAAATAAGAAGAAAAAAAAAGAAAAGGGTCGTAAGAATGACTCTGGGCATAGCTCCAATTTAAACCTGTTTTTTTCCCTTTCCCTCTCTTAGTTATAGTGTTTCGCTTTGGACGTATATGTGACGTAACTCTGGAGGAAGGGTTCATATAGGGTTTCCTATGTTGGAAAGTCTGGGGAGGGTTTTCCTGGGGGGTGGGAGGTTTTTGTGTTGTGGGGCACAGGTTGGGGAGCATAAAGGGAAAAAAAAATTAAAAATCCTCATTTGCCATATTAGTACTTTAGTTTCAAACCAGCGGTCAAGTTAGTTTGAAATCTCCAGATTTTGTCCAAGAAAGCAGTTAATGAGATAAGAATACTCTCTTGGAATGTGAATGGTCTGCGGGTTAGGGCAAGACGAGAAAGAATACTGCAGTACCTGAGGGACTGATGGGCACAAATCATTATTTTGCAGGAGACCCACTTGACATAGGTTGAGAGTCAAGACTTCTTTAAAGTAAAAAAATGGATCTCCAGTGCACTTGTAACAAAGCAGGTGGCGGCAACAACAGGTGTTGCAATTTTGATAAAAAATGGGATGGATATCACGGTAGAAAGCAACGTGTCAATTATCTCGGGGAGGTGGCTGATAGCAAAGTTAAAGATTTACGGACATAAGTATACTTTAGTCGGATATTATGGCCCAAATCAAGACGATACAGGTCCCCTTGAAGATTTATATGCAGAGCCACTTAACTTTCCCGACCCGGTCATTATGGCAGGGGATTTTAATGCGGTGGTTGACCATAAGCTGGACAGATCATCAAATAGTAGAGCAGCAGTGAATCCGAGAATGTCGTATGGTACACCATATGATTAAACAACTGGGCCTGTTTGATATATGGCGGCAGAGAGTGGGCCCATCCAGAAGTTATACATTCCATAATAAGAAATACAGGCACTACTCCAGGATCGATTATTTCTCGATTTACTATAGGTTAAGGGATCTGGTTTTAGATATCCAACATATAGGTGTACACCATTCAGATCATTCAGCTATAGTTCTCTGTATAAATTTGGGCCAGACCAGACCTCAGTCTAGATGGACATTAGATCGCACCATCTTGCTTGACCCATGGTCTATTAATATACTGAAACTAGAGACAGTGGAGTTCTTTGATAACAATGAGGGCTCTGCTTCACGGGGAATAGTCTGGGATTCTTACAAGGCCTATTTGAGAGGCAGACTAGGTACTCTTGCAGCAGCTAGAAGAAGATCATACTATCAGAAAATTCTAGATTTAGAGGAACAAATCCGGCTGCTAGAGGCCGGTTTGATTTCTACAGAGGACCGGGGACAACAGGATCCCAGGCTGATTGAAATTGAATCATTGAAAACAACCCTGTCAGCCACTATTCAAGCAAAGGTCAGGGAGAGATGGGAAACAAGCCGCTTAGAGCATTTTGAGTATGGGGAGGGAGCTAGTAAGTTATTAGCTTGGAAAGTCAAGAGCGGCCGAGTTAAAAATATAATTAAAGAGATCAGATGTGAACACACCGGGGCTCTTTTATCAGACAACTATGCAGATGTTTATAAGGAAGATTTAGAGGTCTCCCCAGAAGAAGTGCTTAGGTGGTTGGGGCAAGACTCTTATGAACAGCTACCAATGGAGAAGACTAGGTATTTGAATGAAGATATTAGCATAGGGGAACTACAGAAAGTAATAAATGAGGGGAAAAAAGGGAAGGCCCCGGGATCAGATGGTCTTCCTCATGAAGTTTATAGGGTCCTGGCGGATACTTTGGTTCTGAACCTGCTATACATGTTTAATGATATCTTTATGTCTAGAGTAGGTTTCCCAGAATCTTGGAAAGAGGCCACCATAGCTTTAATTTTGAAACCTGGTAATTGTTCGGGGGCTTCGAGCCCAACTCAGGTCCGGGGATCGCCACCCTCCGGGGCTTTACTTAACTATGCAGGGTGGGCCTCGCCAGTACCTGAAGCCTCAGTGGCCCTACGCAGTGCCCTATTGGTTCTGTAATCACCCGGGCAGTACTCATGTTGTTATAAAGTGATACACTCATAGAACCCTTGCAGTTTTAGAATTGCCAAAGCTTCATTAATGTAATAGTCTGTTGGTTTATATTTGGTAGGTGCACAGCAAAATTACAAATGTTTTCCCTCATAACCTCCTATCAACCGCCGATTTTCAAAATAAACTACAGACAAGTGTTGTCAGAAAAAGAAGGCCCATACACTCACTTATTTATTGTGTTGTTTTGATAAAGGTTATTTTTTACCAGTAAATAAGTGAGTGTATACGTCTTATTTTTCTGACACTTGTCTGTAGTTTATTGTGAAAATCGTCTGTTTATAGAAGGTTAGGAGGGAAAACATTTGTAATTTTGCGGTGCACCTACCAAATATAAACCAACAGACTATTACACAAATGAAGCTTTTGGAATTCTACAACTGCAAGCGTTCTATGTGTGTATCTCTTTATTACAACACCATGAGTACTGCCCGTGTGATTACAAATCAATAAGGCACTGCCTAGGACCACCGAGGCTTCAAGGACTGGCGAGGCCCACCCAGCATATTTGAGTAAAGCCCCGGAGGGTGGCAATCCCCAGACTTCAGTTGGCCTCGAAGCCCCTCGAACAATTAGTAAACAATACCCGGGGAGGTGGCGATCCCCTAGGCTGCGAAACATCTCTGTGCCCTCCCGCGCCTAATTTACATGTGAGATTAAGGTCCCCAGTCCTGCACAGACCCCTCAATATACACCAGTTATAGTTAGCTGGAAATTTTACTCGCATAAAACCATTGAAATTCCCACGTTATAGTTAGTTGGACTCACTATAACTTGCGCGTGCAATGCACTGCTGATGACGTCACATATTACATCACTCATGACATGGTCAGTGACATCACTCATGACATCACTGGGAATTTCAATGGTTTTATGCGAGTAAAATTTCCAGCTATAACTGGTGTAAAACCTATGTTTTTTTCAGTGAATTTAATAGGTTTTTTAAATGCTAATTCCTAACTGTAACTGGTGTGAAACCTATGGTTTTTTCAGTGAATTTCATAGGTTTTTTAAATGCTAATTCCTAACTATAACTGGTGTGAAACCTATGGTTTTTTCAGTGAATTTCATAGGTTTTGTAAATGCTAATTCCTAACTATATATAGGGCCTCAAACCTAAGTTTTTTTCAGTGAATTTCATATGTTTTTTAATAGCTAATTTCTATAGCTATGAAATATAATATTTTTTCTAATAAATCCTATATTGTATATTTATGTAATACTATTTTTTTATGTACATTTTTCCCTTTTTTTTATTTTGGCACGCCCCGGTGCGCGTACCGGTAAGCGCAGTGTTGCGTCCCGTTAGCGCCATTGCCGCGAACGAAAACAACATCGTGACGTATCGCGTACCCGCGTAATGCGTCTTATGACACACGGCGTAAGCGCACCCGGAAGCGACCGAGCGTATACGATCGCGCAACGTAAGCGCCCCGGAAGCGCCTTCCGCGTAAGCGCCCCCGAAAGCGCTCCGGAGCGCGTAGCGTAAGCACGTCAAGCCATGTGACTTCAAAATAACACTTTTCATTGGTTCAGAACATTTTTTTTCCAAATATTGAGAAACCCACCCATTTCTCTCACTATTGCTTTGTACTTGGAGAGAGCAAGAGGTGTTCTGTGCATTATCTGCTTCTCAAAGTTTCCTGATCTACAGCAATGGCTGCAAGGGAGTCATCCAGCAGTGATTCTGATGGTTTATTGCCTGGGGACCCTCCTCACCACAAAACAAAGGACCACTTCATTTGGAAATTTTTTGAGATCCCTGAAGGAAAATAAAAGGTTAATGCTGCTAAGGTAACCTGCAAAATATGTGGCTCTATTTTATCCAGAGGCAATCCTAATAGAAAATATAGCTTTGGAAATGCCACTTTAATTAGGCATGTCCAGAGATTACATCCAAATAACTATGCCAGGGAGAGTGTCAGGGACCTGGCACGGAATTTACCAAGAGATGGCGGCAGCACCTCCACTAGTGGAGCAACACCTTCAGGAACACCACGTGGAAGAATGGTCCCTAACGTGCAGCCGGTCTTTGCAGGCATAAAATTTCTATGGTGGACTGTGATGAACTGCTCTGTTATGGGGAGCAGAGCGTTGAACTCATTGCTATGAAGAGACAGGAACACCGCTGCCCTCCCCGTCCCTAATTTTTCAATTTTTTTTGCTCCTGTTGAGCAGTTTTGGAATCCCTGTTTTTGTTTTTCCCCTGAAAAAAATCCCCCAAAAATATAAAATCGTTATAAAAAAGTATAAAAAAAAGATTTTAAAAAAAGAAAAAAAAGTTCTTTTCAGAACTACCTCCAATTCTCAAAAAAGAGCTGTATTTTCACTCTAATTTTTTACAGTTGTTCCCCGTGGTGCGCTCAGGGTACGCGTACCGGGGAGCGCACCTGTGAGTGCACCCAGCGCTTACCCCGTGAATTTTTTTTTTTTAAAAATACCGTTTTTTTGCCCTTAAAAAATCCTTCTATGCCCACCTCAGAAAACCTAGTGGGTCAGGGGGTGTCTACTCTGACCCCTTTTGGTCATTTCCCCTTTTTTTTTGCCACCTCTTGTGTCTCGATCCTACCGAGACACAAGATGGCGGCTGCTCCGGACTGTTTGGAATGTTGACAGACACCCGAGAGCCAATCAGCTTTCCGCTCATGAACTCCAGTAGCACGCTGGTACGCGCCCCGGTGCGCGTACCGGGGCGCGCATATATTTTTTTGAACCTAAATTACTTAAAATCCACTGGAGCACATATCTTGAGACATAGCAAAGGCACATCGGGCTACCAGTCCCTACAATTTTGCCAAGTTTGGTGGAAATCCATTCAGCCGTTCGGGCTAAAAGTGAGTCCAACCGCCCTATGGAAATTAACATGGAGAAAACACCTTTTGGGACCCCCCTTTTATCTCGGTCCCAGCATCACGAAACACCCCAAACTTTCAGGGAAGGAGCAGAGCGGAGCGGGCCATCTTCTTTGAGAAATTCGCAAAGATTCGTCCACCAGCGCCAAAGTTATTCCCAATAGAATGTTGCGGATTTCCTTTGGAAAACAATCCTAACTATAACTACCTACTTTTATTTTCAGGGTACAAGCAGGCTCTGGTGGCAGTTTCAATCAGACAGTCACTGGTGCGAGATCCTGACGCGCTGGGTGAATGCGTGCTCCTGTACTCTTTTCATAGCGCTGTGAAACTACCACCAGAGCCTGCTTGTACCCTGAAAAGAAAAGGTTTGCCACCTTTCAGGTGTGTTCGTGTGCTGTTCAAACGTTGTGGGCAACTTGGAGCGTATATTTTGGGCGGCCGCCCAAGCCGCCGAACCTGCACTACCCCTGCGAGAGCCTGACGCATTTCGAAACGCGTCAGGCTCTCGCACTAGTGACTGTCTGATTGAAACTGCCACCAGAGCCTGCTTGTACCCTGAAAATAAAAGGTTTGCCACCTTTCAGCTATGTTCGTGTGCTGTTCAAACGTTGTGGGCAACTTGGAGCGTATATATATATATATATATATATATATGTATATATATATATATATATATATATATATATTCACTAAAAAGCCAAAGGTTTAAGGGATGTTATAGTTAGGTTTGGATTTTACATGCATAAAACCATATAAATTCAGCAGTTATAGATACCTGAGCTAACTATAACTTATGCCCCTGCAATGCAATGCTCATGACCTCACATATTACATCACCAATGACACAGTCAGTGACATCACTGATGACATCACTAATAAAATCTCAAACATCACTGTTGATATCATCCACAGAACCATTCACACATTTTCTCACATGCCCACATAAGTACTCATACACCCACTCACACACCAATACAACAACTCACATACCCACTTACTCATCCATAGAGCCACTCTGACACCCACTCACTCACCCATGCAGCCACTCAAATAGCCACTCACTTACCCATACACATACTCACATACCCACTCACTCATCCATAGATCCACTCACACACCTACACACTCACCTCTTACCCTTACACCTTTTCACATAGCCACTCACCCACACAGTCACTCACACAGCCATTCACTCACCCATACAGCCACTCACACAGAACCTCACCCTCCAATAAAGACACTCACACCCCCACTCAGTTAACCAAACACCCACTCAAACAGCCACTCATTTACCCATACAGCCACTTATACACCCAGTCACTCATCCATACAGCTACTTACACCCACAGTCACATACCCATACAGACACTCACACATCCTCTCACTCACCCTTTCAGCCACTCATACACTCACTCACTCACCAATACAAGCAGTCATGCAGCCACTCACTCACCCATACCGCTACTCACACACCCATTTATTCACATATACAGCTACTCACACACCCACTTATTTACCCATACATCCACTCACACACCCACTTACACATGTCTCTGAGTGGATGTGTGAGTGTCTGAGTGGGTCTTTGAGTAAGTGTAAAAGTGTCTGATGGGTCTGTGGATGGGTGTGTGAATGGTTTTGTAGGTGTGTGAGTGGATGTGTGAGTCTCTGTGTAGCTTTGTATGTGGGTCTGTTAGTACCTGCCTTGCTCTGTGACTGGATATGTGAGTGGATGTATGGGCCTGTGAATGTGTCTGAGTACCTGCATGAGTATATGAGTGACTCTATGAGTGCATGTATAGGTCTCTTAGTGAGTGTGTGAAGAGATGAGTAGATCTGCGAGCGACTGTGTGGGTTGTGGGTGTGTATCTGAGTGGCTGTGTGGGTCTATGAGTGGGTGTGGATCTGTTTGTGGGTGTGAGACTGCCTGTGTAGGTCTGTGTGTGGGTCTGTAAGTAGCAGTGTGGGTCTGTGAGTAGGCGGGTGTAATAGTGCCCTTGTGGGTCTGTGAGTAGGTGAGTGTGTTTCTCAGTCAGTAGATGTGTGAGTGCCTGAGAGAGTCAGTGAATGGGCATTTGAGTGCCTGTATGAGTTGTCTGTAAGTGGGTCTATGAGTGGCTGTATGGGTCTGTGACTGGGTATGTAACTGCCTGTGCGGGACTCTGAGTGGGTGTGAATGTGCCAACATAGAACTGTGAGTGGGTGTGTGAGTGCCTGTGTGGGTTTGTGAGTGGGTGTGTGAGTGCCTACATGGGTATGAGACTGGGTCTATGAGTGCCTTCATGGGTCTGTGAGTAGGTGTTTCAATGCCTACATAGGTCTGTGAGTGAGTGTGTGTGTACCTATGTAGGTCTGTAAGTAGGTGTGTGCATTCTTGAATAAGTTTATGTGTGGGTGTATGATTGTCTGTGTGGATCTGTGAGTCAGTCTGTGAGTGTCTGTGAGTGGATATTTGAGTTCCTGTAGGGGTCTGTGAGTGAGTGTGTGAGTGCCTGTGTGAGTCTGTGAGTGGAAGTATGAGTGCCTTTCTGGATCTATGAGTTTCTGTGTTGGTCTGGGAGTCAGTGTCTGAGTGTCTGTCTGGGTCTGTGAGTGGGTCTTATTCATCCAACTAACAGGTACACATGTAGATCACTCCCAATAACAACTCACATCTTCCCTTTACTAATCCACTTCAATTAATGTATCCCTTTCTAAACAATAAAGTAAATGCATGGGATCTCAATCTTCAGTAACTTAACACACTCACCATAACTAATCCACAAGGGGGGAAAACATTTTACTAATCTACTAGGTTCTTGCCTCTAACTTCAGGTTCTGGGGAAGAATGCTTAATGCCCTAACGCACTTGAATGCCTTGTCAAGGTAGTAAGCACTATATAAATGCAATTTACAATTAAAATTAGTGATTTACGACATAAAGCTTTAACACTTTTTCTCTCACTCTTTGCTTAACTACATGCTCATGTGAAGCAACATATTACAAAATAACCGCTCTTGAAATCACACCCCAATAGGCTGCACATATAAGTGACATTACACAACTTCATCATTCCAAATAAGCATAACATTTGGCGTAATGTGTATCCCATCAACCAACGTGATTTGGCCACTGTCAAGAGTATGAAGCTCTATGTAAATTCCCCTATGGTACAATTTAACTTGGAAAGTGAATGTGTCAATAATAAGCAAAATGGACTCAAATGTAACTTGCATATGTCATTGAAATTATTCGGGGGCAGTTTTTGCCCAAAAATAGACTTTAATTTGTATGTACCAAACGGTGTTAGTATTACTCACAAATGACTCTGTTCTGATTTGGAAAACAGAGAGTTAAAAATGTCATTGTATTAATATTTTATAATGAAACTATTGCTTGGTTTAACAGCAATCAAGAGAAATGGCATCATGTTTCTGCTACCTTTGTTTTTTTTTCTTTAATTTTTGAAGATGTGTATTATCTATTTTAAAAGTAATTGAAGTGATGGACATTTATTAGGCAAAGTGTTCCTCCCAAAAATGGGCAAATACATGTATCTTTTCACAGCTTCAAGACTACAATTTAGGGGTGTGGCTTGGCCACCGAAGATGGTGGCCACTTTCTTATTAGCTCCCATCTGGCCGCACTATCATCTGGAATATTCCGCTGATATTCCTTCCTCCAACACAATAGCTATTTGCCAAGTTAACAACTTCTGACCCAACACGATGGCAGGCGTGTGGCCTTCTGGGCCTAAATGGGTGCTGCCTTCCTTGTGGCTGAGCTGCGGAACCCTGAAGATGTGAAGGCAAGCCTCCCCATGAATATAGTGCTATCAACTTGTTTGCAGTCAGAGTATGGCCATGGGGGAGGTGCACCTCTTTCTATGCAGAACATGGTCTGGCTGCCTAGGCACCTAAGGGCATCGTTCCCCAGAACAGTCACCTGACTATGACCAGCCTGGATGGCCCCTGTGGGTTATTGGTGAACTGAAGCGGGGGCTTCAGGACACTAAATTGAGGTACACCTGCCTGGAGGGGCACTAAGAGATGCTGGACCCCCGATTGCTTCAGCTGATGGCGGGATGGTCCTGATGGCCAAAAACAGACCCACTGGAAAGGCCATTGGAGTACTGTGTACAGTGAGACCACACGGAGCGGGAGCAGAGACTCAGATTAGGGCCGGGGATTGCTCCACTGGCCTTCCATTGCCCTGCCTGGGGAGGCCTTATTCAGCATCCAGCAGAGACATTCAAACTCTTGGGGACTGCTGTTGGGGATGTCTTCCATTTCCCCTCTACAATGGTCACTACTATCTCAGTAATAGTGTGCCAGCCCAAAGAGTAGTGCACCTGCAGTAGTTGGTTCCATTGGAGTTCCCGAGGACCTCCCTCGAAAGAGGTGGAAGATCCGGATGCCTGATGGAGGACACTGAGGGACTCTCCCAGCAGAACAACAAATGGTGGCAGGAATGCTGGAAGAGATGGAGGGATCCCAACAACATCAGTTTACTGCATCATGGCTTCAGTCCTGGGTTCCAGCAGAGGACGTACCTGAATGCTCTGTGGGAGCAAGAGAGCACCGATCCTTGGCAGCAGAGCCCCCTAAATACCCTCCTTGGCTCGCATAATCCGCCTCCTAAACAAAAGAGTCCATGATGAAATCCTTGGGGGGCGTTCCACCTTTTAGGATCCGTTGTGCCATGGTTTTCATGGATTATACTCCCTAAATTCCAACAGCAATGGAGATCATTCTTTCAAGTTAAACAAAAGTTCAGAGCCATGTAACTGACTTATATGATCCTTTTTCCAGTCCGGTTGAAGGTCTTTCATGATGGGAGGTTTCACTTTTTTAACACGTTTGGATGTACCTGGGACTGGTTGCAGCAATGGACGTACCTTAGATGACCTCAGACCCCTAGGGACTATCCCACCTGAACTCATCCACTAAGGAGTTTGGGAAGATCTGGAAAATGCAGCTCTCACCATTGCAGGCAAGCAATGTGTCTGGATGATCGTACCTGGTGAGAGGCAAAGGGAGACCACCTGAGTCCAATGATGAAGCAATGGAGGACCTTGAGAAAACTCACCGTCTCACGTGGATTGACTATCACATCACAGATCCTAATTCATATAACCCTTCAGACTACTGATATGGTGGGTCCCACTTATCCATACTGAAAGCTGGAGGACAACATTTGTTCACTGGTGCCTGGAAAACAAGACCCAGAAAAGCAGGCTGACAAAATACTGATGGTCCATTGACTGAGAATGTCACAAGATGTCTCCTGGTGTGGGGATGGACTGGAGTTGCCCCTCATTACATTGGACCCCAAGCTTGAACTCTGGACCAACCTATGTAATAACAACACTGTTTTTTGCTTTGCAAGGTGATTATGGGTAACAGATATTTTGTGAGAGGAAGTGTGGGGAGTTGGATGGAGAGGGACTTAGTTCATGGTTTGTTCAGGAAAGACGAAGTTCATGGCAGGCTACACAAATTTACGTACACCTGCATAGCAACATCCAGTAACTAGTCAAACGAAGGCACAACAAACTCCCTTATAAAAATTTATGTCATGGAATGTTAGTGGACTTAACAACAAGATCAAAAGAGGAGCAGGTATGCACTTTGTGAAGCAAAATGTTCCTGGAATGCTCAAAATTTCTGTCACCCATGAATCTATTTTTATAAAAAACTCATTTCCTGGGTAAAAGATATAGATTCCTGTGCTGCTATTGATATGCTATGGTCCATCATGTAGGGTTGACATCCCTAACCCGGGAAATGGTGATACTAGTTCATAGGTCCTTTCCCCTTATCATAGACCAGTCCAGAAAGGGCCCTCAGGTTTGATATTTTCTAGTCACAGTTTCAATACATAGTCAACAATTGTCCCTGCTGTAATGTACGCTGCCCCCTTCTCCTCAACATTACATGAAGGAATCTCATCACTATTCTGGTCGCTTTATCACCTGGAAAACTAGTAATTGGCAGGTATTTCAATGCAGTCATGGACAAACAAAAAGATGTACAGCAGACAGGCCACTTGGCAGAACGGTGTCCCACAAGACCTCCAAACTGGGCCTGCATCCTGATTCTGGTGGATGTGTGGTTTGCTTGGAAGGGGGAGGAGAGGACATTTGCCAACACATGGCTCATTTTTCTGCCTTGACTACTCCTTGCTATTCCTATTTATAGAGAGGGGGGACACTAGGAGCTGATTATTAGGTCCAGTGACCCTTGCTCCCGAGAAGTAACTAGTACACAAAGGGAGACACTGTTCCTTGCAGAGGATGAAAGAGGAAAAAACTTTTGTTGTGTGCTACTCTCTGTGGGGGACAGTGTATCCTCATCATAATGCCCTCACACACCTTGAAGGATTACATTGCTTCTCATCGTGCCGGCGCTGCAATGTCCTACGGGTCCCCCAAAGGGTCTCTTTGTCGGAGATCTTTTGATGAGAAGCCGTTTGGGGGCGTTGTGTGAGTGGCAGTGAACTCTAAAGTGGTATGTTAAAAAATGGCTGGCGGGAGAGTTGATACTATTTATTAGGGTGATCCCTCTGTCATTGTTAAAAAGAAAGTGTGTGGTGCTGCTCTAGGGGATATGATGTCCCTCTGTAGCTGGGTATATATCCCTAACAGACATATATAACTGTCAACATGTTTCGCGCTGTATGTGGCCTCAGAAGGAGATCATAAGAGCTTCTTCAGGGCCAAAGGAAGGTCAATTTTAATATAAGTGGTGGCCTGAATTAACCAGTGCCACCAAGTTTTTAGAAGAGAGTAGCGTTTCCATTGGTATCAGAGTCAGGACCTCATGTGATCAGTGAAGGCACTCAGGAAGATTCTCCTGTGGAGCAGAGCCGATCCACCTGCGTGTCTCTCTCTGTCTCCACCAGAGAGGCACGCAGGTGGATCGGCCCTGCTACTATGGGAGAACCTTCCCGAGCACAGAGCTGTTGTGGCTGATGAACCATCAATCCTCCACCAATTAGAGAGCTCCAGAACCAAATTGTGATAAATCACATTAGACAGAGCCAGATCAATCAATCAATCAATCAGGGAATGGAATTTTGAAATGTGCTACTCACTCGTGAGGGTCTCAAGGTGCTAGGGGGGTGGGGGAGCAGCCCCGGTCAGTCGAAGAGCTAGGTCTTGAGGGTCTTTCTGAAGATATGCAGAGTGCGGGCACGTCTGATGTCGATCAGGAGCTTGTTCCAGGTCTGAGCCGCAATGTAGGAGAAGGTTCTTCCACCTGTTCTAGCTCTGGGGATGCGCGGGACTTCGGCGAGGGTAAGGTCGGTGGATCAGAGGTTTCTCTTGGGCACGTGGAAGGAGATTCTTTCATCAAGATATTGAGGTTCTGTGTTATGGAGGCATTTGTAGGCATGGGTGAGTATCTTAAAAGTCACTATCTTCTCGACCAGGAGCCAGTGGTGGTTTCGCAGGTGTTGGGTGATGTGTTCATGTCGAGGGATGCCGAGGAGTCTGGCTGTGGTGTTCTGTATGGTCTGGAGTTTAGGGAGCAGATACTTGTTGATCCCGGCATAGAGGGCATTTGTGTAGTCCAGTCTGCTGATTATGAGTGCGTGGGTGACATTCTTTCTTGATTCGGGGGGATCCATTTGAAGGTCTTCCGAAAGATGCAGAGGGTCTTGAAACATGTGGAGGCAATGTCGTTGATCTGTCGGGTCATGAAGAGGGAGGAGTTGAATATGATGTTGAGGTTCTGGGAGTGGTCTGTGGGGGTGGGGTGGTAGCCATGGGCAGCCGGCCACCAGGTGTTGTGCCATGTAGAGGACGAGGGTCTGAGGACGAGGACCTCTGTCTTCACCGAGTTGAGCTTCAGGCAGCCGCTGCTCATCCAGGATGCGACATCCTTCATTCCTTACTCTAAGCTGAGTCTGGTGGTGATGGGGTCCTTGGTGAGGGAGAGGATGAGCTGGGTGTCGTCGGCATAGGATACTATGCTGAGTCCATTCTGTCTGACAATGGTGGCGAGGGGAGCCATGTAGATTTTGAAGAGCGTAGGGCTGAGGGATGATCCTTGGGGTACTCCGCAGTTGATCTCTGTGGGTTCGAAGAGGAAGGGTGGGAGTCTGATTCTTTGGGTTCTGCCGGTGAGGAAGGAGCGGAGCCAGTCGAGGGCGGTTCCCTGTATGCCGGCGTCGTGGAGTCTGGCGGTGAGTATGCGGTGGGAGACGGTGTCGAAGGCTGCAGAGAGGTCAATTGGAATGAGGGCAGCGATGTGGCTTTGGTCGAGGAGAGTGCAGATGTCGTCTGTAGCGGCGAGTAGAGCGGTCTCTGTGGTGTAGTTTCTGTGGAATCCCGATTGGGAGGGGTTGAGGATGGAGTTCTCTTCAATGAATTTTGTTAGTTGAACGTTGATGGTCTTTTTGGTGACTTTGGCAGCAAAGGGGAGGAGGGAAATGGGTCAGTAGTTCTTGAGGTCCATTGGATCTGCTGAGGGCTTCTTGAGTAGGGGCTTGACTTCTCCACATTTCCAGTTGTCGGGGAATGTGACGGTGTTGAAGGTGGCATTGATGGTGCGTCATAGTTCTAGTGCGATGGCGGCAACGGCTCTGTGGAAGATGTGCGGGGCAGGGTTCCGTGGGGGCTCCAGAGTGAATGCCTTTCATGGTTGATACAGTGTCTTTGATGGTGACTGGGGTCCAGGAGGAGATGGTGGGGTGGCTGGCATTGCTGGAGGAGAGAATGGTTTCTGAGTCAGGTGCCTGTTCATTGAAGTTGTCATAGTGGGATTTGATTTTCAGATGGAAGTAGGAGCTGAGCTTGTTGCAGAGGTCCTGGACGGGGGTGATGTCCATGGTTCCACTGGGAGATTTGGTGAATTCCTCTATGATGCTGAAGAGTTTCTTTCAGTTGCTGGAGTAGACGAGGATCTTGTTCTGGAAAAAGGTATTTTTGGTGGATCTGATGAGTTGGTGGTATTCTGTCAGGGCGTGCTTATATGTGGTATGGTCTTCCGAGGATTGGCTGTTTCTCTAATTTTTCTCGAGACACCTGCAGGTGCATCTGGATTCTTGGAGGTCAGCAGTGAACCAGGTGGCCATTCTGGGTTGCTATCTGTCTGGGTTGCGGAGGGGTGTGAGCTCGCCTGCACAGTTGGTGATCCATCTCTGAAGTTCTTTGGCTGCGAGGTTGGCATCTGTCGAGGTGGAGGGGGCATCACGCTTAAGGGTGGAGTTGAGGTGCTCGTCGGTGGCCTTGCTCCAGTTTCTTTGCGGTGGGCGGAGTACAGGTTTGGGGCGGTGGGTTTGTCGCTGTTGAAGTGTACGCAGGGGTGGTCCATCCAGTGGGGTTGCGTGGTGTGGCTGAAGTGGATGTTGTTACCGCCTGCGAAGATGAGGTCGAGGGTGTGTCCTGCCTTGAGGGTGGGGGTGGTGACGAGTTGTTTCAGTCCTAGGTTGGCAAGGTTGTCCAGGAGGGTGGCAGAGTTGGGGTCACTGGGGTTGTCGGAGTGGAAGTTGAGATCCCCGATGAGCATGTAGTCCAAGGAGGCGGTAGCGTGGGGTGCAATGAGATTGGCGATGGTAGTGGTAAATGCGGTTTGAGGTCCAGGAGGTCTGTAGGCGAGGGTGCCTCGTGGGGCCGTTCTGGGGCTGGTCTGGATCTGGAAATGGAGGTGTTCGGTGGTTGGCGGGCTGTCGCTCATCCTGGAGATGGTCAGTCGGAGGGAGCTCTTGTGCACGATGGCAAGTCCTCCTTCCAGGCGGTTGGGGTGGTCCTTCCTCTGGATCTTGTATCCGTTGGGGATGGCTGTGGCGATTTCAGGGGCGGAGGTGGAGTTGGGCCAGGTTTCTGTAAAGAAGGCAACGTCAGGTGTGAGGGCTTCAGTGAGGTCCCAGATCTCTACAGCATGTCTGTGCAGGGAGCACACATTGAGGAGGATGCACCTCAGGGCTTTGGAGGTGCGGGCATCCGGCGTGGGGAGGCAGCCGTTGGGGTGCGGAGGGTGGTGACAGTTTGACGGCAGTGACAGCACGAGAACTGGCCATGGGTGGAGTTCGGCACAGACACCTGGCAGTTGTTGTCCCTTCCATTGTTGAGTGCAAGGAGGACCGCTGAGTCAGGTACAAGAAACAGGCAAAGACAGAGCTAAAGAAAATACAGGTACAAATGCAATACAATATAAATATAAAGGCACAATAACAAAAAGACAGAAAACAGAAACAGGGCACAAAACACAAAGACAGAAAAAAGTGGACCAGCAGAGGAGCAAGGCTCTCCCATTGGACCACCAGGGATGAGGCGCAGGCAGGAGTCTGCGGGTGGAGGATGGCCTTGAACACCTACTTACACAGGGCAGCAGCAGTGGCACAACAGTGGAGATGCTGGGGAAGAGAGCCAGACATGTGGATTACCACCCAAAGGAAAATGTATGACCTGGAGGAAAATGGGGCAAATTAAATTATGGTTAAACACCAATGAGTCAGTAGCAAGTGTGATCCTGAGTATTACGGATTGCATGGGAAATACAATCTCAGATGCTAAGGGCATAGAGGCTGCTTTTGCTTCTTATTACAAAGCATTATGTATATGCACCTAGTGCACACCATCCTGGTCAAAACTGGGCAACACACTCATTTCAGATCTCCGAATTAGGTGCCTGCAGTCTACCGACTGTGATGCTCTGGACCTACCCTCGACCACAGAGGGAATTGCAGAAGACACAAAGGAACTGCAATACAGTAAAACACCAGGTACCAATGGCTTCCCAGTTGTATACATTCATAGTTTTTTATCCTTAACCACCCTTCAATCTTCATTCTTTATTAGTTTGGGGCGACTCACTTGTTGCCAACTAAGCGACCTGCTAGGGGTCACGATTGCTTTAATTCCTCAACTGCGTAAACCCCAGGAGCAATGTATGGTGTACCACCCTATCTCACTTATTGAGTTTAAAACTAAATCTTCACCAATGTTCCAGTTAACCAGCTGGTGAAGGTTATAACTTCCCTTTTTCACGAAGACAAAAACAGTTATGCGAGGAATGACCACTCGCTACTGCTCTTGGAGGCGGCACTTTGTCTTTGCTCAGCACTGGGAACTTATTATCCCCTTTGCCATTCTGTTACACACTTTGAAAAAGACTAGAGAAAATTAATTGTGGCCCTTAATTCTTGACATATGTTAGAAAATTATACTCCTCAGCTTGGGCAAGGGTCAATGGTTTTCTTTCCAATCCATTCCTAACAAAAAAGGGGCATCAGACACGCATGTCCCCTCTCTTCCATTTTCTTTGCCCTGGCTATTGAGCCCCTAGCTGAATGATCAGGAGGGATGCACCTTAGTGGAAGGCAAATGGAGGGAAGGATAAAGTTTAAGATCCATGTATGTGGATGATGTACTCTTTTTTGGACATAATCCCCAGTCTGTAGAACCCCTTATAAAGAAAATACTTACATTATAAGAAGACACATCCGATCTCAAGGTCCACTAGAACAAGCCAGTCCTAATACCGCTCACATGATTACGTCAGCCACATCTCCAGATCCAAAATGATAGCTTCAAGAATCTTGACATGCACATACCATTGCATCCACAACTAACATGAACTCCTAGTATCTCCCTCTGTTGACTCAAATCACTACCTCCCCTTGTAAATAATTGGCGGGGTCACACTAAAAAAATTGATTGCACTCCCCAATCTTCTGTATGTGCTGCAGACCTTTTCACAGATCATCCCACAGGATTTCTTTGAAACCCTACAAGCCAATTCAAGAATGTTTTTGTGGGTGGGCAGGCAACCGCCGGTATCTATGATAGTCCTTCAACTCTATTATTTGGCCGAGCACCTTACCATCATTAACAAATGGATATTTGGGGGACGGAGACAATTCAGCTCAAGAACTGGGATTTGATCTCTTACAAATCCTTTATCAGTCCAAGACTCCCATTAATTTCTACTTGGTCATGACATTGACACTGAATGGTAAGCACAGGGTTTCACAACACAAAAGTTGGGATTGCAAATTTATACTAGAGCCCTCCCGTCCCCATGGCTTCGGGAATGGCTCCCCCTGCCCCCTAGGACACTCCAATTCAAAGGGTGGGACTACATTGGAATTTCCAAACTGGAAGATATATTAGGTGGGAGAAGCATCTGAAGAGTTGCAAAGGGAATATAAGATGTCCAAATCCCATTTCTTCAAATTCCTTCAACTAAGATATATACTTGACCCCCTCCAGGATTAACTATTGCACCTCCCAGAATTTAATCCGCTCAAGGCCAAATTGATCCTGGGCACCATGGGCAGAAGGGGCAGATTGTGAGTCTCTCTCTTACTGGCCACAGACAACCCAGACCCAATAATCAACTAATGCAGCATCTGGGAAACAGACCAAGGCTCACTTGATGATGAGTGGAGGAAGGCCAAGATGATGCCCTGACTGCTCGAAATATTGGCCTGACTCGGACTTGTCCACTTTCACAATATACACAGGAAATAATGTACTCCATAGCAGCTACAGAAGATGAGAGCTGTACTCCTCCCCAGCTGCACTAGGTGTGAGACTTTGCGAGGCACCCTGATGCACATCATTTGGGACTGTCCTGAAATTCAGCCCTACGGGAAGCAAGTCCAACATGCCTTGGTATCTGTGGTGAGGCAACCTATCAGCTTGACACCTAAGGTGGAACTGTTGGGATCATGGAGGAGCTGGGAGTCGCGCACCCAACATACTTCTTAGTCTTAGTTATTTAATAGCCAAATGAGACATAGCTAGAAAGTGGAGGACACATTTTCCCTCCTCCACCTTGTATGACTGGTGACTAGGTACAGACTGCTGCTTTAACCTTGAAAGGGTTTACCTGAAAAACATACTAAGATCTAGAGATCATGGATTAGCATGAAATAATGTAAGGAGGCTGCAGACCAAGCCACAGCTCATCATGGTAGCGTACAATGCCCTCCCATTCGAAGAGGTCAGTCAATCAAGAACTGCTCCAATTCAGAAACAGACCTGACATCATCAGGGGTTGTGCATGCCTTTTAATGGAAATGCATTTCTGAACTTGGTAGATAAAATTAATGATTTACACAGGCATGCCCTCCTCTTACCATTTTGATCTGTAGAGAATTTGTGTATTCCATTTCTTCTGTATGTCCAAGTCCATTTGGGCATACCACATCAACCCATCGCTGCAAGGAATCGGATATGCCAGGAACCGAACCACCGCCTATACTCGTCCAGGGGGGTGTTTGGTAGAGGGTGCCATGTAAGATAAATGCATATGTGTACTTCAAGTCAATTGGGATGCCTTTGGTTTGATTTGTTCTTTTCTAAGTATCTTGATCTGTAATGAAATTATTTATGCCATACTTACTTCTCCTTGCAAAACAATAAAAATGTTCTGTAAATAAAGATTGCATTTTATACAAAAAAACATTACTTCACCCCAAACTCCATATTAGATTTCTTCACGGGACAGTAATATTCCACTGCAAAATTGTAAATTCCTCCATCGTATTAGATTCTTGTTCCTTTTTCATATTTCAGTAGTATTTTCATTTCTATGCCATATATTGTGTATACAGTTTTGCAGCCCTGGCAACTTTGACTACATAATTTTGCCATTGTCAGTATGTGTTGGCTACATTTATATTAGCTCAGTTTGAAAGTTTAGAAAACTGACTGAAAAACAACACATGTTGCACGACTTGAAACTGGACTCTGCAGATTGGATGAAAAGTTTCCTCTATCTGGATATTTCACCCTGTCATGAAACACACGTTCGGGAAGACTTCTTGCAAGAAATTGGGTAGTTGGCTAACTAGTAGTGAGCCCTGGTCAAGCAGTAACCACAATCCTTGTCGAGGTGAGGCACAACCCATCCTAAATTTACCTGTCCTGAACCCTATGGTAGCTTGACACAGAGCAGTTAGGCTTAACAATGTGCTACGTATTTGCCCAACACTTCAAACAGTAATATAGTGCAAACACCACACAAAAAGAATCCCTGACCATGTTACAAAAATAATACTTTTTTAAATAAATAAAACAAGAGCAAAATGACAAAAATCCAATCAGTAGACCCAGCGATATTCAGTTTTCAAGATGTTAGTGAAAATAACACCAAAAGACCACAAACCACCAACTTTGTATAGCTGGTCGTGCCGAACCAAGACAAAGTCACAAGTCCAGGCCGAATGCGATGGAGCGTGGGCCTGCTACAGGGACCCAGTTAGGCCTGCTGAACAGAGTACCTTAAATCCTGATTTGCAGAGCATTTTAAGGAGATGCATCAAAGATGCGTCGCACAGCTTAAGTGAAGCATCGGTTCTGAGATTTGGAAAAGCTTGATGCAAGGGGCTGCATCGTCATCAAGGGTACGGTTGGTGGGGCTTACAATGTGCATTCAAACATCGAGGATGCGGCACGCATTAGCAGCGATGCGACAGTTTCATGGAGCTGCGAGGCTGCAATGTGGATTCCAGAGTCATTGTCTAGGATGCTGTCGACAAGGGATGTGAGGGCCTGTACAAAGGATGTGTCTCGTAGCGGTGATTCTGAGGGAGCTACGAAGGTGATGTGAGACTTTGCGATGGGTCCAATCCACACAGCAGCTCTGGTATGCGTTGTGCAGCAGAATGGACACGTCGATTCTGCTGGATCCACAGAGCACTTTAAGCCCACTTCCAGGTCTTCAGGACTGGAATGGAACCACTTGGCAGGGTAGCCTCAAAGATGGCAGAGTCCAGGTGTAGGTGCAAGGTTGTTCGATGCCTGTTGTGTCCCAGAGGCTTCAGATCAGGAGGTCAGCCAACTAGCCGTTGGAGTAACTCTGGGTTTTGGGTTCAAGAGAAGCAAGACCAGTCATTCTCACAAGGCAAGAGGGCAGCAGGTCAGGATGGCAGGGAAGCAGTCCTTCAGAGCATCAGTCCAGCAGAGTGGCAGTACTTAGAGCAGGACAACATTCCTTCTTCCTGGCAGAGTATCCACCTGCTCAGAAATGCACTGAAGAGTTGATGTCTGAGGTTCAGTATTTATACCCAACGATGCTTTTGAAGTGGGAAAAAGCTTCTAGAGGCATGCCTTTGTAGTGCACAATTGTCCTGCCTTCCTGGCACAGGCTTCAGACTAACTACAGGGGGTATGTAGCCCTTTGTGTAGAGTGCACTGCCTACTCTTAAAAAATGAAACTTAAACATTTAATTTCTTTCTTTTTAAACACATCCTTTTTTCCTTTAAGCAAACTGGACTGCGTTAAAAAAAAAGGTTTCTTTATTTTAAAGCAACACCAATGCGCCCTTTGCAATTAAAGGGCGACCCTCTGGGCGCAGCTCAAATTGGAATCGCCACTGCGATATTAAATGTTTGTAAATAATAATCCAAATTTGTTTGATAATTTAATCTCCACAAATTAAATTGTCATTTCAAAACTTCTTTTCATTCATATCATTCCATTGTAAATTGTAATGTTGTATATCACATTCAACTTGATTCGTTATTCAATGATCACAGGCTCCCAATGCATTTCGTGCCGTGCGGCACTTCATCAGGGGAATCATTTGTGCATTGCAGCATCACTCGTCTATACAGGCTCTTTAATTGGACATTGCAGGCGAAGCGTCAGTTCCGGTAATTTCTTGTCCGGCCCGGTCCCGCGTCATTGGTCCCGCCGTGTCCTCTGCCTCTTACAATGGAATGATATGAATAAAAAGAAGTTTTGAAATTACAATTTAATTTGTGGAGATTACCCAGAGGGTCGCCTTTTAATTGCAAAGGGCGCATTGGTGTTTCTTTCATTTTGAACACCTCTAGGACGACTAGGTGATACCACTGAGGCACGCTACATAAAGACTAATTAATACTGCCGCCAGTGCACAGTCTAAAAAACATTTTGAAATTATTTATTTTAAAGCAATCATAGACATGGTGGTCTGTTGACTCCAGCAGGCCACCATCCCTGTGATGGCAGCAAATCACATTAATATTCATGATTCATGAGTTAGGTCTGTTTGTGACCCACTACGAATCCCAAAATGAAATCAATGAGTTTCAAACATTAGAAATAGCGATTTTCTAACTGCGATTCTCAAAAATTGCAATTAGGAAATCGCTATTCCAAAACTTTGTTCATTTAGCTCATGGTCCCTAATGAGATGGGAAGTATGTTTCAATGCTTTGCAGCTAAAAGATAAAATGATCACCCTTCCATAGAGCAGCATTTGATCCATGGGATATAAACTTGATTGTTCAAGGAGGAGTGTAGAATGCAAGTGGAGTGGTAAGGCTGAAATCTATTTCTGAGGTAGAGGGGACCAGAGTTGTTGATGGCTCTTATGAATAAGGCACAGACATTTAAACACAGAACTTTTTTTGATGGGAAGCAAGTGTAATTCTCTCAGCCGAGATGAAACAGATGATCTGAATGGAAGATTCCAAAAGAGACAGACTGCAGTGTTTTGCCTAATCTTCAGACAGTGGATGTGATAGTCTGGGGACCATAAGAAAAGAGGATTACCACAGTCAAGTCGCAAGGTGATAAGTAAGCAAAAAACTGTTTTCTTGGCAGATTCAGGAAGGAGAGCATTCTCAAAAGTGAAGCAGCTCCTACGTGTCTGATTGACATGCTTGGTAAATACTAGTAAATCTCCTCATGGGGGGATAGAGAGATAAGACTTATGCAATTGGAATGTAGATACAATCTGAGAACATGGACAAAACAACCCATTGGTTTGAATTCAGATGAAGAAATGTATACATATCTATGATTATGACTGTACAGTTTTAGCCTCAGCAGTTGAAGCCAGTATTTTAATAATGCATGGTAAGAGCACTTATGAGTGTATTTTTGCTATGTATATTTAAGGTGTGTTTCTCTTAACCTTTACAGGCATGTATGCAACACCATCATTTGCTGTGATGGACTATTTTGGGGAATTCAGAAGAGCTAAGATACCTTTTCATTTTCTTAGTTGTATTTCTTAATCATTTTTTGTGCCCAATGGGGATTAATTACAGTGTAATTTATTCGCTCTTTTTCTTTCTTTCCTCTTTTCTTTTTTCTCTCTGTTCCAACATTCAAGCTATGTGAGCTAAATGGCTGTGCTAAGGCTAAGCCAATATGTATGTACAGCATAATGAGCTGTATGTGTTCGTGTAGCTTGCTGTATCAACAGTTGCAGATGTCACCTTATCAATATTACATTATAATTGGTAGGAGGGCCTACTGGGACATAAGCCGGTAAATTATTTTAGTATTAATCAATGGGGATACCCAGTATAGTGCAGAACCTGGGGACAATTACGTGAAACGAAAAAGTGGTTCTGCCACAACACACTTCTATAGAACTGCATTGATGTCAATGTTTTGCATCCCTTACTAAGTTAGGATATCAATCAATGATACACATGGCAGTCTAAACACCTAGCCAAGGTAAACTAGCACAAAATAATTATGTAATTTAGTAATGTATTTTGCTCTGAAAAAAGTGTTCACAAAAACAGATCATACACACATATTGGTCTAGTGTAAAAAGTGCAACAAAGCGAAATAAAGTGTATCAAATTTATGACAAACATACAAAAATACCATTAACAAAAACACACTGAGAAACAAAAAATATATGTGTGTACTTTTTATGCTACGGAAGGGAAGCAAATTAAAGATTTAATGATGATGATGAATAAACAGCATATTACACTCTGCATATCAACTTCTATGGTCAATTCTTTGGCACTTTTCATGAGTATGTGTATTACCCAAAACCAAGGTGCAAATGGATAATTGTATGCAGAAAGGGAAATTACACCAGAGTCGTTTTCTTGAGTAAAGTCACAGTAATATGCGAGGCAATAAACAGTGTTTTTCTATGTTAGGTTTGCAGTAATAGAGGCCATAATATGGAATTCAACCTTTGCACTGCAATAATAAATCTGTGAATGTAAATTTATTAGTGTTGTTGCTCAGAGTAATGGGTTATTTTCTAACTATTATTTTCATTACCACGGCATAAATATATAGAGATTAATTCGCTATTTATTATCATTGCTGGGTGTGGAAAGGAGCCATAAGTCATGCGACGTGAAGCAAAATATTTCAATATTCATAAATTAGATTGCAAATGTTATCAAATTTACAGGGTGATCTCAGCATTGGAGCAGGGGTGGGAAGCACATTTTTGTATAATAGCTAGGTTATCCACACGTCAAAAAAATCCCTCTGAAATAATACAGACCTATCACAGCATTTTCGATCGGAATGCTTTCTCAAAATGTTATTGTTAAACAAAAACACTTTGATATGAAGCTCTGGGGCCCCTTGCAGAATGAACGTTATTCAAAACACTCCATCGCTTCAGCTTCCTCTGTTTAAATCAATGCACATGGAAGCTATTAGTAGGCAAGAACAGAACAGGGCCAGGTACTTAAAGTAGCTGTGAACCGGTTGGAATCAATTTAATTTCAATTTTAAGTTCTTATGAGTAATTCATCTTGCAAATGTGCTTTCGGCAAAAATATGAAATTTCACAAAAATACAATTATAGAGGCACTATCCTTCCCTGAGTCTCTCCATTCAGGAAGTGCAATCAACCTCTGTAGCTCAATATACAAACAAAATAAGATTCCACAGAGAATTGGGCAGAACGATTAACAATGTTGCGTGTTTAATCCTGTATCAATGCAACAGAGAAACACTGCGTTACTCAAATAATATTGAAATAATGTCTCGGGATAATCAAGAGATGTGAAGTCATTGCCAAAGTGTCGGTGATTCTGGATCTCTGATGTTTTGTGTACGGGTTTCCAGGGCAACGCATCCCTACACAGCACAGTTGTCAACGCATCACCAAGATCAGCAGGGGGTAGATTGGAAAAATTGACAACTCCAGTTCATTTATCGCGACGAGGCTGTGTGTTGTGGCATGGAATGCGTCAGTGTGTTAAGGGCTTGTACGAGGCGTTGATGATTTAGATTGGAAGTGAGGTACTGTTAAAGTGAGCCAGTCTACCGACAATAACTGGACCTTATGCATAAGTTGTGTAATAAATTGTACATAGAGGAGAATTAAAAACTGCATTTAGAATCACTCTTCTACTTTGATGCTAGATTACATGAACGGTGTTCTGCTTCAATAAAGGATATATAATGCCCCTTTGCACAATGTTCTCTGTATATCTTTCTCGGGTCAATCTTGCATATGGATTTTTACACCAAGGAAGACATGGAGTAAAGACATTGCATAAGAAATGCAAACAATACATAAAACAGACGTAGTATTTTTTATATAAACCAGTTTAAGTAAGTGCAATTAAGATTTTAATAAGGAAAAGACATGAACCGTGACTTTATCTCATTTTCACATCTGAAAAGAGCTCTACACCTTTCTTTTAAAGAACATTTTGGCTTGTCAATCATAAACGACAAGCCCCCTGTTTTTCGTTGATGCTTGCACCAGTATGCAGGCATAGCTTGCACTTTCTGGGGATCCACTGCATGGCCTCCACTTCCATCAACACAGGACGTGGCTACCAAATTGGTCGCACATGGTGTTAACACAACACACTCTAACTGATATCGATATGATTTTTGGAAGATTGTGTGCATTGTCATAATCAGTGACTGTTCACTGTTATAACCAGTGACCATGATTCTATTTTAAATGTCATGCAAATGAGTGTTGTGGTTCATCTATTTCTCATTGTTTGGACTGGGAGATTTTGTCAGCTATTGGTGCCACAGTAGAGGAAGACAAGGGCCTGGGTTTGGTAGCAGCTTTTCTTCTTAAACACAATAATTTACAGGAATGTTGTTTATGTACACATCTTGATTAAGAGCATATATATTATTGGGTACCATATCTGTCATTTGAGAATGCTGTTCACGGTAAATGTCGATATACCTCCTGAATATTTTTGTCCTATATAAAGGACAGTTTTAGAAGGTAAATTCATTGTGGTTTGTGCCACACTTCTTTGTCTATGGTATTCTGTGACCACCCATTTTTGGGGAAGGGACAGTATAATGGCATAACTGGAAATGTGATCAACAAAGTGTGAGGTAGATTGTCCACACCTATTTCAGGACTCTGTTGGCATTAGTAGAAAAATGGATGTAATCAGTGTGCTCCTCCTTCTGGGTGCTGCCTGTGGTGTCTGAGTGGAAAAAATGGCCACGTCTTAGCAACTTCCAACCGGATCAGACACTTCACAGGACATTTCTTTGGAGAAAGATAACATGAACAGCAAGTCATTGGCACCTTTTTTATCCCAATCTCCGGACTTGGGGCAACCGCCGGACCAAAGACAAGACAAACAAACAGCAGCCACAAAATAAATGGGAGAAAAAAGGAAAAAGAAAAAAACAAAGAAGGGCCTCAGGAGCCAGAACAAAGTTTTGCGATCAACATTTCTTCCACTTCAAAACTGTCACCCAAACAGCTGTGCTCAATAAAGGTACTTCCTCTGTTCCACAACAGCACTGCACTAGAGAATGAAGTTGCGTTCTTTAAATTCATGCAGATTCTGAGATTAAGGAACTTCTTTGAGAATATAATTCTAGTCCAAGGTAAACAACAAGTCACTTCCATCCTGGAGCTTAAACCAAAAAGTTCCTTCCTAGCTCCCATTTCTCACAAAATTTTAGATACGTTTGAACCATTAGTCCAGAAGGTTCTCAGTAAGTTAAATTACAAAAAGACAAGACAAAACAAACCAAGTTCAATCCTCAGCAGAGCTGAAAACAGCACACTCCGAAGTTTGCCAAGGAGTCCCAACATCATCGTCGTGGTGCCTTGGTTATAACGGATAATAGTCAAGCCAAAATCCAGGCACCCGTAGGGGATACATCCACATATCTGTTAATGGATTCAGATTCTACTTTGGAAATTACCAACCTATTGCAAAAAATACTCTCTAAAGCAATTGGCATGGACTGGATCGATGAAAAAACTAAATTGTATTTAACTACACAATTTCCTAGGACACCAAAGCAATATATGCTGCCTAAGATCCACAAAAGCAAAACAGATTTGCCATTTCGACCCTTAGTGTCTGGGTGTGGTTCTTTGTTCTAACCTCTTATCAATCAGGGGAGAGGGGTTGGCCTAACGGCTAAGGCGCTCGACCTCGGACCTGGGGATCTGGGTTCGAGTCTCGGTAACGACGCCAAAAAACCCCTGTGATTCTGGGCAAATCACTTAATCTCCCCGTGCCTAAAATGAAAGTGTGTCCTCATGTAACGTAACTGGTGCTATGTAAAGCGCTCTGATAACTGATTCGGTTCGGTTCTATATAAAACTCTCCAAAAAAAAAAAAATACCTAGATGCATTTTTACAACCATTTGTGCAAACATGGCATACATACATCCAAGACATCACTGATTTTTTACAATGACTGGATGAATTACCACCTATAGGAGATGAAGAATGGCTTTTATGCACCATCGATGTTGTGTCCTTATACACATCTATCCCACACCTGGAGGGTCTAGAAGCAATTGAATGGGCACTTTTACAACAACATAAGATAGGAACAAACAAAGTTTTTCTGTTGGAACTCCTTTTTTGCCTACACCATAGCTACTTCGAATACAACAACCAATTCTATCTCCAATTGAGCAGAGCCTCGATGGGTTTTGCAGGTGACCCGGCATATGCTAATACATATATGGCCAAATTCAAACATGATCATGTTCTTTCTAATCCCCATTGGACAGAAAATGTATTATGCTTGTGTCAATAGATAGACATCTTTTTGGTGTGCAAAAGCACTGAAGACACCCTATTGGAAAACATCAATGCATTGAATTTAAAGAATCCCAGGATTCAATTTACACACAATATCATTAAGTCCAGCTTCACATTCCTGGATGTATGGATTAAACTGAGAAATTGGGATCAAAACAACCGTTTAGAAGAAACCCACAGATAGAAACAATTCTCTGCTATTTCAAAGTGTCCACCCACCCAGCTTAATCCGTAATCTACCCTACCCCTAATTCTTAAGAATCAGGAGAATTTCCTCAGACAACTCTACATGCAAGGTGACGTTGGCAGAATAGAAAGAAAGATTCATTAAAAGAGGATACCCAACGCAATTGCTGGAGGAACATGAACATCGAGCGTTGTCCACCAGTAGAGATAAATTGTTGGCAAAAACCCAAAGAATCTACTAACAGGATCGTTTTTGTATCCACCTTTTCCACAAAATCTAAGATGATCAAAAACATTATCCGCAATTGGTGGAAAATATTACAACAAGAACCAGATTGTCATGGTCTTTTTGACCAAAACCACTATTTGCATACACCAGATCGCGCAACCTTAAGGAAATTCTGTCCAAAAAATCTCTGATGATTGATTAAATAAGAGAAGAAAGAAAAAAATGTCATCACTGTTTTCATTGCAATAATGTAACGATCGGTAACATCATAGTGCATCCACGGACAGGAGAGAAGATTAAGTTGACCCATTCAGCTGATTGTAATTCCAGCAACGTAATTTATGCAATCAAATGCCGTTGTGGCTTATTGTACGTTGGCAAAACGGAAAGGAAAATTAAGGTCAGACTTTCAGAACACAAGCGCAAAATCCGCAATAATCATGTCAATTCAAACTTGCCAGATCATTGTATTGAAAAAAGACATTCTATTGCACAGATGAAGTCCCAAATCATTAATGTACGACAGAAGACAGCGGACAGAGATAACACTAGAATATTACTCAAGAGCGATATATACTGGATCAGAAAACTGGATACACTGAATCCCAAAGGACTTAATGACAAATTAGAGATTTCTTTAATGGAATCTTCTTACTTTGAACAGTCAGCCTTTAACCTAGATCCAACTTGATATTCGCTATCATAATTAAAGATAGGCCTGTTTACATATGTTGCACTACCCAATTACTTTTTCAAACTATATCGTGTTCATAAAGCAGATAAACACCATTTTCATCCGGTCCATACTAACATTGATGCATACACTTACCTATGTGTTATAGGCAGCATACATCAATATTCTACATCATATTGTCCACCTCATTTACTATGGATATATGCAACGTAGAGCAGTAAGGTTACACCTTAGTAGTCTGAGTTATAGTGATTTTCATTCTCTAAATTTAGGGGTTTATTAAAGGCTGCTATAAATAGAAGAACAATCATACACTAAGCCTGCCTGTTAATGGTTGAGAACCACTTGAGTTATCCATGATGGTTTATTTGTGGTTGTTGAATCTACATATGCATTTGTGCTGATCCCACTACCGATCAGTAAGTACTCAGCATGAAGTACATGGTCCGCTGTTGTTTCCATGCATGTTTTATGAGTGATATTGTGGGTATCTAAATGCTTTGAGATAGCACTCACCGTGATTATGGAAAACATTGGAACGAGTCAGTGACATAGTCCGTTATGCACGCTTGACTATTTCACTTTGCTCTGACTCTACATGACAGAGCACGATACGGACGTCACCGTTGAGTTGGCACAAAGCAAAGACTCAATAGGTAAGCGATGTCGTATGCAATGTCACTTTTGTTTGAATACACACATTTTTGGGCGATTTATTTATTTAAACCTTTTATTCTCCAGATACAACCATTGGTTGCAACACAGAGTCTAGCTTGAACAATTTGTCTCTGACACTGCCTTCAATCACCAACGAGGAACATGTGATTCCATTTGAGAACATCCTGTACTCGGGTATGGGGAGGAGATAACCTTTTGCACTCGATGGCAGTTAGTGATATACTTGCAGACTGTTGATCAATGTTTTTTTCATAGACTTTCTTCACAGACAGACGTACTCACTAAGATTAGAGTGAAAACTTCAATGCATCCATCGTGAATACAAGTAGAGTGTTGTGGGTCAACTAGCATGTGGTTTGTCTGTCACGCGTTAGCTCACTTCGGTTCACTAAGGGTGTACCATCCTACTGTTTTTTTACGACAATGGTATTAGATTTGATCAATATCCTCGGTGCGTTTCACCCAGACCTGAGCCCATATTTACGCTGGTACATTCACATCACTTCATAAATCAGCTGCGGTACGCTCATGCACAGATATTCAAGATGACCTATTACAACTAAGGGTGAAAAGTATTTGTAAGCACACAGCATTACAAAAGTCAGTATACAATTTGTAAACTGTAAATTCCTGCAACTTTGTACACTAGAATGTGATTTTTTTGTATTTCAGATTTCCCCCTGTAGAAGGGACATCAAGTCCCAAAATGCATTGGGCATATTTTTCTAATGTGGTTCTGCAATAATCGATGGATTGTTACAATTTTGATTTGTGTATATAATGTGCCCATATAATTGTATCTGGATATTGTTTTTCTGATGAAAAGCATTGACATATAAAAAATATGTGAATCCAAGGTTACAGTGTATGTGATTCAGAAGTTGTACTTTGAAACATGATATATTATTACATTGTGTATATATTACTGGAAATGTGACATAGGAAAATATACACCTAAGTAATTACTATGAGAAAGGATAAAGACAAGAGTAAACTTACCCTTCTTTCATAAGTTACATATTTGGAGTAACTCTGCAAGGTGTGCTTTCCTACTTATGCGATACACTAGTGAAGTCAGTTCAGCACATCGTGATGAAAGACTAAGATAATTTAGTTATATGTCTGTATGTGTTCCTATTTAACCTTGACATGGTGAAAAGTAGACATTTGACCCAGACAAATGTTGCATCAAGTGTTGCATCTATGTAATCAATAGGATGGCATGATGTTTTCACAGGTCTTAGAAAGATACGGTGAGACGACATCTGGGTCAAGGCCTTATTTCATAAAGATAGATTTGATGTGAGTTGTCTTGAGGTCACACTGAAAGTAGTGAATGAGTACGTGAGATCATTGATATCTGTGGCCTGCTGGCTCCATTATGGTGGAGAAGTGAACATTCTTGAAGATTTGCTTATGGCAAAGATTTTAGGAAGAGCCAGATCTGCTGCTTGTTTTGATGACCTCTTTAAGATCATTGGTCATGACTGGTTTGACGGATGCAAATCTAGTTTGTTGGCTGGCATGTTGGAAGCTATATTGCATGCCCTTCGACTGACTTTGTCTTGATGTTGCTTTGCAGGACTTTGAATTTATTGGGATTATGATTTTGCGAGGTATCACAAAGAGGGTGTGAATGCCATGGGCGGTGCATTCTCAATTCCAGAATTCAATAATGATTTTGTAGAGTTCTCTGGGTGTGAAAGTAGCTTCAGATATGTATTCTGTATAGTGAAGCATCTTTGAAATCTTAATGGTGGTACTTGTAGTGCTTCCTGTGCCTTCGAATTTGAAGCTTGTTATTCTGGTTGCATACAATCTGACTTTCTGCAACTTTTACTGTATATACATAGTTTGGTAACTAGCTAGTCTTGTGTCAGTTTCCTTAAAGACCAAAGATCCTGAGCCAAACAGACTAATGCAGCTTTGGTGTGCTTGGCTGAGAATTAGCAAGAAGTGACTAAATAGTGTTACAGTAACATTTCTTTGATGTTTTGACAAAGCTTTGGTCTTTGACACAGTTGGTAAATTTGAAACAAAAGAAGGGTCAGGTGGAATATAAGGGTGTCTTACTCAAGGTGAAGGGGCATTTTCTCATGTGTGAATGAATCTTGGCACACCAAAGCTTTCCTCCAGGTTGTCTTTTGCTAAATTGATGGTGCATACGATGAGTTTATGTCGGTTCAAGGCTCCAATGCTTGATAAGAGGGATAATTCAAATTTGTGAAACCTGATGCCTCAACCTCTCCAATGACGCATCCTGGGTGACCTGAGCATCAGATTTCACAAATGTGAATTATGACTCTGATGCAAAGGTGACCATTCAACGAGTATGAAATTTAACTCTTCCTCTGAGAAGCCTGAAGCGTTGTGGCATGTAAGGTGGTCTTAAAGATGACTGCTATGCCTCCACTGAGTTCTCTACTGTTCTATTCTTGACCAAAATTTGAAGAGAGGTTGAATGTCTTCATGGAGAATAGTGGTTTCTCCTTCTCTTAATTAGGTTATTGTTACAAATTGAAGGTCTTGGAAAGAGTGCAAGAAAATGTTTTGCTGTTCAAGCGGTTCATAGATCTAACCTTGATGATGTTTCAGGACATACAGAGGTTAGAGAGGTGGAGCATGGGGCAAATAGGTACATAGCAGTATGACTGGGGAAGGAAAAAAGTGATAGAGAATAAATGAGTGAAGGAGTAGTAGATGATGTGGCAGGCAGCATGGCAAGATCCAAGGGAGTAGGAATAAGCAGGATGGTTAACAGGTGATTCCTGTATTCTATCTAGGCAGCCTCATGATGGAACATGAGTGCATGGAGTGGGAAGTTAGGAATAGGAAATACAGACAGTGCGTAGATGTAGAGTAATAAGCAAAGGTTGTGCATAAAAATTAATTGTGAAGAAGTGATTAGTGCAGCGTGGAGAGGATATGAGTGTATCAGTAGAGTGGAGTGGAAAAGGAGAAGATGACAGTTGGATGATGAACGTCAGCAGGTAGAAAACAGAAGAGGAGGAGGTTGTGCAGAAGAAGAGGGGCCAGAGTATGTGGCGGGGAAAGTAGAACAGGAAATAATGATGGTGAGACAAGAGTATGTGAGAGGGAGGGATTAGCCTAGATAGAGAATGGAGAGCCACACATGGAAATGGATGGTTTAGTGAAAGTAGGAGAGGGAAAAAAGGGTAGGTATGATTAGGGAGGCTGAGAAATCTAATGAAAACCTGTGTGCTTGCCAGAGGATTGAGAATTTTTAAGATACTTGCATATGATCACAGACATCAATACATGAAGTGTCAGAGGGCTTGTAAGAGATACAGTTTACTGAACCAAAAGTGTTAATAATCTATTTCTGAAGGGGTCTGAATGCATATCTTGAATTTGTATATGGGCATTGGAAATATTTGCCCAACATAAATGTGATTCAACCATTTTAATGAAAATGGTATTACTCTGAGGGCAAATTTAATTTGTTGTTTTAGTGGTTGAAAATTCTTATAAAAAGAACTTGAAAAATAATCTATTTCTCTACTGAGGAGGAGTGTAGGAGCCTGTGAGTCCTACCCGGTGCAACAGAGACATGCCTCTTGAGTGAGGTCACGACCTCTTTCCATTCTATTAGGCTTGCAGGCTTTTTGCTGCCGTCAGTACCTGCGTCGCTCTGCTGAGCTGTGCTGCTGTCAGTACCTGCGTCGCTCAGCTGAGCTGCGCTGCCATCAGTCCCTGAGTACACAACAGTGTTCCCAAGGAACTCATTTATATTACCAATATAAACTTTTGCAATTAAATAGTTGCACCGCTAAATAGAAGAATCAGATATGCAATGAGGGACCTTTCTATAGGTCAGGGTATTAATCCAACAATTATTAATATTCCTTAACAAGCTCGCACAGACTTATCATTCAAGTATACCTGGCTTCACCAGAAGCAGGTACATTTATTTTGCACAAAAATAAGAAATATAAGAAATATATACAAAATCACAGGATTTTTTGGTAATTTTTCACATTTAAAATGATGTCGTGACCCCAAGTGTAGTGACCATAACCCTATTACAGTGAGTATTTGGTGACATATTTAGACATAAGAACGGTTATTGGTGAGTTTCAGAAGGAAAAAGAAAAAAGGACAAGCAGGGTGAATTATATGATAAAATATCCAGGCTGTCTCTTTTGTTAGTTGTCGACGGCATTTCGACCCTCTCTAGGTACCGGGTCTCATCAGGACTGTATATCTGGGGATTAAGCAGAGAACAATGTATAACTATAGGATATTGCGAGAATGGAAAGAACGGAGCTTGTAAGGAGGTGAGCTGATCTTACCAAGTAGCAGTGATCAGTATGGAGGATGATGCAATGAAGTATCTGGACCTGTAATCATGGAATCTATATTTAATATACTTAAACTATTACAATCAAGGCACATCAACTGTGCTCACCCAGTGATATGGTGGAGAAAACAGGGATATGAAAGGCAGACTCACAGGGGCATATTACCAACGATTAGCGATATTTATCGCTAACGATGCTTAGCAACAAATTTTTTAACACTATGCATCGCCGGAAATTATCGCAGAGATAACTTGCTATTAGCAAGGTTTATCTCAGAAGTGATAAAAATCCTTGCGCTAACTGCCAAATGAGAGATTATCACTGGAAAACCAACGATAGTCTCTCGAAGTTTGGTGTTAGCTTGATGATAGGGGCTCACAAACTTAGCCATGATATCCACCTTCCATAGGATATCATGGCTAAAGTCAGGAAAATACCAGGTGTAAAAAAAGCAGTGCTAACCGCGGTTAGCGCTGCTTTTTTTTAATCACTAACAGGGTTAGTGAAATCCTTGATAATAGGAGAAATGTCGCTTAACAACATTTCTCCTATTATTTTTCTCTGGAACGCCCCCTGTGCATCTCATTAGAGATGCAAGGGGAAGCGTAGAGAAAAAGGGTGCTAACATGCAAATTTGCCTGTTAGCACCCTGTTGCTAATAGGGAGATAATTTTATCTCCGCTTTCTAGGCTTTTAAAGCCAAAAAAGCGGAGATAAATCCCTTGATAATATGCACCACAGTGTTTAGTCCTGCCTGGTCAAACAAGCATTAGAAATGCAATCGGGCTCGGATTTATTTAAGTTTGAGCTAATGGCATTGTAAATGGTAATGTATTTTTGCTAAGTGTTATGGAGTGTGTTAATGTGGTGGTGGTGGTAGTGGTAGTACTGGTGGTGGTGGTACTGGTAGTACTGGCGGGGGGGTAGTACTGTTGGTGGTGGTAGTGGTAGTACTGGTGGCTGTAGTAGTGGTAGTACTGGTGGCTGTAGTAGTGGAAGTACTGGTAGTACTGATGGTGGTAGTACTGGTAGTACTGGTGGTGGTGGTGGTACTGGTAGTGGTAGTACTGGTGGTGGTGGTACTGGTAGAACTGGTGGTGGTGGTACTGGTAGTGGTAGTAGTGGTAGTACTGGAGGTGGTGGTACTGGTAGTGGTAGTACTGTTGGTGGTAGTACTGGTGGTGGTAGTACTGGTAGTGGTGGTACTGGTGGTGGTGGTACTGGTAGCGGGAGTACTGGTGGTGGTGGTACTGGTAGCAGTAGCATTGGTAGTGGTGGTAATGCTGCCAGTAATACTGGTAGTGGTAGTACTGGTGGTGGTGGTACTGGTGGTGGTAGTACTGGTGGTGGTAGTGGTACTGGTTATGGTAGTACTGGTACTGGTAGTACTGGTGGTGGTGGTAGTACTGTTGGTGTGGTAGTGGTAGTACTGGTGGCTGTAGTAGTGGTAGTACTGGTGGCTGTAGTAGTGGTAGTACTGGTGGTGGTAGTACTGGTAGTACTGATGGTGGTAGTACTGGTAGTACTGGTGGTGGTGGTGGTACTGGTAGTGGTAGTACTGGTGGTGGTGGTACTGGTAGTGGTAGTACTGGTGGTGGTGGTACTGGTAGTACTGGTGGTGGTGGTACTGGTAGTGGTAGTAGTGGTAGTACTGGAGGTGGTGGTACTGGTAGTGGTAGTACTGTTGGTGGTAGTACTGGGGGTGGTAGTACTGGTAGTGGTGGTACTGGTGGTGGTGGTACTGGTAGCGGGAGTACTGGTGGTGGTGGTACTGGTAGTGGTAGTACTGGTGGTGGTGGTACTGGTAGTACTGGTGGTGGTGGTACTGGTAGTGGTAGTAATGGTAGTACTGGAGGGGGTGGTACTGGTAGTGGTAGTACTGTTGGTGGTAGTACTGGGGGTGGTAGTACTGGTAGTGGTGGTACTGGTGGTGGTGGTACTGGTAGCGGGAGAACTGGTGGTGGTGGTACTGGTAGCAGTAGCATTGGTGGTGGTGGTACTGCTGCCCGTAATACTGGTAGTGGTAGTACTGGTGGTGGTGGTACTGGTGGTGGTAGTACTGGTGGTGGTAGTGGTACTGATTATGGTAGTACTGGTACTGGTAGTACTGGTGGTGGTAGTACTGTTGGTGGTGGTAGTGGTAGTACTGGTGGCTGTAGTAGTGGTAGTACTGGTGGCTGTAGTAGTGGTAGTACTGGTGGTGGTAGTACTGGTAGTACTGATGGTGGTAGTACTGGTAGTACTGGTGGTGGTGGTACTGGTAGTGGTAGTACTGGTGGTGGTGGTACTGGTAATGGTAGTACTGGTGGTGGTGGTACTGGTAGTACTGGTGGTGGAGGTACTGGTAGTGGTAGTAGTGGTAGTACTGGAGGTGGTGGTACTGGTAGTGGTAGTACTGTTGGTCGTAGTACTGGGGGTGGTAGTACTGGTAGTGGTGGTACTGGTGGTGGTGGTACTGGTAGCGGGAGTACTGGTGGTGGTGGTACTGGTAGTAGTAGCATTGGTGGTGGTGGTACTGCTGCCCATAATACTGGTAGTGGTAGTACTGGTGGTGGTGGTACTGGTGGTGGTAGTACTGGTGGTGGTAGTGGTACTGGTTGTGGTAGTACTGGTACTGGTAGTACTGGTGGTGGTGGTAGTACTGTTGGTGGTGGTAGTGGTAGTACTGGTGGCTGTAGTAGTGGTAGTACTGGTGGCTGTAGTAGTGGTAGTACTGGTGGTGGTAGTACTGGTAGTACTGATGGTGGTAGTACTGGTAGTACTGGTGGTGGTGGTGGTACTGGTAGTGGTAGTACTGGTGGTGCTGGTACTGGTAGTACTGGTGGTGGTGGTACTAGTAGTGGTAGTAGTGGTAGTACTGGAGGTGGTGGTACTGGTAGTGGTGGTACTGTTGGTGGTAGTACTGGTGGTGGTAGTACTGGTAGTGGTGGTACTGGTGGTGGTGGTACTGGTAGCAGTAGCATTGGTGGTGGTGGTACTGCTGCCCGTAATACTGGTAGTGGTAGTACTGGTGGTGGTGGTACTGGTGGTGGTAGTACTGGTGGTGGTAGTGGTACTGGTTATGGTAGTACTGGTACTGGTAGTACTGGTGGTGGTGGTAGTACTGTTGGTGTGGTAGTGGTAGTACTGGTGGCTGTAGTAGTGGTAGTACTGGTGGCTGTAGTAGTGGTAGTACTGGTGGTGGTAGTACTGGTAGTACTGATGGTGGTAGTACTGGTAGTACTGGTGGTGGTGGTGGTACTGGTAGTGGTAGTACTGGTGGTGGTGGTACTGGTAGTGGTAGTACTGGTGGTGGTGGTACTGGTAGTACTGGTGGTGGTGGTACTGGTAGTGGTAGTAGTGGTAGTACTGGAGGTGGTGGTACTGGTAGTGGTAGTACTGTTGGTGGTAGTACTGGGGGTGGTAGTACTGGTAGTGGTGGTACTGGTGGTGGTGGTACTGGTAGCGGGAGTACTGGTGGTGGTGGTACTGGTAGTGGTAGTACTGGTGGTGGTGGTACTGGTAGTACTGGTGGTGGTGGTACTGGTAGTGGTAGTAGTGGTAGTACTGGAGGTGGTGGTACTGGTAGTGGTAGTACTGTTGGTGGTAGTACTGGGGGTGGTAGTACTGGTAGTGGTGGTACTGGTGGGGGTGGTACTGGTAGCAGGAGAACTGGTGGTGGTGGTACTGGTAGCAGTAGCATTGGTGGTGGTGGTACTGCTGCCCGTAATACTGGTAGTGGTAGTACTGGTGGTGGTGGTACTAGTGGTGGTAGTACTGGTGGTGGTAGTGGTACTGATTATGGTAGTACTGGTACTGGTAGTACTGGTGGTGGTAGTACTGTTGGTGGTGGTAGTGGTAGTACTGGTGGCTGTAGTAGTGGTAGTACTGGTGGCTGTAGTAGTGGTAGTACTGGTGGTGGTAGTACTGGTAGTACTGATGGTGGTAGTACTGGTAGTACTGGTGGTGGTGGTACTGGTAGTGGTAGTACTGGTGGTGATGGTACTGGTAGTGGTAGTACTGGTGGTGGTGGTACTGGTCGTGGTAGTACTGGTGGTGGTAGTGGTACTGGTTGTGGTAGTACTGGTACTGGTAGTACTGGTGGTGGTGGTAGTACTGTTGGTGGTGGTAGTGGTAGTACTGGTGGCTGTAGTAGTGGTAGTACTGGTGGCTGTAGTAGTGGTAGTACTGGTGGTGGTAGTACTGGTAAGACTGATGGTGGTAGTTCTGGTAGTACTGGTGGTGGTACTGGTAGTGGTAGTACTGGTGGTGCTGGTACTGGTAGTACTGGTGGTGGTGGTACTAGTAGTGGTAGTAGTGGTAGTACTGGAGGTGGTGGTACTGGTAGTGGTAGTACTGTTGGTGGTAGTACTGGTGGTGGTAGTACTGGTAGTGGTGGTACTGGTGGTGGTGGTACTGGTAGCAGGAGTACTGGTGGTGGTGGTACTGGTAGCAGTAGCATTGGTGGTGGTGGTACTGCTGCCCGTAATACTGGTAGTGGTAGTACTGGTGGTACTGGTGGTGGTAGTACTGGTGGTGGTAGTGGTACTGATTATGGTAGTACTGGTACTGGTAGTACTGGTGGTGGTGGTAGTACTGTTGGTGGTGTTGTGGTAGTACTGGTGGCTGTAGTAGTGGTAGTACTGGTGGCTGTAGTAGTGGTAGTACTGGTGGTGGTAGTACTGGTAGTACTGATGGTGGTAGTACTGGTGAAGGTGGTGGTACTGGTAGTGGTAGTACTGGTGGTGGTGGTACTGGTAGTGGTAGTACTGGTGGTTGGGGTAATGGTAGTAATGGTGGTGGTGGTACTGGTAGTGGTAGTAGTGGTAGTACTGGAGGTGGTGGTACTGGTAGTGGTAGTACTGTTGGTGGTAGTACTGGTGGTGGTAGTACTGGTAGTGGTGGTACTGGTGGTGGTGGTACTGGTAGCAGTAGCATTGGTGGTGGTGGTACTGCTGCCCGTAATACTGGTAGTGGTAGTACTGGTGGTACTGGTGGTGGTAGTACTGGTGGTGGTGGTACTGGTAGTGGTAGTACTGGTGGTTGGGGTAATGGTAGTAATGGTGGTGGTGGTACTGGTAGTGGTAGTAGTGGTAGTACTGGAGGTGGTGGTACTGGTAGTGGTAGTACTGTTGGTGGTAGTACTGGTGGTGGTAGTACTGGTAGTGGTGGTACTGGTGGTGGTGGTACTGGTAGCGGGAGTACTGGTGGTGGTGGTACTGGTAGCAGTAGCATTGGTGGTGGTGGTACTGCTGCCCGTAATACTGGTAGTGGTAGTACTGGTGGTGGTGGTACTGGTGGTGGTAGTACTGGTGGTGGTAGTGGTACTGTTTGTGGTAGTACTGGTAGTACTGGTGGTGGTGTTAGTACTGTTGGTGGTGGTAGTGGTAGTACTGGTGGCTGTAGTAGTGGTAGTACTGGTGGCTGTAGTAGTGGTAGTACTGGTGGTGGTAGTACTGGTAGTACTGATGGTGGTAGTACTGGTAGTACTGGTGGTGGTGGTGATACTGGTAGTGGTAGTACTGGTGGTGTTACTGGTAGTACTGGTGGTGGTGGTACTGGTAGTGGTGGTACTGGTGGTGGTGGTACTGGTAGCGGGAGTACTGGTGGTGGTGGTACTTGTAGCAGTAGCATTGGTGGTGGTGGTACTGCTGCCCGTAATACTGGTAGTGGTAGTACTGGTGGTGGTAGTACTGGTAGTACTGATGGTGGTAGTACTGGTAGTACTGGTGGTGGTGGTACTGGTAGTGGTAGTACTGGTGGTGGTTGTACTGGTAGTGGTAGTACTGGTGGTGGTGGTACTGGTAGAACTGGTGGTGGAGGTACTGGTAGTGGTAGTAGTGGTAGTACTGGAGGTGGTGGTACTGGTAGTGGTAGTACTGTTGGTGGTAGTACTGGGGGTGGTAGTACTGGTAGTGGTGGTACTGGTGGTGGTGGTACTGGTAGCGGGAGTACTGGTGGTGGTGGTACTGGTAGTAGTAGCATTGGTGGTGGTGGTACTGCTGCCCGTAATACTGGTAGTGGTAGTACTGGTGGTGGTGGTACTGGTCGTGGTAGTACTGGTGGTGGTAGTGGTACTGGTTGTGGTAGTACTGGTACTGGTAGTACTGGTGGTGGTGGTAGTACTGTTGGTGGTGGTAGTGGTAGTACTGGTGGCTGTAGTAGTGGTAGTACTGGTGGCTGTAGTAGTGGTAGTACTGGTGGTGGTAGTACTGGTAAGACTGATGGTTGTAGTTCTGGTAGTACTGGTGGTGGTACTGGTAGTGGTAGTACTGGTGGTGCTGGTACTGGTAGTACTGGTGGTGGTGGTACTAGTAGTGGTAGTAGTGGTAGTACTGGAGGTGGTGGTACTGGTAGTGGTAGTACTGTTGGTGGTAGTACTGGTGGTGGTAGTACTGGTAGTGGTGGTACTGGTGGTGGTGGTACTGGTAGCAGGAGTACTGGTGGTGGTGGTACTGGTAGCAGTAGCATTGGTGGTGGTGGTACTGCTGCCCGTAATACTGGTAGTGGTAGTACTGGTGGTACTGGTGGTGGTAGTACTGGTGGTGGTAGTGGTACTGATTATGGTAGTACTGGTAATGGTAGTACTGGTGGTGGTGGTAGTACTGTTGGTGGTGGTAGTGGTAGTACTGGTGGCTGTAGTAGTGGTAGTACTGGTGGCTGTAGTAGTGGTAGTACTGGTGGTGGTAGTACTGGTAGTACTGATGGTGGTAGTACTGGTGAAGGTGGTGGTACTGGTAGTGGTAGTACTGGTGGTGGTGGTACTGGTAGTGGTAGTACTGGTGGTTGGGCTAATGGTAGTAATGGTGGTGGTGGTACTGGTAGTGGTAGTAGTGGTAGTACTGGAGGTGGTGGTACTGGTAGTGGTAGTACTGTTGGTGGTAGTACTGGTGGTGGTAGTACTGGTAGTGGTGGTACTGGTGGTGGTGGTACTGGTAGCGAGAGTACTGGTGGTGGTGGTACTGGTAGCAGTAGCATTGCTGGTGGTGGTACTGCTGCCCGTAATACTGGTAGTGGTAGTACTGGTGGTGGTGGTACTGGTGGTGGTAGTACTGGTGGTGGTAGTGGTACTGTTTGTGGTAGTACTGGTACTGGTAGTACTGGTGGTGGTGTTAGTACTGTTGTTGGTGGTAGTGGTAGTACTGGTGGCTGTAGTAGTGGTAGTACTGGTGGCTGTAGTAGTGGTAGTACTGGTGGTGGTAGTACTGGTAGTACTGATGGTGGTAGTACTGGTAGTACTGGTGGTGGTTGTGGTACTGGTAGTGGTACTACTGGTGGTGTTACTGGTAGTACTGGTGGTGGTGGTACTGGTAGCGGGAGTACTGGTGGTGGTGGTACTGGTAGCAGTAGCATTGGTGGTGGTGGTACTGCTGCCCGTAATACTGGTAGTGGTAGTACTGGTGGTGGTGGTACTGGTGGTGGTAGTACTGGTGGTGGTAGTGGTACTGTTTGTGGTAGTACTGGTACTGTTAGTACTGGTGGTGGTGTTAGTACTGTTGGTGGTGGTAGTGGTAGTACTGGTGGCTGTAGTAGTGGTAGTACTGGTGGCTGTAGTAGTGGTAGTACTGGTGGTGGTAGTACTGGTAGTACTGATGGTGGTAGTACTGGTAGTACTGGTGGTGGTGGTGGTACTGGTAGTGGTAGTACTGGTGGTGTTACTGGTAGTACTGGTGGTGGTGGTACTGGTAGTGGTGGTACTGGTGGTGGTGGTACTGGTAGCGGGAGTACTGGTGGTGGTGGTACTTGTAGCAGTAGCATTGGTGGTGGTGGTACTGATGCCCGTAATACTGGTAGTGGTAGTACTGGTGGTGGTAGTACTGGTAGTACTGATGGTGGTAGTACTGGTAGTACTGGTGGTGGTGGTACTGGTAGTGGTAGTACTGGTGGTGGTGGTACTGGTAGTGGTAGTACTGGTGGTGGTGGTACTGGTAGAACTGGTGGTGGAGGTACTGGTAGTGGTAGTAGTGGTAGTACTGGAGGTGGTGGTACTGGTAGTGGTAGTACTGTTGGTGGTAGTACTGGGGGTGGTAGTACTGGTAGTGGTGGTACTGGTGGTGGTGGTACTGGTAGCGGGAGTACTGGTGGTGGTGGTACTGGTAGTAGTAGCATTGGTGGTGGTGGTACTGCTGCCCGTAATACTGGTAGTGGTAGTACTGGTGGTGGTGGTACTGGTCGTGGTAGTACTGGTGGTGGTAGTGGTACTGGTTGTGGTAGTACTGGTACTGGTAGTACTGGTGGTGGTGGTAGTACTGTTGGTGGTGGTAGTGGTAGTACTGGTGGCTGTAGTAGTGGTAGTACTGGTGGCTGTAGTAGTGGTAGTACTGGTGGTGGTAGTACTGGTAAGACTGATGGTGGTAGTTCCGGTAGTACTGGTGGTGGTACTGGTAGTGGTAGTACTGGTGGTGCTGGTACTGGTAGTACTGGTGGTGGTGGTACTAGTAGTGGTAGTAGTGGTAGTACTGGAGGTGGTGGTACTGGTAGTGGTAGTACTGTTGGTGGTAGTACTGGTGGTGGTAGTACTGGTAGTGGTGGTACTGGTGGTGGTAGTACTGGTAGCAGGAGTACTGGTGGTGGTACTGGTAGCAGTAGCATTGGTGGTGGTGGTACTGCTGCCCGTAATACTGGTAGTGGTAGTACTGGTGGTACTGGTGGTGGTAGTACTGGTGGTGGTAGTGGTACTGATTATGGTAGTACTGGTGCTGGTAGTACTGGTGGTGGTGGTAGTACTGTTGGTGGTGGTAGTGGTAGTACTGGTGGCTGTAGGAGTGGTAGTACTGGTGGCTGTAGTAGTGGTAGTACTGGTGGTGGTGTTACTGATGGTGGTAGTACTGGTGAAGGTGGTGGTACTGGTAGTGGTAGTACTGGTGGTGGTGGTACTGGTAGTGGTAGTACTGGTGGTTGGGGTAATGGTAGTAATGGTGGTGGTGGTACTGGTAGTGGTAGTAGTGGTAGTACTGGAGGTGGTGGTACTGGTAGTGGTAGTACTGTTGGTGGTAGTACTGGTGGTGGTAGTACTGGTAGTGGTGGTACTGGTGGTGGTGGTACTGGTAGCGGGAGTACTGGTGGTGGTGGTACTGGTAGCAGTAGTATTGGTGGTGGTGGTACTGCTGCCCGTAATACTGGTAGTGGTAGTACTGGTGGTGGTGGTACTGATGGTGGTAGTACTGGTGGTGGTAGTGGTACTGTTTGTGGTAGTACTGGTACTGGTAGTACTGGTGGTGGTGTTAGTACTGTTGGTGGTGGTAGTGGTAGTACTGGTGGCTGTAGTAGTGGTAGTACTGGTGGCTGTAGTAGTGGTAGTACTGGTGGTGGTAGTACTGGTAGTACTGATGGTGGTAGTACTGGTAGTACTGGTGGTGGTTGTGGTACTGGTAGTGGTAGTACTGGTGGTGTTACTGGTAGTACTGGCGGTGGTGGTACTGGTAGTGGTGGTACTGGTGGTGGTGGTACTGGTAGCGGGAGTACTGGTGGTGGTGGTACTGGTAGCAGTAGCATTGGTGGTGGTGGTACTGCTGCCCGTAATACTGGTAGTGGTAGTACTGGTGGTGGTGGTACTGGTGTGTGGTAGTACTGGTGGTGGTAGTGGTACTGTTTGTGGTAGTACTGGTACTGGTAGTACTGGTGGTGGTGGTAGTACTGTTGGTGGTGGTAGTGGTAGTACTGGTGGCTGTAGCAGTGGTAGTACTGGTGGCTGTAGTAGTGGTAGTACTGGTGGTGGTAGTACTGGTAGTACTGATGGTGGTAGTACTGGTAGTACTGGTGGTGGTAGTACTGGTAGTACTGGTGGTGGTGGTGGTACTGGTAGTGGTAGTACTGGTGGTGGTACTGGTAGTACTGGTGGTGGTGGTACTGGTAGTGGTAGTAGTGGTAGTACTGGAGGTGGTGGTACTGGTAGTGGTAGTACTGTTGGTGGTAGTACTGGTGGTGGTAGTACTGGTAGTGGTGGTACTGGTGGTGGTGGTACTGGTAGCGGGAGTACTGGTGGTGGTGGTACTGGTAGCAGTAGCATTGGTGGTGGTGGTATTGCTGCCCGTAATACTGGTAGTGGTAGTACTGGTGGTGGTGGTACTGGTGGTGGTAGTACTGGTGGTGGTAGTGGTACTGGTTATGGTAGTACTGGTACTGGTAGTACTGGTGGTGGTGGTAGTACTGTTGGTGGTGGTAGTGGTAGTACTGGTGGCTGTAGTAGTGGTAGTACTGGTTGCTGTAGTAGTGGTAGTACTGGTGGTGGTAGTACTGGTAGTACTGATGGTGGTAGTACTGGTAGTACTGGTGATGGTGGTGGTACTGGTAGTGGTAGTACTGGTGGTGGTGGTACTGGTAGTGGTAGTACTGGTGGTGGTGGTACTGGTAGTACTGGTGGTGGTGGTACTGGTAGTGGTAGTAGTGGCAGTACTGGAGGTGGTAGTACTGGTAGTGGTAGTACTGTTGGTGGTAGTACTGGGGGTGGTAGTACTGGTAGTGGTGGTACTGGTGGTGGTGGTACTGGTAGCGGGAGTACTGGTGGTGGTGGTACTGGTAGCAGTAGCATTGGTGGTGGTGGTACTGCTGCCCGTAATACTGGTAGTGGTAGTACTGGTGGTGGTGGTACTGGTGGTGGTAGTACTGGTGGTGGTAGTGGTACTGGTTGTGGTAGTACTGGTACTGGTAGTACTGGTGGTGGTGGTAGTACTGTTGGTGGTGGTAGTGGTAGTACTGGTGGCTGTAGTAGTGGTAGTACTGGTGGCTGTAGTAGTGGTAGTACTGGTGGTGGTAGTACTGGTAGTACTGGTGGTGGTGGTGGTACTGGTAGTGGTAGTACTGGTGGTGGTGGTACTGGTAGTACTGGTGGTGGTGGTACTGGTAGTGGTAGTAGTGGTAGTACTGGAGGTGGTGGTACTGGTAGTACTGTTGGTGGTAGTACTGGTGGTGGTAGTACTGGTAGTGGTGGTACTGGTGGTGGTGGTACTGGTAGCGGGAGTACTGGTGGTGGTGGTACTGGTAGCAGTAGCATTGGTGGTGGTGGTACTGCTGCCCGTAATACTGGTAGTGGTAGTACTGGTGGTGGTGGTACTGGTGGTGGTAGTACTGGTGGGGGTAGTGGTACTGGTTATGGTAGTACTGGTACTGGTAGTGGTGGTAGTACTGTTGGTGGTGGTAGTGGTAGTACTGGTGGCTGTAGTAGTGGTAGTACTGGTGGCTGTAGTAGTGGTAGTACTGGTGGTGGTAGTACTGGTAGTACTGATGGTGGTAGTACTGGTAGTACTGGTGATGGTGGTGGTACTGGTAGTGGTAGTACTGGTGGTGGTGGTACTGGTAGTGGTAGTACTGGTGGTGGTGGTACTGGTAATACTGGTGGTGGTGGTACTGGTAGTGGTAGTAGTGGTAGTACTGGAGGTGGTGGTACTGGTAGTGGTAGTACTGTTGGTGCTAGTACTGGTGGTGGTAGTACTGGTAGTGGTGGTACTGGTGGTGGTGGTACTGGTAGCGGGAGTACTGGTGGTGGTGGTACTGGTAGCAGTAGCATTGGTTTGGTGAGGTGGTACTGCTGGCCGTAATAATGGTAGTGGTAGTACTGGTGGTGGTGGTACTGGTGGTGGTAGTACTGGTGGTGGTAGTGGTACTGGTTATGGTAGTACTGGTAGTGGTAGTACCGGTGGTCGTGGTACTGGTAGTACAGGTGGTGGTGGTAGTACTGGTGTCTGTAGTACTGCTAGTACTGGTGGTGGTGGTGGTACTGAAAAGAATACGCTCTTAGGAACTGCTGGAGCTTTAGGACCCTATCCCTCTCCCACATTACCAAATGCCAACAGTTTAATTAAGCCAATAATACGATGCCACCCAATAGAAAAGAGCAACAGCAAAGCAATTAAAAAATGTAGCATAACAAACAGAACTGTCGCCATTAACAATGCTCGATTTACGGTAGCATCTTACCAGCATATGCTTCTAAGCATCAATTAAACTCCCCGTGCCTAATAAATGTAGCTTGGTTTAATTTAATATCATCTACTACCTTCAGATCGACTTCACGCTACATAAAACTGCAAACACCAAATATAGTCGGAAAAAAATGATTTTGACACTAAGACAGACTACGCACGCACCTACACTTCCCTGCTTCACAAATGACCTGGTTGTGCAATGTCTCCAAAAAATGACACACCAAACGGGAAGCTGTGAAAACTACTCGCTCTCGGCACAAGGCACGGAGCAAGAAACGTTCCCGTCTTAAGAATCTTCTTGTCTGCACCAGGCTGTGATGCACACAAGACAAATGTTGTGCTTTGCATGGCGCGCGCCCAACAGACGCACTGCAGAATGGTGAACGCGCCCACAGCATCTGGATTCCATTACAGCACCTCCCTGACAGCTCCTAATTGATATTTATGGACGGCCGTGCGCATAACCGCACAGAATATGCCAACAATGGCGACCGGAAATAACATGTAGCCTATCGCGTCAAGGCTACTAAAAAGACAGCACAGCGAAGACGAATCACTATGCAGACGCCAAACAAAATGACTCAAAAAGCTCGCGCACTGAGGAATTTATCCGGCACAAAACAGAATACCCTTTACAATACGGCTCGCACCTCCGCCCCACTTCTGACGAAGTGGTGACGTCGCCGAGCCCGTAAAAACGGAGGAATCGAGTTACCTCCTAGCGTTGGATAACGCTACAAACGATCCACATCTGGCTGTGCTGGGAATCTTCCGTACCGGATCTTCTCCGCACATTCTTTTTGGCAGCTGGTGCCCAAGTTCCGCTGCTGGGTTTTTTAAGGGCGTGAGTATCTGCATTTTTCTGTCGGTTTTTCGGACGTTGAATTACTGTACTTCTTAGCGATTTCTTGGGGCTGTAACTATCTGCACTGCTCTACTGTCTTGCTATTAGAGCCTGCATTTCCCTGCTGGGCTGAGCAGCTGTTTGTAGCCGCTTTTCTGTGGATTTTCTGGCGAGGTGGGTATCTGCACTTTTCTCCTAATCTGTGGGGCAGAAAATGGCATCAGACTTCTGATGGGCTATGTGGCCGTTAGTACCCGCTCTTCGCTGCTCGGCTGCCCGGCTTTTACAAATTACATTTCTTTGTGGGTTTTCTCCTGAAGTTGACAACTGCACTTCTATGTGGATTTGCGGGGGAAGCACATTCATGCGCTTCTCCCCTGAGCTGTGAGGCTCTCAGTCGGTTCCTGCATATCTCTCCTGAGCTTTGTGGGTGTCAGTCCTCCACTTCTTAACTGGGCGGTGTGATTGTCAGTCAGTTCCTGCACTTCACTGATGTGCACCGAGACTCTTAGTACCTTATTTTCTGTGGCTATCGTTTCATGCACTTCACTCCTGTGCTCTGTGGCCCTCTCTGTATCTGCACTGAATCTTTACTGGGCTGTGTGGCTTACGATATCGGCACTTCTCTTCTGGACAATGTTGCTGTCGATCCCTGCACTTCATTGCTGGGTGGTGTGGCTGTTGCTGCGTTTCCCTGTTGGACTGTGTGGCTGTCAGTCATTACCTGCACTTCTCTGTTCGGCTGTGTGGATGGCAGTCAGTCCCTGCACTCCACCCTCCAACTCCACCCTATAACGCCGACTCCACCCTCCAACTCCACCCTCCAACTCCAACTTCACCCTCCAACTCCACCCTCCAACTCCACCCTCCAACTCCAACTCCACCCTCCAACTCCACCCTCCAACTCCACCCTCCAACTCTACCCTCCAACTCACCCTCCAACTCCACCCTCCAACTCCAACTCCACCCTCCAACTCCACCCTCACCCTTCAACTCCACCCTCCAACTCCACCCTCTAACTCCACCCTCCAACTCCATCCTCCAACCCCACCCTCCAACTACACCCTCCAACTACACCCTCCAACTCCAACTCCACCCTCCAACTCCAACTCAACCCTCCAACTCCACCCTCCAACTCCAACTCTACCCTCCAACTCCAACTCCACCCTCAAACTCCACCCTCCAACTCCACCCTCCAACTCCACCCTCCAACTCCAACTCCACCCTCCAACTCACCCCTCCAACTCACCCCTCCATCTCCACCCTCCAACTCACCCCTCCAACTCCACCCTCCAACTCCACCCTCCAACTCCAACTCCACCCTCCAACTCCACCCTCCAACTCCACACTCCAACTCCACCCTCTAACTCCACCCTCCAACTCCACCCTCCATTACTCAGGAACACCATCACATTACTCAGGGACACCACCACATCACTCAGTGGCACCACCACATCACGCAAGGGGCACCACCACATTATAATAATAATAAAGTTCTTTATTCGGCTTATTCACAAAGGAAAAACCATAAAAGAGGCAGTAAATAACATTCATTACATTTTTAGATAGTTAAAAGAAGTACATTTCATAGACTTTCATACAAAAAACTAGTAAATTATAAAAGAATTAGTTATAAAGTTTTCTGTAGAGATCTGCACAATGTAGCATTCATAGGGGCATTTATAAGTTTTTCCTGTGTTTCGTGATACATTTTAAAAAATTGCTCACAAAGTAACAGACATTATCAGTTTCCAACATTTGGAGTCTAAGAAGGGCGGGTCTGCATTGTCTCAGACCCCAGTTCCTTAGTATTGGTAATAACCAGGTTTTTCTGTGCGATTGGTGAAATTTACAAAGCATAATCACATGTAAATTTGATTGTGCTGATACTCCATCGCACGGACAGGGTGGAAGAATAGCTTTCCAACAGTTTTTCAGTGGAAACGTAACCAATCTGAAAAAAGTGTTTAGCCTAAATCTTGTTAGTAACATTCTCTCGTAAGTCGATAATTGCAGAGTCAGATACGGGTGAATGCCATAGGCTATTTGGACCATGTTCGCATGAACTACCGCCGTTTTCAGTGAGTTCGATGCTAGTCTTAGCGTTTCCAAATGTCTCTGGGCTAGTTGTTTAAGTTCTCTTTTTGGGATGTCCGTTATAGATTCTGGTTTAAAATAGCAGTTCTCAAGCCCTAGGTCTTTAAGGAAATTTCTTACGTAGGACAGCCACTTTACTTTAGAGGATTTATCAAGAGCCATCGAGTCAGCGATGATCGACTGGGTCAGTTTATTATTTTCAGATGCCCAGATGCGCCGCCACAGCATCACAGGTTCTGTTTTAATTAGATCATCTATGTAGGGTGTTCCTAATTCCAAGTGCATGGCATATGTTGAAGTGCCTTTCGGAGTAGCCAAGAGGAATCTAAGAAAGACATTTTCCGCTTTCTGGATGGAGCTAGTATCGGTGTACCCCCAGACTCCCGCACCATATATGGCGGTAGCCAGGCACTTGGCATTGTAAATTTTTAATAGCTCCGCCGGGGGCCTTTTTCCTAGTCTCTGGGAGAAGCTCGTTAAAGCGGCTATTGATCTCTTAAATAGATTGCCCCTTGTGACTACGGCTGGCTTCCATGTTAACTGATCATCAATCATGATGCCCAAGTAAGGATATTGGGGGGTAACTTCAAGTTTTTGATCTTCAAGGTAAATGGCTTTTGTTCTTTTTTGGCCCCTGCCTGCTGTCATAACAAAGGTTTTCTTCACGTTCACCCTTAGATCCAGGTTACCCATGAAGGTCATGTACCTATTCAGTGACGATTGAAGCTCGCGAGGGGTGCGCGCGAGAATGACAGCATCGTCCGCATGGAGCAGAGCGGGAATCAGGCGCTGGTTTATACGTGGGAGGTCCTGAGCCCCCCTCAACATTTCCCCCTCCAGACCATTTGTATAGAGTGAGAAGAGGAAGGGGGCCAGGACACAACCCTGCCTGACTCCACGCCCTACGCTAAACGGGGCCGTCAACTCGCCATTTACGCCAAATCGTACTCTAGCCGTAGCGCCAGAATAGAGTTCTCGTAGGAAATCCAAAAGAGGGGGTTCTACTCCCATTTGAGCAAGGACCGTCCACAGCTTTGCATGCGAAACGCAGTCAAACGCTGCGGACAGGTCGACAAAAACCATGTAGATTTTATTAGCCTTGGCCTGTATGTATTTTCCCATTATTAGGGTGAGACTGAGGGCCTGTTCGAAACCCTCTCGGAAGCCGAATTGGATGTCGGAGATAATACCTCGGTCCTCGCTCCACTGCTGGAGGCGCTCTAGGATGACTCTCCCCACTACTTTCCCGAGCGAGTCCAGCAGTGAGATGGGCCGATAACACTTCACATCATGTCGGTCCCCTTTTTTAAAAATGGGGACCATTATTTATTTAGTCCAAGAGCTTAACACTCCCTCATTCACGGCAGCAATGCACACTCTCGTTAAAATCGGGGCCCAGAGGTCTAGATTACTTTTGAAAAAGTCCACTGGGACTCCGTCTGGGCCTGGCGCTTTACCCAATTTGCTTTTCTGCAATGCTTCCAATAGATCGGGAATGTCAAAGAGAAGCGGAATGGGGTACTGTACTCCTGGGGGTGATAAATCTGTTGGTGAGATATTGTTAAAGATGTTGGAGAAATGTGTGACCCATGTCTTCTCGTCTATGGCAACTTCTATTCTAGGGGTGCCAGTGTCCGAGAGATATGGGGTTCTGACTATGCGCCAGAATTGCTCACTGTTTTTCAATACCGCACTCTCATGGAGGTCATCCCAAAGTTTCTGCTTTAGTTGGGCGATTCTCAGTTTTCGTTCTCCTATATATTGGCGCCTTAGGATTTGGATTTGGGCTGCGTCTCTCGGTTTATTATGGAGGGCTAATTTTAATTTTGTTAGGGCAGTTGTACAATTTTGGTTGAACCACCTTTTCTTTGCTGAATAGTTAGCTTTGGGTTTTAACAGAAGTAAGCCCTTGATGGACTCCAAAATTTGTTTAAAGTTCACTAGGACTTCCTCATGATTAGACGATAGGTCAAGACATTTTAGGATATTTGGATATGCCTGGACTATAAGTTTTTTTGTAATTTCCGTAGGGTTAATTTTACCCCATCTGATTGAGTAACCATTCTGTTTACCAATCTCTAATTTATTTTGTCCGAGCATACTTGCAATATCCGAATTTAGGGTATTAGGTACAGACAAATACAGGTTAAACCTTAGGGCTGAGTGGTCGCTAAGTGGATTGCCGATGACCCTGAAGTCCTTGGCTATACCCAGCAGACCAGACGATAAAAATATATAGTCAACTGTTGTGTGATAGCCTCTGCCCACGTAAGTCGGACTAAGTAAGTTGGACTCTGCATTTTGCTGATTAACAATTTGCAGGTCCAGGTCCGAGAGGACAGCATTTAGTATGTTCCCTACTTTACTGTGTGTAAAATGAACTAAAGGGGCCTCGAATTCGTCCGCCATCCCACAGCAAAGTGAGTTAGTCTTTAGACATGGATGGAGGTTGAAATCTCCTCCCCAAATTAAGTGGGATGCCCTATTACCAGTTCTCCATTGGTAGGATTGTTTTAGACTCTCATGTACATGACTGAGGAGGTTTATAAATTGATCTTCAGGTAGATTGTTATATATATTAGTCAGGAAGATAGTTTGCTTATTAACAAAAGATAAAGAAAGGATTTGATAATTAGAATCCTGAGAGACTATGGCTACTTTTGTGAGGGTTAGGGTGTTCGCTATATAAGTTACTAACCCGCCTCTGGGTCTTCCCATTGTACTACTTAAAGCTGGGATAGAATAGGTTTTGTAGCCTTGTAGATGTAAATATTCTATAGACCAAGTCTCCTGGAGACAGATTATTTGATGGGGATTTAAGAAATTTTCAGCACTCCCATCCTCAATTTTGGAGCGAAGACCTGCTATGTTCCAATAAAGTATGGAAGTCGGAGATGTGACATCTTTTGGTTGTTCTACTGGGAGTACGACTTCCAAGTTTGTGGATCCCGAGAGGATGTTCGAGTTCACCGAACTGGGGGATGCATACGGTTTATTAGCTATACTTTCACTTGATGGTCAATCGACCATTTCGAGTCCACTGTACCTGTTTAGCAAGGGGATGTTATGCCATGGGTCCCATCGGGGATGATCTCTGAATGTCGGCCTTTGTGTGTAAGGTCTCCTATCTTCCCATCCTCCCCTCTGATAACGTGGGCCCACTGTATTCCAGGAATAATCTGTATTGTAAAATCTTGGGGGACCATGATATCTGGTGTTGGCTGAATCATGCTGTCTGGGGGGTGGAACTGCCCAAGGGGGCTCTTGTCCCTGTAGTCCGTTTATTTGTCTGAAGGGGTAGAAAAAAGAAAGTGATTTGATCTTAATACCTCCATTTGTGGTTATATCTTCCCACGAACAGATGTAGTCTGATATTCGTGGGTCCTCAAAAGTAATCGCTATGCAGTCCCCGGGAATTGTTTTTCGGGTATTGCCCACCCATGGAACCCTTACAACAGATCTAATCCTACCCTGCCAAGCTGACGGGATCGGACGATTCGCTGCAACCAGTGCTGTGCCTTATTTTTTAGAGACCAGCCAGGTTCCGAATTGAAGTCAGTTAGCTCCGGGACACCGGTCATAACCGCCACGTACGGTGAGTCCTCGGGTGGAAAATCTGCTGGAGGTCTTGGTTTGTCTAAATTTTTGGCGATGTTTCACCTGAGCCTGACGGACGGGGTGTTTGAAACTGAATGCTGGGGAACCGGCATTTTAATAGATGCTTTATTTAAAGTTTTATTAACGATTTTATTAGTTGTTTTGTTAGATGCCTCTATATTTGGGGCCGGTGTATTTGGCGTTCCTGGGGAAGTCAGTAGGGTAATATTAGTTGGAATATTAGAGATAATCGGGGTAGTTATTGTGTGTATAGATTTGGGTGGCTTCGAGATATTGATGTTGGTGGGGGCACTGGGAATTGTAATTTGAAGGGACTTCTGTTTGGGATTAGTCAAGTTTGGATTTCCATTTGTTGTTTTTGTGGGAAGTGATTTTTTAATGTTGTTTCCTCCTTCTTTGTGGGAGCCTACGAAATGATCCTGTTGTTGAGTTTTTACAAGTTGTAGGATCTGTGACTCCAAATTCGCTAATCTTTGTTCTAAGGGTTGCAGTGATTGTTTAAATATATTGGCCATCTTGGTCAATAAGGAATCGGAAACCTCCAAATCACGCGAGCCCCTGGGGGATTGTATAACAATTGGGGGATCCAGAACTACTGAAGTAAGTGTTTCAGTCTCTGAATGATGTACTAGGATTGGGACTTCTAATTGTTCTGCTCTATCCGATCTTTTTTCTAGTGCGCTTACTAAATGGGTCGGGTTGTTTAGTGTTGGGGGATTGGGGGCTACCCTTTTCTTACTTATGGCTCCCTCCCTCCTTCCCCTTTCTATCATTTTTTCTATAGAGGAAATGGATGGGGGGGTTTGCGGGACTAGGTCTGGTGTTTTTTCGAGGTCATAGCTAAGCTGTGATTCAGCTAGTTGGGACACTGATAGATCAACTGTATTGGGTAAACTGCATCTCTCTCGTGTCGGATTAACCTCAGCAATAGTGGCTCCTGTGACTGGTAATCTGGCATCCGCCAAGTTACCCAATGAGGATCTCTTGGCAAAAGCCAGGTCCAAGGAGACCCTTTCTTCCATTATTGATATACTTTGGTCTATGAACGTGTTCGCCTTCGTAATGAAGTCGTCCATAGGACCAAGCAATTTGCCAACACTACCCGGGACTTTGGTTTTGGTTCCTCTAGTAACAACCATTTTTCTTGAGCTATGAGGCTGATGGTAATGAATAGGAGGATGATAGAGTCACGTACCGACGAACTGCAGGTGGCCCAGTCCAGTCTCTCAGGTCCTCGAACGGCCTCAAACGGCCCGCTCTTTGCCCGGTCTACACCCCGGGCTGCGACCCGCGCACGTCCCGCGGTGCGCATTGTAGGACCTGTTTAAATTCAATTTGGAAGGGTGGAGGCGGGCACTGGGAGGGGGCGCGGCTCACGCGGGAAGAGAACCCAGCTGCTGATGGTGAATGCTGGTCCTCGCAGTCCCGGGGCCGCGCCTCTCACCTCCTCTGCGGCCACGCAGTTGGTCTTCTACTCAGCGGCTGCAACACGGGCAAAACAGGTCAGCAGGGCTACTCCTGTAGCGGAGACAAGGTCGCAGGGCAAAAACGAACCTCTAGGCGAGCGGCACCCGCATAGCGGGGGAGTCAGCTGGAGGCGGGCACTGGGAGGGGGCGTGGCTCACACGGGAAGAGGACCCAGCTGCTGATGGTGAATGCTGGTCCTCGCAGTCCCGGGGCCGCACCTCTCACCTCCTCTGTGGCAACGCAGTTGGTCTTCTACTCAGCGGCTGCAACACGGGCAAAACAGGTCAGCCGGGCTACTCCTGTAGCGGAGACAAGGTCGCAGGGCAAAAATGAACCTCTAGGCGAGCGGCACCCACCACCACATTACTCAAGGGGCACCACCACATCACTCAGGGACACCACCACATCACTCGGGGACACCACCACGTCACTCGGGGACACCACCACGTCACTCGGGAACACCACCACATCACTCGGGGACACCACCACATTACTTGGGGACACCACTACATCACTCGGGAGCACCACCACATCACTCAGGGACACCACCACATCCCTCAGGGGCATCACCACATCACTGAGGGGCACCACTCAGGAGCACCACCACATCACTCAGGGACACCACCACATCACTCTGGGACACCACCACATCACTCAGGAACACCACCACATCACTCGGTGACACCACAACATAACTCGGTGACACGATCACATCACAACACTCGGGGACACCACCACATCACAACACTCGGGGACACCACCACATCACTCTGGGAACACCACCACATTACTCAGGAACACCACCACATCACTCAGGAACACCACCACATCACTCAGGAACACCACCACATCACTCGGGGACACCACAACATCACTCAGGACACCACCACATCACAACACTCGGGGACACCACCACATCACAACACTTGATGACACCACGACAACACTCTGGGAACACCACCACATCACTCGGGAACACCACCACATCACTCAGGAACACCACCACATCACTCACAAACACCACCACATCACTCAGGAACACCACCACATCACTCGGGAACACCACAACATCACTCGGGGACACCACCACATCACTCGGGGACACCACCACATCACTCGGGGACACCACCACATCACTTGGGTTTACCACCACATCACTCTGAGACACCACCACATCACTCGGGAACACCACCACATCACTCGGGGACTCCACCACATCACTGGGGATCACTGGGGGACACCATCACATCACTCAGGGACACCACCACATCACTCGGGGACCGGGGACACCACCACATCACTCGGGGACACCACCAAATCACTCGGGGACACCACCACATTACTCGGGGATACCACCACATCACTCAGGGGCACCACCACATCACTCAGGGGCACCACCACATCACTCAGGGACACCACCACATCACTCAGGGACACCACCACATCACTCAGGGGCACCACTCAGGGGCACCACCACATCAGGCCAAAGAGCAGAGCTAGGTCTTTTCGCATTATGTAGGGTGAGCAGTGTGTGAGTGTGTAGGGTGAGCAGTGTGTGAGTGTGCAGGGTGAGCAGTGTGTGAGGGTGCAGGGCGAGCAGTGTGTGAGCATGCAGGGTGAGCAATGTGTGAGTATACAGGGTTAACCATGTGTCAGCGTGCAGGGTGAACATTGTGTGAATGTGTAGGGTGAGCAGTGTGTGAGTGTGCAGGGTGAACATTGTGTGAGTTTGTAGGGTGAGCAGTGTGTGAGTGTGTAGGGTGAGCAGTGTGTGAGTGTGCAGTGTGAGAGTGTGTAGGGTGAGCAGTGTGTGAGTGTGTAGGGTGAGCAGTGTGTGAGTGTGCATTGTGAGAGTGTGTAGGGTGAGCAGTGTTGTGTGTGTGTTGGGTGAGCAGTGTGTGTGTGTGTAGGGTGAACATTGTGTGAGTGTGCAGGGTGAACATTGTGTGAGTGTGTAGGGTGAACAGTGTGTGTGTGCAGGGTGAACATTGTGTGAGTGTGTAGGGTGAGCAGTGTGTGAGTGTGTAGGGGCAGTGTGTGAGTGTGCAGGGTACGAAAACTCAAACTAAGCCCACCACACACACACACGCACAAAACACCACACACATAAAACCACACACATAACATCACACACATAACACCACACACATTCCACACACACACCACACTCACAACACCACACACACACACAACACCACACACACACCACCACACACACAACACCACACATTCACCACCACACACTCACCACGACACCCTCACCACCACACACACAACCACACACACAACCACACACACAATCACCACAAACACCACCAGCCGTCAGTGCATGCTACCCGTAAGTTACGGTCGTCTCAGACCAGACTGCTGACGGTTCCCAGGGTTAGGAAGGCTCGTATGGGAGGGAGATCTTTTAGATTTCTCGCTCCCAAATGCTGGAATATCCTGCCTCCAGAACTACGTCTTGAACCTTCTGAAACCCTTTTCAGAAAAAAGCTCAAAACTCACCTTTTCAGCAGGTAACTTCTTATGGGCGGGAGGGCGGTCATTTCTCACTTACTACAGCGCGGGGACACGCCAGTGGCGTCACCAGGCGCTTTACAAATGCCCAAAATAGAAATAGAAATGCTTTCACCGGGCACAAACACTACCAGCCGTCAGTGCAGGCTTCCACCAGGCACACACCACAAGACGTCCGTGCACGCTTTCACCAAACACACACACACCACCAGCCATCAGTGCACACTTTCACCAGGCACACACAACACCAGCCGTCAGTGCACGCTTCCACCAGGCACACACCTCCACCCGGCAGTGCACGCATCCACCAGGCACACACACCACCAGCCATCAGTGCACAATTTCTACAGGCACACACACCACAAGCCATCAGTGCACACATCAATTGTTAACGCATCCACAATTAACTATTGTAGCAATCGCAGTATGGTGCATTTTACTTTTAAACATATTCATCTAAAGCGCAGCATGCCACCATTGCTACAATTCCAATCCAACCCACATAATTCCACTACACACCACATGCATACCCTCCATAACACATGGCTAAAAGACATTGCCATTCATAATGCCATTAGCTCTAACTCAAATAAATCCGAGACCTATTGCATTTCCAATGCTTGTTGCATGTTGGGATAGAAGATCACTCTTCTTTACATTTATTAATTTAACAACAAGCTTCCAATTTGTTATGGGGTCCATTGGGTCCATGACTGAAAGGTTCTTAATCTAGAATATTTCACATTGTAGCACCCACTGTTTCTGGCCCTTTCTCCATGTTACTTACTATATGTGTAAGCTTGAATCCCGGCTTGTTGACATTGAAGGCCCTTTCTTTGAACTGTAAAACTTTTATCGATATTTGATTGCCAGTTTTGATACTGTATTTGTGTTCCATGAGTTTAGTCTTGACTTTCCTATCCATTTTCCCGACATATCCGAAATAAATGCAAAAGAAGAAATTACATGTAGCGGCGACTTTAAGTTTTATTTTTTTCTCTGACGCTGGGATGCTGAACATCTACCCCTTTGATGTTTTTACAATGTCCGCAAGATGTGCTGTCTTCAGTCTATGGGCTTTAAACACGCCCAGTGCTTTTGGTTAGTTGTTTGGCCTGCCTTATGAAATTCCTTTGCTCTGGTTGGTAAGTAGTGTAGATCTGTCCCAGCAGAATCCACTGATTGTTCTTTTTATTGGCCATCTCTGGCCTTCTGTTGCCTCCTCGCTCGCACCCCATCCCTCCAGTCAGAAGCGTCATCCATCCTGCACTGCTGCTGGTTGTCCTTTTTGCTGCCTTCTCACTCACACCCCCTTCCACGCATGATTGCAGGGCAGTATAGACTTGCTTTTTTTCAGGAAATGGCAGGCACAGTAACAGTATTTAGACTCTACTTCCTTTCCTTAAAAAACATAAAGAGAGCAAGGAATTCACATGTAAGACTGAACAAGCCCTTTATAACTGTGTTGTCTTGCACAGATTGTCTACTGATTTCCTCATAGGGCACTTTCATTCTAAGTCCTCTACACTGTGCTGCAGATGCTTCTCTGGTCCTGTTGATAATTCCTACACTTTATGTTCTCCAGGCAGGGCTGCAGCTGCTTCTCTGGTCCTGTCAGTAATTCCTTACTCTAAGTCCTCAAGACAGTGCTGCTAGCTACTTCTCTGGTCCCATTAGTAATACCTCATTCATAGTCCTCTAGACAGTGCTGCTACCTGCTTCTCTGGTCTCATTGGTAATTCCTCATTATAAGTCCTCTAGAGTAGACAGTGCTGCAGCTGCTTCGCTGGTCCCAGTGGTAATTCCTCATTCTAAATCTTCTGGTCAGTGCTGCAGCTGGGTCTCTGTTCCTAATGGTAATTCCTTATTCGTAGTCCTCTAAACATTGCTGTTTGCGGCTTCTCTGATCTCATTGGTAAATTCCCCATTCTAAGTCCTGTAGACTGCGCTACGAGCTGCTTCTCTAGTCCTAGTGGTAATTCCTCATTCTAAGTCCTCCAGACAGTGCTGCTAGCTGCTTCTGTGGTCCTGTCATTTACTCCTCCATTCTAAGTTCTTCTTAGGTAGTGCTGCAGCTGTGTCTCTGTTCCCATTGGGATGGCTCAAGCTTCGAGGTCTTGCACCTCTTACAGTGCTTTTTCTAGTTTCATGGTCTCGCCCGGCATTAGACGCTTCTTTAACGTCGCTTCTGAGACCCCGAGCACTTTCCAACTTTCAGTCCGGATCGTTACCCGACCGGTGTGGTGCACTTTGTGGAGATTAGCTCTTGGTTAGAGCAGGTAAACGATGCAATCTCCCTTTTCTGCCCTGATGCAATCTCCCTTTTCTGCCCTTTTTAGTTCTCCACACATTCTTGCTGTGGCATCCCCTTACAATTTTACTTGTCTTTTTGTGGCTCAGTCTGATTGGTGGGACCGTTTAATCAATATCTGGCCCGCGGCGTAGACTTGCTCGAAGTTGGAGCAGGTAAGCGGTTTCCCTGGTTTGGAGATTTTTCATGCAACACTTGTGCGGCACGTTATTCCAAACATTGTTTTGTTCTGATTTTAGCTTTGCTTGATTCGAGGGCCATTTAATTAATGTTTGGCCACTTGTTGCTGCTATATTGTGACCTATAAATTCCATTGGATGTGAGTATATACCCACTATATAATTTATGTATTTCTCCGTCAGTTGATTTAATTGACTATTCGGGCCCCCTTTTTTGTACTTATAGAGGGTTCTTTTTCATTCGCATTTCTCTTTGGTGCAATTGTGCCTGGAGCAAGTGAAGTCTACCTATTTCTATGCTGTGGACTCTGTCTTGATAGGTGATTGAGTCTACTTGTCGCTTCCTACATTGGTTTAGGAAATACTCTTTCTCTTGTCCTTTATGCACAATTTTGATTTTTATCCATATTTATGTTCACTGAGTGTCCACACCTTTCTGTTTAATATTTTAATTTTTGGAATATTCATTCTTTTAGTGGCTTGACTGAGTTTGGGTCCTTCGCTAGTCATGATCACTGGTTCTTTAGGTTCTATTTCTTTTCATCTCTCCCTATTTGGCGATTTGTTTTTCTCTGTTAATTCTTCTTTTTTCTTGATTTAGTCATCATGATTGATCTTATGCTATGAAATGACCCTTGGACAATTCCTGATACCCCCATGTTTATACTTTTTTTAGATTTTATTACTGGAATTCTCTAATGGACGCTCTGGTATTCACTATTGTCTGTCCTGATGAGGACCACCAAATTTTAATGTGGTTGAAACGCCGTTGACCCCTTCATGTGGCCTACATTGAAGAGACGCATTCCTTGCTATGTTTTGTTTTTGTCTTGTACAAACTACATATATGTAATTTCCCTCAGCCATCTTTTATGTTTACACAGTGTATTGTCTTTATGGTTGTTTGTGTAACTTATTGAGCGCCATTGTTGCTTTATTGTTGTCATAACTATTAAAAATGTTGTGCATTTTTGCGAATTTGTGTAGGGGCATCACTTTTTAGAAAATTATTTGCAATTCTATCCAATTTTATTTTATTTTTTCTCTTTATTCTTTTCTTATTCATTTTTGTTAGATTTTTTGGTATTGTTATTTTGTATTTTACGTTAGATATTTATCTCAAACCTTTGTAAGGATTCCAGTCTTCACTTTGCCCCAGGTTCAGGTCTTAGGGCTGCCCCTATTGGTGGTAATTAATTTCTCCCATTCTAAGTCCTCTAGACAGTGCTACTAGTGCTTCTCTGGTCCCATTGGTAACTCCTTCATTCTAAGTCCTCTAGGCAGTACTGCATTTGCGTCTCTTTTTCTAGTGGTAGTTCCCCATTCGCAGTCCTTTAGGCAGTGCTGCCGCTGTGTCTCTGTTCCCAGTAGTACCTCATTATTCCTAGTCCTCTAGAGAGTGTTGCTAGCTGCTTCTCTTGTCTCAGTGATAATTCCTCATTCTTAGTCCTGTAGACAGTGTCATCTAGACAGTGGTGCAGCTGCTTTTCTGGTCCCTCTGGTAATTTCTCATTCTTAGTCCTCTAGGCAATGCTGCTAGCTTCTTCTTTGGTCCCATTGGCAATTCCTCATTCTAAGTCGTCTACATAGTACTGCTAGGTGCTTCTCTGGTATCGTCGGTAACTCCTCATTCTAAGTTCTCTTAGCCAGTGCTGCTTGCTGCTTCTCTGGTCCCAGTGATAATTCCTCATTCTAAGTCTTCTTTACAGTGCTGCTAGCTGCTAGTCGGATCCCATCGGTAATTCCTCATTCTAAGTCCTCTAAGCAGTGCTGAAGTTATGTCTATGGTCACAGTGGTAATTCCTCATTCTGGGACCTCTAGGCAGTGCTGCTAGCTGCTTTTCTGGTTCTACCGAAAATTCCTCAAACTTGGTCCTCTAGGCAGTGCTTATTTATTTATTTATTTTAGGCATTTATAAAGCGCAACTGTCACCATTGCAGGCATCCTGGCGCTGATAAGATCAGAGGAAACGGAAGTGATCACGGGGAGTGTGAGCTTTTAGGCGGTAACCACGGGGAATAACCAGGTTTTAATCCTTCTTCTGAATAGGAGGAGTTCAGTGATGTGCCTAATCTCAACAGGGAGAGTGTTCCAGAGTTTGGCAGCTGCCACCTCAAAGGATCTGCCTCCGGATCTAACTTTCCTAAATCTGGGTACAACTACCAGCTTGGCCTCAGAGGATGGAAGCTGTCTGGTTGGAATATACCAGGCAAATTTCGATTGTAAAGGGGCAGGGCCCGATCCATGGAGAGCCCTAAAGACTATGCAGAGGGCCTTAAACTGTATCCTCTGTCTCACCGGCAGCCAGTGCAGTTTGCCCAAAGCGGACGGCCCATGAGATCTTCTTGGAAGCCCCAAGGCCAGCTTAGCAGCTGCTGATTGAACCCTTTGGAGCCTATCCAATAAGAACCCAGGGGATCCTAGCAGGAGGGCGTTGCAATAGTCCAGCCTGCTAAGGATGGTACATCTTACCACTTGGGCACGAGCATGAGATGGTAGGAGAGGCAGGACTTTTCTTAGTGAGCGAAGGATGGCAAAACAGCAGGCAGCCGTCTTTTGAACATGCGTCACCATACTGAGCCTTTGATCCAGCATGACCCCTAGATTGCGGACTGATTCCACCGGCCGAACTTTGGTCCCTATTTCCGGGGGCCAAAAGTTGTTAGGAAACGGTCGGGAAAACTTAGTTCCAGCACTAAAGAGCACCTCCGTCTTACCTGCGTTGAACTGAAGGGAGTTGTCCTTTAACCATCGGGACGTGACACGTAGGCAGTCGTGGAGGACCTCCACAGATGTTGAGTCCTCACCTTCCAAGGAGAGGATCATCTGCGTGTCGTCAGCATAGTTGACAATCCTGATGTTAAAGCTTTTAATGAGTGAAATCAGAGGTCTGAGATAAAGATTGAAAAGGATTGGGCTGATTGCGGAGCCCTGAGGAACCCCATGTGATATCAAGGAGAAACCTGACTGAAAAGGTGGTATGGACACTGCCTGCTGCCTATCCTGCAGGAATGATTGGAACCACTGCAACGCTGTACCTCTTACTCCCGCCTCAAACAGCCGCCTCAACAGAATCTTATGGTTCACCGTATCAAAGGCGGCAGACATATCAAGCAGGATCAGGAACGCTGCCTGCCTTCTGTTTGTGCGCCTTTGAAGCTCGTCCATAGCGGTGATTAGAGCTGTTTCGGTTCCATGGGCAGGCCGGAAGCCAAATTGAGCCCCATCTAGTAATTGATGACATTCCAGATGGTTGGAGAGAGTGTTACTAACTAAACGCTCCACAATCTTGGCCGGGAAAGGTAGCAGGGAGATAGGCCTATAGTTTTTTGAGCAGTCTGGGTCTAGGGAAGGCTTTTTTAGCAGAGGCGATACTAACGCCCGCTTCCATTGAGCTGGAACGGTGCCAGTCCCTAGTGATTGGTTACAAATTAGGTGGAGTGGGGGAAATATTTCCTCCTCAAATTCCTTCCAGATTTTTGGGGGCACAGGATCCAGAGGGGACCCAGAGGAAATCCCTCTGGCTAGCTTAGTAAAGTCCGCGTACGTAAGTGGTCCACAGGAGACCCAAGTCTCAGATCAGAAGTAGGGACGAAATCCAGGGGAATTTCCAAGTCCCTAAGGTTGAGTTCAATTTTTTCCTTGAAAAAAGCAGCAAGGCTGTCGCACAAGTCTTGGGACGGGACGATAGCGTTCCTGGAACACTCAGGGTTAGTGACACTATTTAGGATGTTAAAAATACTCCTGGAATTGTTGGTGGAGTTACAAATCAAGGAGGAATAGTATTCTGCCTTAGATTTTTTAATCAGGTTCTTATATACACGGACCTTATTTTTCCACTCCTCTTTAAAGGAGTCCATATAGTCACGTCTCCACCTTCTCTTGGCTTGTTTGCATCCCCGTTTAAGGTTTTTTAGATTGTCATTAAACCAGGGGGCAGAGTCCTTACCCTTACAACTACATGTTTTTAGGGGGGCATGAGCCTCAAGGACCTCTGTGATCCCAGTGCAAAGAGAGGTGTAGTTTTCCTCTATATTCTGATCCCCATTAAAGAGCAGTTCCCTATGGAACACCTCCCCGAGGGAGTGCAAGCGTGTAAGAGCCCTCCAGTCTCTGCACTTAAATTCCCTATTCGTCACAGGTGCCTTGTGGAGACCACCGTTCATGTGAATAAAAAATTTAACGAGTGAGTGGTCTGTCCACTCCATAGGTAAGGTTTCCCCCATCGCCACCAAGTTGGGGGTCACGAAAACCAAATCTAGGAGGTGGCCCGCTATGTGGGTAGCCCCAGAAACCAGCTGAGAGAGGCCAAAGCTTTCACAGACTTGAAGCGAGTTGCCAAGACCCGAGTCCAGGGCGCCATTGCGCCAGAGATTAAAATCACCAAGGATAAGCAGCTTGTGATGAGAAAAGGCGATATTAGTCAGGGTGGCCAGTAACTCTTGTTGCTGCTGAAGGCTGAAGGCCCCTGGCAGGCGATAGCATACGATCACAGTAACAGTAGTCCCGGAGTGGGCCTGAATTGACAAACCTAGTAGCTCAGTGCCCACGGTAGGGTCTAAAGCAACGGCCTTAATGCTGCAGGACACTCTAAAAATAACTCCTACCCCCCCCCCCCACCTCTCCCACTAGGCCTAGGAGTATGGAGAAATTTAAACCCAGGAGGACACGCAAATCCGGGGTCGACCAAACAATCCGGACGAGTCCAAGTTTCGGTCATGAAAAGAATGTCTAGTTCATGAGTATCGATCAAGAGCTGGATCTCAGTACTCTGTTTAGGCAGGGACCTAACATTCAGAAGGCCACAGTTTAGAAGATCGTCGCTCAGAAAGTCGGCTCGAGGGAGTGCCGTATGTAACAGAGTAAATGTACCTTTATCCGCATGTTGCTTACCGATTTGTATGAGCGTCTCTCTAGAGTAGGGGGGCCCAGAAGGTAGCTGACCAGGGTCAGTTGAGCCAAAATAGGCAGCATAGCTGGCACAAGGCGCTACCTTGGCACGGACGGGCGCAGACGGGCTTGCCTTAGGCGTGCCTTCGGTGTGCAAACGGCGCGCCCGCTGCGCCCGTCCGCTGCGCGTCCTTAAAGTGCACATAATTTATAGGGGGCAATGACGACTAGCTACTTTTCTGGTCCCAGTGGTAATTCCTCATTCTAAGTCCTTAAGACGATGCTAACAGCTACTACTCTTGTCCCATCAATAATTCCTTATTGTAAGTCATCCAGACAGTGCTGCTAGCCGCTCCTCTGGACTTGTCGGTAATTCCCATATGTTAAGTCCTGTAGGCAGTGCTGCAGATGTGCCTCTGTTCCCTGTGGTAATTCCTTATTCTTAGTCTGCTAGGCTGTGCAGCTAACTGATTCCTTGGTCCCTCTAGTAATTCCTCATTCTAAGTCCTCTAAACAGTGCTGCTAGCTGCTTCTCTGGTCTCATTGGTAATTATTCATTCTAAGTCCTACAGACAGTGCTGCAGCTGCTTCTGTGGTCCAGTCCATAATTCCTCAGTATAAGTCTTCTAGACAATGCAGCAGCTGCTTCTTTGGTCCAGTTGGTAACTCCCCCATTATAGGTCCTCCAGGCAGTGCTACAAGCTGGGTCTCTGGTCACTGTGGTAACTTCTCATTCTTAGTCCTCTAGGCAGTGCTGCTAGCTGCTTCTCTGGTCCTGTCAGTAACTCCTACATTCTAAGTCCTCTAGGCAGTGCAGCAGCTGTGCCTCTGTTCCCAGTGGTAATTCCTCATTCTTAGTCCCTAGGCAGTGCTGCAGCTGCTTCTCTGGTCTCGTCAGTAACTCCTCCATTACAGGACTTCTAGACAGTGCTGCAGGTGCTTCTTTGGTTCTGTCAGTAACTCCCACATTCTAAGTCCTCTAGGCAGTGCTGCAGCTGTGCCTCTGTTCCCAGGGGTAATTCCCAATTCTTAGTCATCTAGACAGTGCTGCAGCTTTGTCTATGTTTATACATTATCTACACTCCAAACCAAAACACATTGGTAAAAGACACTGTGATTTACAACTCCAATAGCACTAACTCTCACAAATGCGAGATCTAATGATTTGCAAATGCCTGTTGTCAGGGCAGGGTTTAGGGCGGTGCGACTGGTGCCACCGCACCGGGTGCTGACTCATCCAGGGGGCTCCGCGTGTGGAGGTATTTTATGGCTTTAAAAGCACCTGCTGCTGCATTGCTGGCCTCCACAATTTTCATACAAAAATAAAAATGTCAAGATCACAGGGTGATTTATGTTATTCCCGGAGAGAAGAGTTTTTCCAAGTGAAATTTGTAACTCATTTTATGATAGCACAGAGGGTTAATGTGCCTGCTGGAAAGAATGTGTACTATGCAGATCACAAACTGCATATAGTTTAAATTGTTCAGTGCTTTTATCGGAGAGATCCTTTTCTTACTAGCAGTGTAGATGTTAAAAAAAGGTATAGATTGGAGCATTATGATGTTTTCCTCCGTCTTTCATTATTCTAATGTTTCAAAAAGGGTTCTGTTAGAAATGGGGTTGCCAATTCTACAGGGGGTAGCATGGTACAGAGCGGGCAGGCCAAACACCTGAGGACATGTGTGAAGCATCCACGCAGTATGCACAGACGACACACCAGGCACACCACAAAAGAGACACAACACCACTTTGGATTGAAAAAGAAGAACCCATGTATTGTCTCCAACCTGCAAAAGTAAGACACAGTAATCACAGTTGGGCGCCAAAGGGCGCCAGGGATATGTCTACCAGGGGGATTATTTACAGGGGTATTCAGAAAAGGAATAAAAGGATAAATCCATTAGTTTCCAGGCTGAAATAAAGACAATGTGTTATCACAGGGCATGAAACATCAGCATTATCACTAGGCATGAGCATAAAATCAAACATTAGGGGCCAGAGCCCAGTATGACTGGCATTAGCATAAATCGTCATTAACATTAGGCCTCCTCACATAGGCAGAACACATTTGAGAAAAACTACGAGTAAACACATAACCCACTATACCTCATCAGCCTCAAAGCATAAGAACAGAGAGGCACAACTTTGATAGGGACCACATCCTGCATACTCAACACTGCAGGCAAAACCAAATGAGGTGGAGAAAACATTAGACCTCTCCACACGAGCGTCGGGTCCCGGCGGTGATAGCGGTGAGATCACAGTGCGGGGTAGGCACCCGCCAGCTCCCGCTCCTTCACTCTCTCCTCCGGGGACCCCCAGGCGGCGGCGGTAGTGATCTTGGGCAGCACACACGTGGGGTAGGCACCTGCAGCCCTCTTATGCCCACAGTTCTTCCTGGCCCCACAGCACTCAGCAGACACAGTGCTAGGAAGGGGGCAACAGCGTTCCAACTCACACAGCAGGGCAGTCTTGGTCACGGCGCTCTGGGGACACAGGCAGTCTCCTGCAGGCCAGCGCTTCCAGGCGCACAAGGGGGGCGGACAGTCCCAGCAGCAAGCCCCAGGGGCCCCAGGGTAACTCCTCTCACCTATGGGGGGGTGGGGGTCCAGTCCAAGGCGCTCCTTCCCTTCAAGGCGCTTTTAGGCACCGCGCTTGCGTGGCGCCAGGTCCCAGTGGCGTCAGGGACCTAGGAGGGCCCTCCTTCTTCAGGGGGCCGGGGGACAGAGCGGTAGGCACTACTGGGCCAGGTCAACAGTCAGTGGGGGCTTCATCAAAACAGGGCGGTAGGCTGACACCATCCTCCACTGCAGCGTGGCCCTCCTCCTGAACAGCAGCCTGAACTCCTGAAGTGGGGCTTCCACTAGCCCTGGGGACAGTAGAGGGGGGATGGATGGTGCAGGGTCCAGCACACAGGCCCAAGTGGCGGTATCCCCTGGCAGCAGGTCCCCTCATGTTCCTGTCCCAGCTCGGTCTCAGCACATGGTGGCACAACCCCCTTATTTATAACCCCCTCACCCCACCTTCCAGGCAGTGCCAGAGCCTTCTAGAATTCTCAGGCAAACCAGTTCTAACTGGCTCAGGGGGAGGAGTAGAGCACCCTGGGTGCCAGGCTTTCCCTCCAAATGCTGGGGTGGGTGGGTACCTAACAACTAGACCGCTAACCTACTGCAGTCAGGTGGCACAACGCACAACCATGGCATCCATTTTCAAAATAGCAGTTCACCAGGGTACAATTTCGTGATGGAGGATTGATAACTGCACACCATTGCATTGCATTTAACATCACACAGGGCATCTCCCACCTCACATGGCCTATACAACTTTATTACCATGGGGGAGACATCCTGAATTAGGGGGGGGGGGGGCGAAAAGCAAAAGATTTCGGGGGAAAAGGGCCAAGTCCAACAGGTTCATCTCGGTAAAAAAAATTATTGTTATTAAATGTAACCCCCAACCATGGGGTTATATTTTGAATTCTGAGTCTCTGCTTCTCCAGACCAGGCTCTCTTAAAGTATACTGTCTACCAGTATGAATGACATGTGACTCACCTTGTAGTCTTCTGGCTTATGTAATATTTGCTATGTACTAATTTACACACATATGATTGATTATCTCTGTGTAATGTGTGTGTTATGTAAAGTACTTTGACACCCTGCACTGGTATAAGTGGCTCTATATAAATAATTAAATATATCTGAGAGAGAGTGGTTATGGAGACTTGAGGGGCACTGTTAAAGGGTGGTAGTAAGGGAGTCTGTGGGGGACACCCGTGGGGGGCGCCAACAAACAATGTCGCACAGGGCGCCACCAGCGCTAAAGCCAACCCTGCTTGTTGTTCTTGCTTTTGGTGTAGCTATCATTGGGGTGCAATTGTACCATATCTGAAGTTTTGTGTCTGCTTTGATCATTTTAGAAGCTGCGTTTTTATGTTTTTGATTTGTCTGATCTAAGTGTGCTCAGTTAACTCCTCTGGTCCTAATTTGCTTTTCGTGGGCTTTTTTCATTAACTATACTCTTCTCTCGATGTTGGTCTTTCCCCTGCTATGCTATTCATTCCTCTGTCAAGGAATTTATTACTTATATTCTATTTTTCATTATTATTACTTTCATTGAATCCTGAGGGGTTGAAAAAAAACGGTAAATTTGGTTTCAGAGACCAGTTATGAAAGTATTAAAATGTGCATGTTATGCTGTTACGTACTTCTACTGTGTAACATTTTTTCATAAACCTTCTGTAAACATGATTGTTACACCTTACAGTCCTGTGGTTTATTGGTTTAATTTGTATATGAACGTAATCTTGGAATGTACTTGTTGAGTTTTACTATATTTTTGCTTCACTGGAGTGCCAAATCTAAAAAATAGCACCTTAAGTCAAGACTCAGTTGTGACAGCCACTCCTTGTTAGTAAAAATAGTGCCATTCACAAATTGGTAAATGAATATAGTTGCTCATGCAGGAGCTGCAGATGTGAGTGATACGAATCATTCTCATTCCAAACAATTATGGATGAAGACTGTTGTGTAAATGGCTCCAGTATGAAAACTGGATGCGCTCCTTCTAAAGTCTCATTCAAAAAGGCCAATCCAACAGCTTCTAATCCATCATTGAAGCCCAACCATGTGGTACAACTAAGCACACTGGTTTCTACACTTGGTTATACCACTGTTTAGAAGTTTGTTTAAGTTGTTGTGTGGTGCCCGCACCCCATGCCTTGTCCTAGGTAGTATCACCAGTAGAGAGAGAGAGAGAGAGGGTACCTTCTCTCTGTAAACTATTCAGTGTGAAACCACTTCCCAATGAATTCCATTTGTTTCAAATCTTCTTTAATTATCCTTCCCATGCATATGTTTATTTGTTTTTCACTAAGGCAACACAAGTTGTGGTGATTAGCTTATACTTTATGTATGAAAACACTCAAAAAAGAACATGCAGAATACTCATAGCTATCTTCGCAACTGTCACTTTACTCCCCAACTTGCCATGGAACGTACCAAGAAAGGTGGGAGGGGGGAAGGAGAGGGAAAGGACAGGGAAAGGGGGAAAGGGCATGAGAGTAGCATCATAACAATGAACAAAAATCCTCCATAAAGGGGTCCTTTATTTGGATAACATCTTAACTGTATCAGCAATAAATCCTTCATCAATGTCAGATTTTACAGGGTTTGGTGCATGGTTGACTTTACCATCCAATTGAGAATGAGATTGGGCAGAACGGTCAGCACTGCAAGTTTGCATTGATGTTGGGGATGAGGAAACTGAAAACTCAAGGTCAGGATAGAGGTCTAAACCATCTTCGTCCAACTCTCAAACATCACTAGATCACTCCACACCAACCCTACACTTGGCAACTCTCCTTCTACTCCAGCACCTACTCCAGCGCCTACCTGCACTTTAAATTTCACTTAAAAATTGTTGTATTTTTTAGGTATAAATATGAAACTGTGTCTACTAGCCACTGGCAGCAAGATGACTTCTCTGTGTAAATTTGACACTAAAAATGGGAGGAAATTAAACGGAAGAATTAACTTTACGCATATATGAATTCCATTAAAAACTCAGCATTTAAATTTTCTCCCATTTCAAACTGTCACATTTACAAACAGCAGACATCTTGTACCCACCCAGTGGCCTGTAGACACGGTGCCATATTTATAAGATACAAATAAAGCCACTATTTAAATAGGAGGAATTTATAGTGAATACATTTGCTTCATAAACTTTAAAGATATAATTAGCTTAAAGAAAAGTAGATGAAAACATTAAAACTTTGTTTCACTGAGAAAATATTTTCTTTACTTTAAATTTCTCCCATTAAATAAATAAATATATATATATATATATATATATATATATATATATATATATATATATATATATATATATATATATATATATATATATATATATATATATATATATATATTCACTGAAAAAACCATAGGTTTGACACCAGTTATAGTTAGCTGGAAATTTTACTGATATAAAACCAATGAAATTCCACGTTATAGTTAGTTGGACTCACTATAACTTGCGCGTGTAATGCACTGCTGATGACGTCACATATTACATCACTCATGACATCACTGATGACACCATCTTTGTGACACAGTGACAGACCTCCTTTCACTGTAATCTAACCCTTGAAACACATATTCAAAAATAGAAACTAAAAGTTTCTAAAAAATGGAGATACCCATACCAGTTACAACAACCAATTCAATAATTCCACCATCTATATACACATGCACTAATTCACCAACAGTTCTATATAGTCACTCATACATATATTCACTAATCATATGTAGTGATACACCTACACATCCTGTTACACACCGACAGTCATCCAAAAGTTATTCACACACATACTCACACATGCAAATAAACTATTGAACATCCATTTATTTGCATAAACAGCTATACACACACTACCACTTTACTTCTAAGGAAACTTACACATACTTACTCTCTTAAAAAATCACTTATAGAAACACATACTAATTTAAACAGGAACTCTTACAATCCCTCACTCACACATATACTCACTTATATACATCAATATTCACATATACTAGATTAAAACATATGTAGTTACTGATAAAGACACTAATAAGACAGTCATTCACTCACTAACACAGACATATACACACTCATCCACCCATACAGTCCTGCACATATGCTGTCTTCAAAACACATACAAACAGAGACTCAGTCATTCTTGCATCTATGTACTAAGTATTACTCCCACCAAAGCATGCAAACACTCATACTGATACTAAGAAAAACATCTAATAACCTATATACATACACATGTACCTACTCATCAACCCATGCAGCCACTTATACACAAAGTGAAACACTAATACATATATTTAAATATTTAAGCATTACTCACTAATATATGTATTCACTAAGATATTCAATAATATATACATATATAACACATATTTATTTTTCAGAAAGACACACATTCACTGGATGGTGTCATCAGTGATGTCATGAGTGATGTAATATGTGACGTCATCAGCAGTGCATTACACGCGCAAGTTATAGTGAGTCCAACTAACTATAACGTGGAATTTCATTGGTTTTATATCAGTAAAATTTCCAGCTAACTATAACTGGTGTCAAACCTATGGTTTTTTCAGTGAGTTTCATAGGTTTTGTAAATACTACTTCCTAACTATAACGTGTGTAAAACCTATGGTTTTTTCAGTGAATTTCATTGGTTTTTAAAATGCTAATTCAGAAATATCTCGTGTATACAACCTATACTTTTGTCAATAAAGTTCTGGCAATATTTTTTTCAGAAACAAGCCGTTTTCTTCACTGTTCAAGTTGCATAGAGACTCCTTGTAAAGCGATACAGAATTAGAAAGTCTGTACCTTGCCTTTTTTTCAACGCATTAAAATTTGCCTGTAAATAAAAATAGCCTTTCTAAACTTTCGTGCACGACCCGGTGTGCGCACTCTCGGCAACAGTTCTCAATAAAATGGATAGCGCATTTCCAGGCTTTCGTGCGCGACCGACTGCGCGCACCCGCCTATATATTTCGTGAAAACTTTGCAATCTGAACTTATTGAATTTCTTCATAGACCCATCAAAGAACTTATAATACGTCAAAGAGACTAAACCTAGGCTTCTTTTTTAATATTATGAACATTTTCATTAAATGGAGCCGAATGTCTTTTTAAACTTTCGTGTGTGACCGAATGTACACACCTTGGTATTTAAAAAAAAAATATAAAAGGTTTTATACTTTAACAATTGTATGCTTGAATCGAGCTCAGAAGATATATTAAATCCGGATATGTTTGGATTTATTCCTTTTCACGTTTTGAAACTTCGCTGAATTAGACCGCTACTTCCAAATGGCGTACGTGACCAGATACTATCACCGCGTACACGTCCTGAGACGCGCATGTGAAGTCATGTGACTTGAAAACAACACTTCCAATTGGTTCTTAGTAGTTTCTATTCTGCAATTTACACGGAGCACTCCACCCACTTCTCTCACTATCTTTTCTACTCTCAAAAGAGAACAACGTTCAACACCCTTCGGAAGACTTTGCTGAAATGGCTGCCGCCCCGCATTCATCTTCCGAATCTGAAGGAAATGAGCGACTACCTTTAAAAAGAAAAAAGGAATCTTTTATTTGGCAATTTTTCACTTATCCTGAAGAACAAAAGAAAGTGAATGCGCCAAAAGTTACCTGCACGATATGCAATTCGGTTCTCTCAAGAGGAAATCCAAGAAAAAAATATTCCTTTTCCATACATACCATGGTGCGGCATGTCAAACAAGTGCACCCTGTGGAATTTGCACAGGCATCGACAAGAGCCCTGGCCACGCTATTACCATCAGAGGTGGCCAGCACATCTTTTGGTGGACGACCTGTATCTCCATCGAGTGCTGTGATGGACTTGAGACCATATCTTGCAAAGGTGCACATGAAATGCAACGAGTGTGGAGAAATTCTTCTGTACGGAGAGCAGAGCCTCATTCTTACTAAACTAAAAATTGAGAGTCATAAATGCCCAGAGAAAAGATACATTTCTTCATTTCATTTTGATCCTGTGTCACACATGAAAATGTTGTTGCAAGTTAAAAAAATCAAAAACTGCATGACACTGTTCATGTCAAGGTAGCATAGCTGACGGCCTAGGGGTGGAGGACCGTTGTGCAAATACCCCGGGAAGGACTCTGGATATGCTTGGTCCCTGAGATTCTTCGATGTCACTGCCTTCCACAAATGGCATAAGTCCTGGATGTTCGGTGCCATACTTGAGGGTTTGACCTAAAGACACGTCCTGCGGTGCCCTGGTCCAAAATCAAACAACATAACACTTGTTTTTAAAAAAAAAAAAAAAAAAAAAAAAAGTTCTTTTCAGAACTAACTCATTGTACCAAAAACAGCTCCAGGAGCATATTATAAAGGGGGTTTATCTCCCCTTTTTTGGCTTTCGTTCGTGCGCGACCGTGTGCGCGCACCCGCCTATATATTTCGGGAAAACTTCGCGATTGCAACTTATTAAATTTCTTCATAGACCCATCAAAGAACTTATACTACGTCAAAGACACTAAACCTAGGCTTCTTTTTTATTATTATGAAAATTTTCATTAAATGGAGCCGAATGTCTTTTTAACCTTTCGTGCGTGACCGAATGTACACACCTTGGTATTTTAAAAAAATATATAAAAGGTTTTATACTTTAACAATTGTATGCTTGATTCCAGCTCAGAAGATATATTAAATCCGGATATATTTGGATTTACTCCTTGTCACGTTTTGAAACTTCGCTGAATTAGACCGCTACTTCCAAATGGCGTACGTGACCAGATACTATCACCGCGTACACGTCCTGAGACGCGCATGTGAAGTCATGTGACTTCACAACAACACTTCCAATTGGTTCTTAGTAGTTTCTATTCTGCAATTTACACGAAGCACTCCACCCACTTCTCTCACATCTCTACCCTGTTATCTGCAATTGTGAACATCAAAAAGAGCTGCGCTACGCCCCTGTAAGAGGCCTCACTCCCACTGCTGCAACGGCTTGGCAGTCCTCCAGATGCAAAGGAACAGCCCCTCCGATCCATTGAAGTTCTCTGTCGTGAGAGGCCTCACTCCCACTGCTGCAACGGCTTGGCAGTCCTCCAGATGCACAGGAACAGCCCCTCCGATCCATTGAAGTTCTGTGTCGGTCTCAATACCACTTACGAAATGAAAATAAGCACTGAAGAATATTTATGCTGTAGCAGGAGGAGTACTACATGCTTGCAGAATGCATTCTATTACCTATAAAAAAGTGAAACACCCACGCTACAATCATATAGAATACTTCCTCTAAAGAAGCCTGTGAATAACTTTCGAACATCAGGTTAACCTTTTTTTACTCTCTCATCATTGTTAAAGATAAGTATTTACATTACTATATTAAACAATGCCATGATTTTTCCTTTTTAATTTTAAAAATCTTGCAATCTTTCACAAACCCAATACTCATGGCTTCTTTTTCGTGACAAAAATCTTGCAATATTACATACCTACATAGAATAACAGAAAAAACATAAAACTACAAAGGCCAAACAGTCTACTAAACGCGGATTTGTAACCTATGGGGCAGATTTATGTTAACTACTTCATACCCAGATATGCACCAGTTAATGTGCACCACAGTATGGTAGTGCTCCGTTACCCATGGTGTGCCACATTTGAAATGTGGCGCACCATGGTACAAAAACACCATACATGCGTAACACATCTGTGCTCAAAAACTAATACATTGCTAGAGTTGCATCGCAACTGTGATGCAGCTCCAGCAAGGCTCACCAATGCACTATATTCACAATGCTGCGTCAATACCTACGCCTGCTTCAAGCACATGCACAGTTTTGAAACAGCATGGGCCTGAAAGTCACTGAGGGAAATATCATACATTACAGTCAGCCACTTTCAAGACGCATTCCTTCAGAGGAACACTTACCGGTTATTAGAGGTAGATCGTCCGACTCCACCGGAGGAGACCCCTAATAAAAAAGACATATATAAAATGCGGACTAGCCGCTGTATCGTGCTAGCAAACTTTAACTTAAAAATCGTTAGAAAAAACAAAAGGAATCGAGCAAAATCAGTAGGCCACTGATAGGATCTCTTTTTCACCTCGCTAAAATAGAAACATTAGGAACAACCCCTCATGAGAAATATGAAACTAGTGAGAGAAACCGAGCTCGACGCCATGATGGCTGCAAGATAGCTCGGCTCCGCCACCCACCCCGCCCACCCCGCCCAAAAAACGACAAACCCTATACAATTATTATAAATAAATACAACACACCAGCAAAGTAACAGTGTAAAACGTTTTATTAAATAACTATTTACATGGCAGCCTGCTGCAAGATGAAAACAACACTTCCAATTGGTTCTTACTAGTTTCTATTCTGGAATTTACACGCAGCACTCCACCCACTTCTCTCACTATCTTTTCTACTCTCAAGAGAGAACAACGTCCTACATTTTTCGGAAGACTTTGGTGAAATGGCTACCGTATCTCATTCATCTTCCGAATCTGAACAAAATGATCGACTACCTTTAAGAAGAAAAAAAGAATCTTTCATCTGGCAATTTTTCACTTATCCTGAAGATCAAAAGAAAGTAAATGCACCAAAAGTAACCTGCACGATATGTGACTCGTTTCTCTCAAGAGGAAATCCAACAAAAAAATATTCCTTTTCCATACATACCATGGTGCGGCATGTCAAACAAGAGCACCCTGTGCAATTTGCAGAGGGATTGACAAAAGCCCTGGCCACGCTATTACCATTAGAGGTGGCCAGCACATTTTTTGATCGACGACCTGTATCTCCATCGAGTGCAGAGATGGACTTGAGATATTTAACTATATATGGTCTATAACCTATGGTTTTTTCAGTGAATTTGCTCCGCCGCCCACCCCGCCCAAAATAACAAGAAACCCTATGCAAATATTATAAATATATACAACACACCAACAAAGTAACAGGGTAAAACGTTTAATTAAATAACTATTTACATGGCAGCCTGCTGCAACATCGATCCAAATGCATGTTTTTTTCAGTGAAATTCCTCCGCCGCCCACCCCGCCCAAAATAACGAGAAACCCTATGCAAATATTATAAATATATACAACACACCAACAAAGTAACAGGGTAAAACGTTTAATTAAATAACTATTTACATGGCAGCCTGCTGCAACATCTCCGCCAGCAGACGGCGTGGGGTGCACTGGAAGGGAGAGGCGGCGCGAACGAGCCTCCCCCACCTCCCCAGGTGGAGGTTTCTCAGCTACACCCCAGCGCTTCACTGATCTCCTTGTCCTCAGTCAAGCATCAATAGTAAGATTTTCATAGGTGAGTGTAGGTTCATAGTTTGCCATCCACAGACTAAAAGCCTGGAGCGCAAGTGAAAAAACCATAACTAGGTAAGAAGGAACGCAGAGGCTGTAGGAAGGACTCTGCATATGCTTGGTCCCTGAGATGCTTCGATGTCACTGCCTTCCACAAAAGTCCTGGATGTTGGGTGCCATAGTTGAGGGTTTGACCTAAAGACACGTCCTGCGGTGCCCTGGTCCAACCATCACATATACCTGCGCCAGGAGACGGCGTGGGGTGCACTGGAAGGGAGAGGCGGCGCGAACGAGCCTCCCCCACCTCCCCAGGTGGAGGTTTCTCAGCTACACCCCTAAAGACACGTCCTGCGGTGTCTTGGTCCAACCATCACATATACCTGCGCCAGGAGACGGCGTGGGGTGCACTGGAAGGGAGAGGCGGCGCGAACGAGCCTCCCCCACCTCCCCAGGTGGAGGTTTCTCAGCTGCACCCCAGCACTTCACTCGACATAGGCGGCCGGCTCCCGGGGTCCGGCGGAACTTTTAGCCTTTTGGTGACTCTTCCATTCTGGACCTTGTCCCACAATCCGTTTGACCTGAAGATACGTCCTGCGGTGCCCTGGTCCAACCATCACATATACCTGCGCCAGGAGACGGCGTGGGGTGCACTGGAAGGGAGAGGCGGCGCGAACGAGCCTCCCCCACCTCCCCAGGTGGAGGTTTCTCAGCTACACCCCAGCGCTTCACTCGACAAGCTGAGTTGCGCCCGCTCCTGCGGCACAGTGCCTCGCTCAGCCAGCTGAATTACGCCTGCTCTTGCTATTACAGCGTCTCACCCGCCATCCGGCTGAATTGCACCCACTCTTCCGGTACAGCGACAGGCGGCTGCCACGGAGCTCAGGAAATGGCGGTCGGCTCCACAGACTTGGGCCTGCAAGGATGGCTCTGGACAACCCTGGAACTCGGACGCTTGACTGCTACGGCATGGGCCCCATTCCCAAAAGCGTCCCATCAGCCTTGAAGATTCTACAAGAGTCACCGGGACCCCCGACTCCCGCAGAGTTCTGGTGGGGAGCTTCTGCCATGATTGCTCGCAGAATGGCCACGACGTAGCCACGGGGTGCTCTCATGCTGACGCCAGCTTCAGTCTGAAACTTCCAGAAACACTGTAGACTACCAATTCAATCAGTTCCGGTGGATCCCCAACGACGTATCGCGTTGTTGCATAATGCGTCATATGACACGCTGCGTTAGCGCACCCGGAAGTGCTCCGGTGCCCGAGGCGCGAAGCGCAGCTTCCCGGAAGCAATCCGGGGCGCGACGCGGAGCGCGTAACGTAAGCATAACAGGTCATGTGACTTGTTAATAAAACTTTTCATTGGTTTAGAAATATTTTTTGTCCCAAATGATGAAAACCCCTCCTTGTTTCCTCTTGACTCCTGCCCCCTCCCCAAGTCTTGCTCGGCCAGCTGAGTTTCGCCCACTCGTGCAGCCTACGACATGGATACGCCGGGGTGTTATGGATCAGTATGAGCAAATATACACTTGGGGATTCACAAGCAACAACAAGCCTTTGTATTTGGGGCTCTAAATCAACAACAGTGGGAGAACAGAACCGAACTAAGCACTCAGAGGCTACGTTTAAACGTAACATCATCTCCCCAAAGGTACATCACCTTACACACACATGCACTCTGATCTCCTTGGCCTCAGTCAAGCATCAATAGTATGATTTTCATAGGTGAGTCTAGGTTCATGGATTTCCATCCACAGACTAAAAGCCTGGAGTGAGAGTGAAAAAACCATAACTAAGTAAGAAGGAAGACAGAAACAGAATCTTCCTCTGCAACATCCGGCTCTGCATCGCTACTTACTTATAAATGCAGAAAAAACTCAATTAACACAAGGGCTCTTTTCAGAGCCACCTTATATCAAAGCACTCAAACTTCTGATTTATCTCCATTTTCACACTCTTCTAAATAAGTGTGCGCGCCCGAGTGCGCGCACCCCGCAACTTAAAAAAAAATATATATATATATATTTTCGCCTTTAAGGACCTTACTGCACACCCTGAGAAAACCTACGCAGCAAAACAATCTCTACCTTCTCCCCTTTCCATGTTCCAACGCTTTCAAATGAACAATATATTTACTCGCAGTGACAAAATGGCGGTCAACACTTCCTGATTTCCTTCGAATCGAACGTTAACACACGTCACGCAGCAAAAAAAAATTCCGCTCGCGCGCAGCCGCTTGAGTGCGCGCACCCGTGCGCGCTTACAGATATATAATTGACTTTAAGTTTCATTTTCTCAGCAACTACTGAACGGATTTACACCATTCCAAAAAAAGCGTAATCTGCGAGCCGGACTCTACAGTTTTGCCAAATTTCTTATAAACCCATTCAGCCGTTCGACCTGTAGCCGTGTCTAAACGTCCTATGGAAAATAACATGGAGAAAACACGTTTTGGGACCCCCCTTTTATCTCAGCCCCCGCTTCACCAATCCCCCCCAAACTTTCCGGGAAGGAGCGCAGTGGACCGAGCCATCTTCTTTGACAAATTCGCAAAGATTCATCCACCAGAGCCAAAGTTAATCCAAATAGAATGTTGAGGATTTCCTATGGAAACTAGGTCCTAACTATAACTACCTACTGGCGACCGCCAGTAGGTAATATATATATATATATATATATATCTTCCCAAAAAATGTCCATGCATTCGGACACGCACTCCTCCAGCTGGCGATTTAACAAAATCATTTTATTCAAAAGGAACAGGCATCTTCACTCCAATACTTTTGTCCTGCTGCCTGACGCGTTTCAGAGCTTACAAGCTCTTTCCTCAGAGGCAGTTCGAGTATGCACCTTTTGCTCTCCCACAGTTCCCTGTATTTTCCTTTTCTTAATGAGCCTCCGGTGTGCTCTTCTTGGTGAAATAATTGCGCTGCATGCCGGAACTTGTGGTTTTCATTTTAGAATTAGTTCAATCCTCCAGTGGATGTGTGCAATTCGAACCTTTACCAGGACCAATAATTAGCCCTCCAGTGGGCCTCAGAGTTAAAATCCTGTTCCTGTAGTGTAAAGAGCCAGCTGCGCCGTATTTCTTCCCCAAAAAGGTTCAGGTAAGACGGGCCCCTCGTGACCTTTCTGAAGGGTGGTGCGACCTTACCACGGCTTGGACCTGCCGTGATTAACATCTTCCCAAAAAATGCCCCTGCAATCGGACACGCACTCCTCCAGCTGGCGATTTAACAAAATCATTTTATTCAAAAGGAACAGGCATCTTCACTCCAATACTTTTGTCCTGCTGCCTGACGCGTTTCAGAGCTTACAAGCTCTTTCCTCAGAGGCAGTTCGAGTATGCACCTTTTGCTCTCCCACAGTTCCCTGTATTTTCCTTTTCTTAATGAGCCTTAGGTGTGCTCTTCTTGGTGAAATAATTGCGCTGCATGCCGGAACTTGTGGTTTTCATTTTAGAATTAGTTTAATCCTCCAGTGGATGTGTGCAATTCAAACCTTTACCAGGACCAATAATTAGCCCTCCAGTGGGCCTCAGAGTTAAAATCCTGTTCCTGTAGTGTAAAGGGCCCGTCTTACCTGAACCTTTTTGGGGAAGAAATACGGCGCAGCTGGCTCTTTACACTACAGGAACAGGATTTTAACTCTGAGGCCCACTGGAGGGCTAATTATTGGTCCTGGTAAAGGTTCGAATGGCACACATCCACTGGAGGATTGAACTAATTCTAAAATGAAAACCACAAGTTCCGGCATGCAGCGCAATTATTTCACCAAGAAGAGCACACCGGAGGCTCATTAAGAAAAGGAAAATACAGGGAACTGTGGGAGAGCAAAAGGTGCATACTCGAACTGCCTCTGAGGAAAGAGCTTGTAAGCTCTGAAACGCGTCAGGCAGCAAGACAAAAGTATTGGAGTGAAGATGCCTGTTCCTTTTGAATAAAATGATTTTGTTAAATCGCCAGCTGGAGGAGTGCGTGTCCGAATGCATGGGCATTTTTTGGGAAGATGTTAATCACGGCAGGTCCAAGCCGTGGGAAGGTCGCACCACCCTTCAGAAAGGTCACGAGGGGTCCGTCTTACCTGAACCTTTTTGGGGAAGAAATACGGCGCAGCTGGCTCTTTACACTACAGGAACAGGATTTTAACTCTGAGGCCCACTGGAGGGCTAATTATTGGTCCTGGTAAAGGTTCGAATTGCACACATCCACTGGAGAATTGAACTAATTCTAAAATGAAAACCACAAGTTCCGGCATGCAGCGCAATTATTTCACCAAGAAGAGCACACCGGAGGCTCATTAAGAAAAGGAAAATACAGGGAACTGTGGGAGAGCAAAAGGTGCATACTCGAACTGCCTCTGAGGAAAGAGCTTGTAAGCTCTGAAACGCGTCAGGCAGCAGGACAAAAGTATTGGAGTGAAGATGCCTATTCCTTTTGAATAAAATGATTTTGTTAAATCGCCAGCTGGAGGAGTGCGTGTCCGAATGCATGGGCATTTTTTGGGAAGATATATATATATATATATTTTTTTTTTTCATTTATAAATATGGCACAGTGTCTACTGGGCACTGAGAGAAAAAAGCCTGCTGTTTATAAATGTGACACTTTGAAATTGGAGAAAACTAAAATGAGGAGTTAAATTAATCATTAGGTAAACTCTGCATTTTAATTTTCTCCCATTCAAAATCATTCAGGAACATCATTTTATTTTCATGCTCTAATTCAGTTGACAAGGACTTTTATTTAGGAGTTAAATACCTCACTGCTTCAGTTCATCAGCTCTCTGTCCCACCGTGGGTCATAAATCTTACTCGAGCATTGCTCATTATCAGGCCCTGCTGTCTGCAACCTGATGATAATAATGTAAAATAAACACAGCCTCCCCTTAACTTTAAAAGGAAAATGTGACCATGTACTTATTTATATATTAACTCAAGGCTGTGAGCTACCTGAAGGTGTCAGTGGGCTACTGGTAGCGCAGATTCGACCGGCTCAATGCATATTTCAATATTTCCGGACTGTTCGAATATTTTTTTAGTAGCCACATGACATGAATCTGAGGATGGAAATCTTCCTTCGAGTAACTGAAGGGATTGACTCTGGTGAGTGAGTGAGGATGTATGTGTTAGGACACAATCTTTCTTTATAAGTCAACAGAACTGATTTTCTGTTCTGCAAGCTACACGAAAACTATCCTTGAGATAATGGTTGAACCTGTCTACAAAACTACTACTGTGTGGTCATAATTGGCTGTCTTAATGTGCTTAATGCTATGTGAATCAAAAAATCCCATTATTTCACAGCACCCCTTTGTCACTCATAATGGTTTCAGGGCATCTCTCTCTGCTAAATATCTCTCATGAAGTTTAACACTTCATTGGTAGTAACTCTTTTAACAAAGGGTCAATTCAGGCCATTTGGGGAAGTAGTCTACTGTCACAATAGCATATTTCAAGGGGACTAGTAACCCGTTGAAGGGGCATGCCACATCAAAAGCAACATTTTACTATGGAGATAGTGGCCACGACAATGGTTGCATGGGGGTGAAACACCCCTTAGCATTTAACCACAATTTGAATATTCTTCACAGTTTGTCACAAAATGATCTGGTTCTTTGACTTTTCCTGGCCACCAATATTGAGTTCTCAAGGCATTTTTCAGGCTGACATGTATGTCCCTGTGTGCCTGGTGACTGGCATTCAGATAATTATTAAGGCAGTCACCGGATGTACAGATTTGTCCTTTCCGAACAAGATATTATATAACTCACTTAATTCATCAGCAACTTGGGCAAAATAATGCAACACCCCCTGGTAGTAGATGTGAGAAGTTGGCCTGATATGCAGTGCTCACTATTCTAGTGATCACTATGTATCAGTCCAAACGACCCTTATTGATGATTGGTTGTAAGTCAACCTGATAGACCAGCTATCCTAGTAGCATGGACAAGAGCAGTCTTTAGGCTAAACTCTAGAGGGCGTGTTAAGCCAGCTGTTTTACCATCACATTTACCCCTTGAACACCAAGTGAAAGGACACCACACAAGTTGTTATGAAAATAAAAGTATATTTATTTATAACAGTACTACCCTGAACTCTTTATGAGTCAGGGAGCTAAGCACAATACAAAACTCTTAAGAAAACACTTTAAGTTGCACAATTTAGACAAATGCCCGAGGGGCACGAAAAACCATATACTACAAAAGTGGAATGCGAATTACTAGCAGGTAAGTAACTATTCTCAGAGGCTTTGGGATCGCTAGGACTAGACTACTGAACCTTTAGATTGCGAGCAGGAGGCCTAGGGAGATCGGGTGCAGAGTGTGCACTCTCACGCGGGATGCGGAACAAAGTCTATGGAGGCTAGTAAAGGCAAAGTTAGTGTTATCGGACGAATCCGACTAGGTAGAGCTGAAACGAAAAAGGATCTGGACACTTAGATAGTTAAGCTATGCTGGAGCACCGAAATGCTTAGGTTACCTAGCCCAGGGGCTGCGGCTGCATAGGTCTGAAAAGACGTCGGGAATCCTCGTTGCAGTCTATGGAGCCTAAAAGAAGAAGTTGCTGGCAAGCGACCAGTGAAGATGTTCGATGTGATCCAAGCCTGGATCGATGAAGATGGAGACCTGTAAGCAGAGGGGACCAAGTCCTGAATCACTAGCCAGTGATTAGATGGGCACCAGGATGGCACCGGGCGAAGTCACCTCGACCAGGTGAGTGGGCGACGCTGGGCTCTGCAGTCTCTCGGACCAGGAGGCGTTGTCGGTGACCAGGATGGAGGGGCGAGCTGTCCCACGGTGGTATCTGCTGTCGACGTCGCTGGACCCAGGATTGGGGCAACAACTCTTGGCAAATGCAAGCCCACGTGGTGGACTCAAAATGGCGTCTGGGGTGGACCAGGAGGGTCCGGGGTGCTCCTCTGTTGGAGGGGAGCAAGGGCCAGTCTGGAGCAACCAAACCAGCGGTGTTGTCGTCGTAGTTCGTCGTCAGAAGGGGCCACTAGCCAACGGGCAAGTGTCCTGGACAACGCGGTGAGCAGCAAAGAGCAGAAGGGCCCCACGCAGATCTCGTGGATGCTGGAGGGCTGGACTTCGGTGCTGGAGCTGCTCAGGGTTGGGGCTTCTCAAACCACAAAGCACTCACTCAAGGGTCCCTCGGTGGCCGTGCTGGGCAAGCGTCGTGCAGTCTTGAAGATGGCCGGTCCCTTGAGGTCTCGTCACACCCACGAATCTCAGCTGGGCTGATGATGTAGGTAGAGGTCAGAGGTGCCAGGGAAGCCGGTTCTCGTTGAGCTGGGCAGTCTTGATCCGGAGGAGAGACTTACAGCAAACCGCGATGCTTGGATGGTGCCTGCGGGTGCAGGGTGACTACTCCTTAGTCACAAGGGAGAAATCTTAGGAAGAAGTCTTGAGTTCCTTTCGTAGAAAGTAGTTTCAGGATTCAAAGATGATCTAATTTGGAAGGGGACCTGCTCCTACCTTTATCCTGAGAAAAGGGGCTGGCACGCGACTAAGTCCTGCCCTATGGGTGGGACTAGGAGGGGGGTGGTTACACCCCTCTCCTTTGTCCGGTCTCTCCCCAGCTCAGGGGCTGGTGTGCCCCAGGAACTGGTTTGAGCCGGCATATGCACAGTGAGCACCAGGGTGCCACTTGCAGTCACCTTCCTCTATAGCCCTACCTACCTGGGATACACAAAACCCTGTCTGGGATGGTGCTAGCACCGCCCCTGACAGGAAACCCTTTGTCCAAGCACTCCTCGCTGGAAGGACTCCCAGCAGCAGGAGGTCAGACTTGTGTCTCGGTGGCAGCATCCATTTTGTGGAGCTGAGGCTATGTTCAACTTTAACCGGGGTTACAGGCTACCAACATGTCTTCTCCCTCTAGAGGGGTGGAATGCTACCCCCGTCGCCAGAACTGGCGAGGGGGTAGTATTCCAAAGCGTATGACACCTTACACGACATGTTTAGATAATGTCAGACCAAAGTTACCATAACCGCGAGGATTATAAGGCACTTAAGAGTATATGGTCTGACGCTATCATGGAAACGGCTAAGGGATAGATCCCGAAAGCCGCAGACAGGCTCAGCTCATGCCAGAGCACCATCTCACACGATTCCAAGCACTCTGCCTTCAGGATTGTTAAGGCCTGCCATAGGAGTGACTGATAGGAGATCTGTGTGCCCATTCTAGGTTTAGATATAGGTATACTATATCTAGAGCAGGGGTGATTACACCTCCTTGCCCCCAGCTGTCAAGCAGCCAGTTGTGTCTGTTTAGTTAGTCAGCCCAGGGGTGGCATAATACATGCTGCAGCCCCTGGGAGACTTCTGGGTGCACCTCTGCCCTGTGTACAGGGACTTGGAGAGGGCCCAGTGCCCATTCAGTACCTGGGTACAATTTGGAATAGAGAGAACAGCTAGGCTGTGGGTCTGATTAGCAGGCCCACAGCCAGGGAAAGTCGTAAACCAGTGAAGCAAAAAGCAAAAATCTGGGTGATCATAGGATTGCAGACCCTACTCTCCTACATGACCCCCCCCCCAAACTTTGGGACAATAAGCTAACCTTGACCAGGTGAGTCTTCTTGCTCTAAGTGGAAATACCTGGAGAGCCCATCAGCATTGCCATGATCAGTTCCAGGTCTATGCTCCACTGTAAAATCCATCCCCTGTAGGGAAATGGACCACCTAAGTAGTTTGGGGTTTTCACCCTTCATCTGATTTAGCCATAAGAGGGGCTTATGGTCGGTCTGAATCTTGAAGTGAGTGCCAAACAAGTATGACCTCAACTTCTTCAGGGCCCACACCACAGCAAAGGCCTCCCTCTCAATAGCTGACCAATTTTTCTCTCTGGGGGTCAGCCTTCTGCTAATAAAAGCAATGGGCTGGTCGTTACCATCAAAATTCAGCTGAGATAGAACAGCTCCCACACCCAACTCAGAAGCATCTGTTTGGACAATGAAGGTCTTGGAGTAGTCTGGACTCTTTAGGATAGGTGCTGTGCACATGGCCTGCTTTAGGTCATCAAATGCTTTCTGACAGCTTGCTGTCCACTGAACTTTCTTTGGCATCTTTTTACTTGTCAGGTCATTAAGTGGAGTCACAATGGACCCAAAATTCTTGACAAATTTTCTACAGTAACCAGTCAGGCCCAAGAAAGCTCGAACCTGAGTCTGGGTGGTTGGAGGAGCCCAGTCCTTGATGGCCTGTATCTTGCTCTCCAATGGCTGAACCTGGCCTCCACCTACAAGGTGGCCCAGGTATACAACCTGTGTCTGCCCTATCTGGCACTTGGTGGCCTTGATAGTGAGACCTGCCTTTTGCAGTGCCTCTAACACTTTCCTCAGGTGGACCAGGTGATCCTCCCAGGTGGAACTAAAGACAGCTATATCATCAAGATATGCTGCACAGAAGTCATCCAACCCAGTGAGAACTTGATTCACCAGCCTTTGGAAGGTGGCAGGTGCATTTTTCAAACCAAAGGGCATTACCACAAACTGATAATGCCCACCAGGGGTAGAAAATGCTGTTTTGGGTTTGGCCTCCTCAGCTAACCTGATTTGCCAATATCCAGCTGTCAGGTCAAATGTACTTAAGAAGTTGGCAGAAGCCAATCTATCTATAAGTTCATCTGCTCTTGGTATTGGGTGGGCATCAGTCTTACTGACTGCATTGAGGCCTCTGTAGTCTACGCAAAACCTCATCTCTTTCTTACCACCCTGGGTGTGAGGCTTTGGCACTAGAACTACTGGGCTAGCCCAAGGGCTATCTGAGGGCTCAATGACTCCCAGCTCCAACATTTTCTGCACTTCTGTCTTGATGCAGTCTCTGACATGATCAGGCTGTCTGTAGATTTTACTCTTGACAGGCAGACTGTCTCCAGTGTCCACCTCATGGATACACCAATTAGTTTGACTGGGTGTCAGAGAGAACATATGTCTAAAGGATTGCAGAACTTGTCTACAATCCTGTTGCTGATGTTCAGAGAGGCTGCCACAAAAGACAACACCATCTACTGATCCATCATCAGGATTCTGAGTGAGCAGGTCTGGGAGAGGGTCAGTCTCTTCCTCCTGTCCCTCATCTGTGGCCATGAGTAAGCCCATGTCCTTCCTGTCGACATATGCCTTGAGCCTGTTTACATGGAGCACCCTGAGGGGGCTCCTGGGAGTTCCAAGGTCCACCAGGTAGGTGACCTCTCCCTTTTGCTCAATGATTGTGTGGGGCCCAGACCATTTGTCTTTGAGTGCTGCTGGGACCACTGGCTCCAGCACCCACACCTTCTGTCCAGGCTTGTACAGAGTCAGGACAGCCTTTTGGTCATGCCAAGCTTTTTGGAGTTCTTGGCTTGCCTCAAGGTTTTTAGATGCCTTTTCCATGTACTCAGCCATCCTGGAGCGGAGACCAAGTACATAGTCCACAATGTTTGTTCCAGGCTTCTTGAGAGGTCTCTCCCATCCTTCCTTTACCAAACAAAGGGGTCCTCTTACAGGATGCCCAAACAGAAGTTCAAAAGGGCCGTAGCCAACCCCCTTCTGTGGGACCTCTCTGTAAGCAAACAAGAGGCAGGGTATCAGGACATCCCATCTCCTTCTGAGGGGTTCAGGTAGTCCATGAATCATCCCTTTGAGGGTCCTGTTGAATCTCTCAACAAGCCCATTGCACTGTGGGTGATAGGGTGTGGTGAACGTGTAGTTGACACCACATTCCTTCCACATTGCAGTCAGATATCCTGACATGAAGTTTGCACCTCTGTCAGAGACGACCTCCTTAGGGAACCCCACTCTGGAGAACACTCCAATTAGGGCTCTTGCCACAACAGGTGCTGTAGTTGTCCTAAGGGGTATAGCTTCAGGATACCTGGTGGCATGATTCACTACCACCAGTATAAACTTGTGCCCTGATGCTGTCTGGGGTTCCATTGGACCAACAATGTCAATCCCCACTCTCTCAAAGGCTACCCCCACCTCAGGTAGTGGTATGAGGGGGGCCTTTGTTGTGCCACCTGACTTACCACTGGCTTGGCAAGTGACACAGGAGCGACAAAACTCCTTGGTATCTTCATTCATGTGGGGCCAGTGAAAGTGTGTGACAAGCCTGTCCCACGTTTTGTTCTGGCCTAAGTGACCTGCAAGGGGAATTTCATGGGCCAAGGTAAGAAGGAAACCTCTCTGAGACAAGGGGATGACCAGCCTCCTGGTTGCACCAGGCTTGGGGTCTCTTGACTCAGAGTACAGGATTCCATCATCCCAGTATACCTTGTGGGTACCTGTGGCATTCCCTGCAGCCTCAGCAGCAGCCTGCTGTCTGAGGGGTTCAAGTGAGGGGCAGTCCAACTGTGCCTTTCCCAGGTCTTCCCTGGAGGGTCCCCCTGAGCCCAGAAACCCAACCTGATCAGGTTCAAGCTCTTTAGGCTCAGTTTCCCTCAGTTCTTTGAGATCAGCCTCCTCAGAGACTTGATCCACAACCTGGGGCAAGGGGGAAGGCAATGCCTTATCCCTACTGCTCCTCTTCTTGGAAGGTGTCTGGTCCATTGTTCCAGGATCCAGCACCTGTTCAGTGGGGCATCTTTTGGCCTGTGACCTAGTCACAGCAAGGACATGGGCTGGCAAGCCTAACATTTCCATGTGAGTCCTCTGCTCCACTTCTGACCATAGGGATGTTTCCAAATCATTGCCCAACAGACATTCTACTGGGAGGTCTGAACTAACCACAACCTTCTTTGGGCCACTTACCCCTCCCCAGGAGAAATCAACAACTGCCATACTATGATTGGTAGTGACGTTGCTGGCATTGGTCACCAGGTAGTCTGCACCTGGCATGATCTGTCTAGGGAACACAAAGTTAGGTGTCACCATTGTGACACTGGCACAAGTGTCCCTGTAGGCCTGAGCCATTTTTCCGTTAATTAAAGGTGTCTGCCTGTATTTGCCCAAAGTATTGGGACTTGCATCAGGGGATATATCCACATTCCCTGTACAGACAAGGACAGCCTGAGTGAGTGTGCCAACTAAGTTGTCAGACCCCTCAGTTCCCAAGGTTAACCCAACTATTCCCTTGGGAGGTGCACTACCACTACTGACTGTACTAGGGGGTGCAGTTGCCTTAGGGGCTGTAGTGGTAGGAGTTTGCCCTCCTCGCTTGGTGCACTCACTAAACCAGTGAGACTTACTTTTACAGTATTGGCACCACCTTTTTGACTGGCCTTCTTGAGTCTTCTTTTTCTGCTGTGAAGCCTGACCCCCACCCTCTTTGGTTTGTTGGGGACCTGTTGAAGACTTCTGGTCATTTTGTTCATTCTTGTTACTACCCTTTTGGTCTGCTTTCTTCTGACCACCCTGGTTCTGAGTCTGGTTCTGCTTGACCCTTGTTCTGACCCATCTGTCTGCCTTCTTTCCCAATTCTTGGGGAGAGGTCAGATCTGAATCAACAAGGTGCTGATGCAACAACTGGTTCTGACAGTTATTTAAAATCTGTTCTCTCATGATCAGATTATACAACCCTGTGTAATCAGTAACCTTGCTACCCAGCAACCAGCCTTCCAAAGCCTTAGTGGCACAATCAACAAAGTCAGCCCAATCCTGAGACTGAATTTTCTGGGTGTCCCTGAACAGCAACCTGTACTGCTCAGTGGTTAAGCCAAACCCATCAACCAGTGTATTCTTCAGGACTTGGTAATTGTTAGCATCCTCAACTCTAGTAGTGAGGAGCTTATCTCTACCTTTGCCTTCAAAGGAGAGCCACAGTATAGCTGCCCACCGACTCTGGGGGATGCACTGGACAGTGCAGGCCCTCTCCAGAGCAGCCATCCATTTGTGGATGTCATCCCCTTGTTTAAAGGGGGGCACTATCTTACTCAGGTGTTTAGTGTCTAAACTCCTTTCTTTATCTCTAGGGAGATTGCTGCCACCAGTGGGAATTATCCCACTCATCCGCTGCTCTCTAGCAAAGGCAAGCTTCTCTTTGGCCAGGGCAAGTTTTTCCCTTTCAATCCTTAGATTAGCCTGTTTCATCCTTGCTTCATGTTCTCTTCTCTGAGGGGAAGTCAATCTCCTCTGGGGAGAAATCCTTCTCCTCTGAGAAGAGGCATTAGAGTGCAGAGATCTATTGGAGTCCCTAGAAGGAGATCTATCTCTCCTAACTCCAAGGTTAGGCCTCATTAGGGTCAGTACTGGGGGTCCCCCAGATCCTTCCCTAAGTAGGTCTAATTTGGCCCTAGTAAGTCTGCTGACTAGCTCAGGCCTGTTGTCTGCCTCATCCCCAGAGAGTTCCTCTTCTTCCTCCTCCTCAACTGCATTTTCAGTGTCAAGGAGGTCTGGATCACCAAGGGTACCCTCTAAGGCTGGCATACTCCCATCTGTATGAGAAGCTTTCCTAGCAACATATGTCTCTAAGAGACCTAACAGAAAGGGAGTGGTGGGGTTAGACCCCTGTTTCAATTTCCTGGAGGTACACAATCGTCTCAACTCCTGGAAACTGAGAGCTGCATATCTTGAGATGACCTGTGGAGGGTCACTAGGCACTAGGGGAGTCTCTGAAGACTCTCCATGGGTAGACACGCTTCTAGTGTGGTGTAAGTGATGCACCTACCTACACTATGGGTTTACCTACTGATCCCTTGCTAGAGTTGTAGTTTAGGGTGTGCTAAGCCCTAACACACTACAACAGCTGGTTCAGTAGAACTCAGAGTATTCTAAGTTAAGTTATATGTACCTATGTACCTATGTGATCTTTCAAATGATATTCTTAGGATACGTGTGTGGTAAAACAACAGCAAGCTCAAATCCCAACCGCTGCTCACCAATGTGAGAAGTTGGCCTGATATGCAGTGCTCACTATTCTAGTGATCACTATGTATCAGTCCAAACGATCCTTATTGATGATTGGTTGTAAGTCAACCTGATAGACCAGCTATCCTAGTAGCATGGACAAGAGCAGTCTTTAGGCTAAACTCTAGAGGGCGTGTTAAGCCAGCTGTTTTACCATCACATTTACCCCTTGAACACCAAGTGAAAGGACACCACACAAGTTGTTATGAAAATAAAAGTATATTTATTTATAACAGTACTACCCTGAACTCTTTATGAGTCAGGGAGCTAAGCACAATACAAAACTCTTAAGAAAACACTTTAAGTTGCACAATTTACACAAATGCCCGAGGGGCACGAAAAACCATATACTACAAAAGTGGAATGCGAATTACTAGCAGGTAAGTAACTATTCTCAGAAGCTTTGGGATCGCTAGGACTAGACTACTGAAACTTTAGATTGCGAGCAGGAGGCCTAGGGAGATCGGGTGCAGAGTGTGCACTCTCACGCGGGATGCGGAACAAAGTCTATGGAGGCTAGTAAAGGCAAAGTTAGTGTTATCGGACGAATCCGACTAGGTAGAGCTGAAACGAAAAAGGATCTGGACACTTAGATAGTTAAGCTATGCTGGAGCACCGAAATGCTTAGGTTACCTAGCCCAGGGGCTGCGGCTGCATAGGTCTGAAAAGACGTCGGGAATCCTCGTTGCAGTCTATGGAGCCTGAAAGAAGAAGTTGCTGGCAGGCGACCAGTGAAGATGTTCGATGTGATCCAAGCCTGGATCGATGAAGATGGAGACCTGTAAGCAGAGGGGACCAAGTCCTGAATCACTAGCCAGTGATTAGATGGGCACCAAGATGGCACCGGGCGAAGTCACCTCGACCAGGTGAGTGGGCGATGCTGGGCTCTGCAGTCTCTCGGACCAGGAGGCGTTGTCGGCGACCAGGATGGAGGGGCAAGCTGTCCCACGGTGGTATCTGCTGTCGACATCGCTGGACCCAGGATTTGGGCAACAACTCTTGGCAAATGCAAGCCAAAACGGTGGACACTAAATGGCGTCTGGGGTGGACCAGGAGGGTCCGGGGTGCTCCTCTGTTGGAGGGGAGCAAGGGCCAGTCTGGAGCAACCAGACCAGTGGTGTTGTCGTCGTGGTTCGTCGTCATAAGGGGCCACTAGCCAACAGGCGAGTGTCCTGGAAGACGCGGTGAGCAGCAAAGAGCAGAAGGGCCCCACGCAGATCTCGTGGATGCTGGAGGGCTGGACTTCGGTGCTGGAGCTGCTCAGGGTTGGGGCTTCTCAAACCCCAAAGCACTCACTCAAGGGTCCCTCGGTGGTCGTGCTGGGCAAGCGTCGTGCAGTCTTGAAGATGGCCGGTCCCTCGAGGTCTCGTCACACCCACGAATCTCAGCTGGGCTGATGATGCAGGTAGAGGTCAGAGGTGCCAGGGAAGCCGGTTCTCGTCGAGCTGGGCAGTCTTGATCCGGAGGAGAGACTTACAGCAAACCGCGATGCTTGGATGGTGCCTGCGGGTGCAGGGTGACGACTCCTTAGTCACAAGGGAGAAATCTTAGAAAGAAGTCTTGAGTTCCTTTCGTAGAAAGTAGTTTCAGGATTCAAAGATGATCTAATTTGGAAGGGGGCCTGCTCCTACCTTTATCCTGAGAAAAGGGGCTGGCACGCGACTAAGTCCTGCCCTATGGGTGGGACTAGGAGAGGGGTGGTTATACCCCTCTCCTTTGTCCGGTCTCTCCCCAGCTCAGGGGCTGGTATGCCCCAGGAACTGGTTTGAGCCGGCATATGCACAGTGAGCACCGGGGTGCCACTTGCAGTCACCTTCCTCTATAGCCCTGCCTACCTGGGATACACAAAACCCTGTCTGGGATGGTGCTAGCACCGCCCCTGACAGGAAACCCTTTGTCCAAGCACTCCTCGCTGGAAGGACTCCCAGCAGCAGGAGGTCAGACTTGTGTCTCGGTGGCAGCATCCATTTTGTGGAGCTGAGGCTATGTTCAACTTTAACCGGGGTTACAGGCTACCAACATGTCTTCTCCCTCTAGAGGGGTGGAATGCTACCCCCGTCGCCAGAACTGGCGAGGGGGTAGTATTCCAAAGCGTATGACACCTTACACGACATGTTTAGATAATGTCAGACCAAAGTTACCATAACCGCGAGGATTATAAGGCACTTAAGAGTATATTGTCTGACGCTATCATGGAAACGGCTAAGGGATAGATCCCGAAAGCCGCAGACAGGCTCAGCTCATGCCAGAGCACCATCTCACACGATTCCAAGCACTCTGCCTTCAGGATTGTTAAGGCCTGCCATAGGAGTGACTGATAGGAGATCTGTGTGCCCATTCTAGGTTTAGATATAGGTATACTATATCTAGAGCAGTGGTGATTACACCTCCTTGCCCCCAGCTGTCAAGCAGCCCGTTGTGTCTGTTTAGTTAGTCAGCCCAGGGGTGGCATAATACATGCTGCAGCCCCTGGGAGACTTCTGGGTGCACCTCTGCCCTGTGTACAGGGACTTGGAGAGGGCCCAGTGCCAATTCAGTACCTGGGTACAATTTGGAATAGAGAGAACAGCTAGGCTGTGGGTCTGATTAGCAGGCCCACAGCCAGGGAAAGTCGTAAACCAGTGAAGCAAAAAGCAAAAATCTGGGTGATCATAGGATTGCAGACCCTACTCTCCTACATGACCCCCCCCAAACTTTGTGACAATAAGCTAACCTTGACCAGGTGAGTCTTCTTGCTCTAAGTGGAAATACCTGGAGAGCCCATCAGCATTGCCATGATCAGTACCAGGTCTATGCTCCACTGTAAAATCCATCCCCTGTAGGGAAATGGACCACCTAAGTAGTTTGGGGTTTTCACCCTTCATCTGATTTAGCCATAAGAGGGGCTTATGGTCGGTCTGAATCTTGAAGTGAGTGCCAAACAAGTATGACCTCAACTTCTTCAGGGCCCACACCACAGCAAAGGCCTCCCTCTCAATAGCTGACCAATTTTTCTCTCTGGGGGTCAGCCTTCTGCTAATAAAAGCAATAGGCTGGTCGTTACCATCAAAATTCAGCTGAGATAGAACAGCTCCCACACCCAACTCAGAAGCATCTGTTTGGACAATGAAGGTCTTGGAGTAGTCTGGACTCTTTAGGATAGGTGCTGTGCACATGGCCTGCTTTAGGTCATCAAATGCTTTCTGACAGCTTGCTGTCCACTGAACTTTCTTTGGCATCTTTTTACTTGTCAGGTCATTAAGTGGAGTCACAATGGACCCATAATTCTTGACAAATTTTCTATAGTAACCAGTCAGGCCCAAGAAAGCTCGAACCTGAGTCTGGGTGGTTGGAGGAGCCCAGTCCTTGATGGCCTGTATCTTGCTCTCCAATGGCTGAACCTGGCCTCCACCTACAAGGTGGCCCAGGTATACAACCTGTGTCTGCCCTATCTGGCACTTGGTGGCCTTGATAGTGAGACCTGCCTTTTGCAGTGCCTCTAACACTTTCCTCAGGTGGACCAGGTGATCCTCCCAGGTGGAACTAAAGACAGCTATATCATCAAGATATGCTGCACAGAAGTCATCCAACCCAGTGAGAACTTGATTCACCAGCCTTTGGAAGGTGGCAGGTGCATTTTTCAAACCAAAGGGCATTACCACAAACTGATAATGCCCACCAGGGGTAGAAAATGCTGTTTTGGGTTTGGCCTCCTCAGCTAACCTGATTTGCCAATACCCAGCTGTCAGGTCAAATGTACTTAAGTAATTGGCAGAAGCCAATCTATCTATAAGTTCATCTGCTCTTGGTATTGGGTGAGTATGCACAAGGGGGTGTACCCATGTATAGTCACTGGGACCTGGGTGGAATATGTACTAGAAGGAAGGGGTCCCAGTGTATCAAGGGAACTAATTAAATAATTGAAAAGTAATCATTCAAAAGACAAATGTTTTCAGATCCACACGGTTTAATTCACAGTGGGATAGAGTATCATATACACATAATAGAATGCAATAAACTGTATTAACGTCATACAGTGCCCCAAAGTGGGAGAGGGAACGTGATAGTGAGGATAGCGTGAAGTGAAGGGATTAGGTGACAGTAAAATCAGTTGTTTAAGCATATATACGTGACACCAATGCGGTGGCAACAACTTGTATATCACATAATAACTTGTTCGAAAACAGGCATACTACACCAGGTACAGCATATATACAATATTGGTGTGTAGTTGCCACAATAAAACCAAACAGTCGACGTTTCGACCCTCTTGAAGTTGCAGGATCGTTTTAACCTTGCTGTAGGGTCTTCATCAGGACCAGGGGGTGGGGGCAAAGGACCTAATGGGGATATAGTAATTCCAAATTAGAGGGTGGTAATCAACCTCTGAATTAACACATAGGTAGAGACACAATTGGGCTTGGGTCGAGCCAAAAGTTGACCGACTTACATCGTTAGTTGAAAAATAAACGTTACGTATGCAGTTAAACCAGATTTAAGAATGGGCCTGGAAATGGGAAACCGTACGGGCCGCTACAACAGCATTTGCAGACAATGGCACCCCAAATGAGACCATCCAACATATATGGAGGATATGTATGTACATCACCATGTAGTAAAAACGACATAATCCTTATGGAACAGAGAACCACGTGCGCCGCTACAAATGCATTAGCAGACAGCGATGACACAAAATTGAGTGCAAAGGAGTTGGTTAAAAACAAGCAGATGTGTCGTAGGGACCTGTATTTGTGGCCGGAGGTCGGCATGAATCACTAACGTTTGGATTAAAACATGAATTGCTACAAGAGGCAGTGCGCATTCACGTGGCCTACTGTAGATGCCGCGCGTGGTGGAGCCGCCGAGTTAATTTAACTGGGAACATAGTCTATATTATGCACAGGGGAGAATAGCTAATGGCTGGACAGGGCCATCTGGGAGACGCTTACCGCAAGTCAGCGTGTTGCTTGGCTCTCAGACGGCGGATACAATGAGTTGGAAACAAGTGGATGAATACCGCATCTGTAAAAGAGCGAGCAATGTAAACTAAGGTCCGACAGCGGCTGATTGGGAGATCCAATTCAGCCACTTTGCGATTATAAGCACAGCGCTTTGGTGAACAATTACATTAAAATGGAAAGACCGGCAGCTTACCAGTTAGCGGCGGTACATCGGATGACACTGAACGGGATTGCACAATCGTCAATGGCAGGCTTAATGCTCTGCGGGATGGGTCTGTGGGATAAAAATATTATTAAATTAAATAATTGGGGCCGGTCGCGGCTATCAGGGAGGAGCTGCGGGGCCGGTAGACGGAATCATCCCACATGTAAAATAAAATAAAATGAAACGGGCGGCTTACCGATTTGGGCGGCAACAGAGTATCGCAGTGATCGGTAATATTCTGGGTCGGCGATTTCAAGCTGATTAGTAAGCGAGTTGAGTCTGTGGGAGTGAGAAGGGGAAGGATGATAAATCGTATTGTTTATCAGAGGGAAACGGGAGCGGGCTAGCAAAGGAAAGTGACTTACTCGGTAAATTGCTCTGTGTTACTCCGTGAGCGAGATGCAGTGCGAGTGCCGCGTTTCCTGGTTAGATATGGGAGTCATGGAAACGGGTCAGCTAGGGGGAGTAAAGCTAGTGAAAAGACTAACAGGTCAGGCATGTTCCCGGTGAGACTGAACCAAAAGGCAGATGTTATCGAATGGTCAACATTGTAAAAGAGTACAAAATGAGATGGAGAGACCCATTGTAATAAATAAATTGCAAAATATACAAACAGACATATAAACCAAAGCTCAACATTTGGCATTAGTAACAGAAGGGCAACATGTAAAAGTATTCAGCGATTAATTTAAAGTAACCTCATGTCAATTGCTATGGTTAACAGAGCGTACCTCTCAGACATGAGGGTATAGGCTCTGTACGTGAACAGATGTAGCATATGATCAGCAATATATGACAATAAAATGGCTGAAGCGTGGACCCACCATGGAAGGTAAAGCAAGACAGACAGCTTGTAATAAAAAATCAGATTAACTAAGGTAATGTGGCCAATTGGGAGAATGAACTATCGGATTCATTAAGGCCAGTTTCAATGGAGTTGAAAAAGTACATCCACTTTATTTCTCGTATATTGAGAATGTTAGAAATGTTGCCTCCACGTGGTCCCAGTGTGACTTTTTCAATGACCAACCATCGTAGGCTCTCAGGTGGGTGGTTGCTCACTTTGAAATGTTCCACCAGTGGTGCCCCTTCGACCTCACAACGAATGCGGCTCATGTGTTGCAATATGCGTGCCTTGATTTTCTGTTGGGTCTGCCCGATGTAGATCTTCTGGCATGGACATAGAATGGCATAAATGACGTTGTTGGAGTTGCAATTACTGAAACATTTCAATTTCACAGTTAGATGAAGATAAGTGAAGTCTTTGGTCTGTATCGTCAGATCACAGGCCTTGCAGTGGCCGCATTTGGAGTGACCCATTACAGGTGGTAAGTTCCACAGAGTATTGATCGTGGGTTGACTCTCAGGAGATAGGAATGAATTTACGACATGATCCCTGATGCATTTGGCTTTCTTGAATGCATGAAGCGGAGTCTGGGGTTGTTTAATGTCATCGGCAACCAAATGCCAGTGTTTGTTGATAATTTTTTTGATGCTATTGCTCTTAGTGCTGAACGTCGTCACACAGACAATTCGGTTTTCTTGCTGTTCCATTCTGTTTTTGGGTACAAGTAGTTCCTCTCGGGGGTAGAACCAGGCACGTTTGCGGGCCTTTTTAATCAAACGTCTAGGATAGCCACGGCTCAGTAGACGGTTCGATAGATCCTGAGACTCAGAGAAATAGTCATCCTTGGTGGAGCAGTTGCGGCGTATCCTGAGGAATTGCCCGAAGGGCAGGTTATCCCTAAGGGCACGCGGATGATGGCTGCTGTAAGCCAATAAGGAGTTCCTCTCAGCTTGTTTGCGAAACAATTTGGTGCAAAGTCTACCAGATTCATGATATATTGTGACATCCAAAAAGTCGATAGAGTTGCTGTCTGATGTGATGGTGAATTTAACGTGCTGGGATTGCTCATTGAGCCACGTAAAGAAAATGTTCAATTGGTCTTGGTTACCATTCCATATCAACAGGATGTCGTCGATGTACCGTACCCAAAGGCCGACTTGATCTCTGAATGGGTTATGTTGGCTGAGAACAGTGTTGCAGCTTGGTATTGGGTGGGCATCAGTCTTAGTGACTGCATTGAGGCCTCTGTAGTCTACGCAAAACCTCATCTCTTTCTTACCACCCTGGGTGTGAGGCTTTGGCACTAGAACTACTGGGCTAGCCCAAGGGCTATCTGAGGGCTCAATGACTCCCAGCTCCAACATTTTCTGCACTTCTGTCTTGATGCAGTCTCTGACATGATCAGGCTGTCTGTAGATTTTACTCTTGACAGGCAGACTGTCTCCAGTGTCCACCTCATGGATACACCAATTAGTTTGACTGGGTGTCAGAGAGAACATATGTCTAAAGGATTGCAGAACTTGTCTACAATCCTGTTGCTGATGTTCAGAGAGGCTGCCACAAAAGACAACACCATCTACTGATCCATCATCAGGATTCTGAGTGAGCAGGTCTGGGAGAGGGTCACTCTCTTCCTCCTGTCCCTCATCTTTGCCATGAGCAAGCCCATGTCCTTCCTGTCGACATATGCCTTGAGCCTGTTTACATGGAGCACCCTGAGGGGGCTCCTGGGAGTTCCAAGGTCCACCAGGTAGGTGACCTCTCCCTTTTGCTCAATGATTGTGTGGGGCCCAGACCATTTGTCTTTGAGTGCTGCTGGGGCCACTGGCTCCAGCACCCACACCTTCTGTCCAGGCTTGTACAGAGTCAGGACAGCCTTTTGGTCATGCCAAGCTTTTTGGAGTACTTGGCTTGCCTCAAGGTTTTTAGATGCCTTTTCCATGTACTCAGCCATCCTGGAGCGGAGACCAAGTACATAGTCCACAATGTTTGTTCAAGGCTTTTTGAGAGGTCTCTCCCATCCTTCCTTTACCAAACAAAGGGGTCCTCTTACAGGATGCCCAAACAGAAGTTCAAAAGGGCTGTAGCCAACCCCCTTCTGTGGGACCTCTCTGTAAGCAAACAAGAGGCAGGGTATCAGGACATCCCATCTCCTTCTGAGGGGTTCAGGTAGTCCATGAATCATCCCTTTGAGGGTCCTGTTGAATCTCTCAACAAGCCCATTGCACTGTGGGTGATAGGGTGTGGTGAACTTGTAGTTGACACCACATTCCTTCCACATTGCAGTCAGATATCCTGACATGAAGTTTGCACCTCTGTCAGAGACGACCTCCTTAGGGAACCCCACTCTGGAGAACACTCCAATTAGGGCTCTTGCCACAACAGGTGCTGTAGTGGTCCTAAGGGGTATAGCTTCAGGATACCTGGTGGCATGATTCACTACCACCAGTATAAACTTGTGCCCTGATGCTGTCTGGGGTTCCATTGGACCAACAATGTCAATCCCCACTCTCTCAATGGCTACCCCCACCACAGGTAGTGGTATGAGGGGGGCCTTTGTTGTGCCACCTGACTTACCACTGGCTTGGCAAGTGACACAGGAGCGACAAAACTCCTTGGTATCTTCATTCATGTGGGGCCAGTGAAAGTGTGTGACAAGCCTGTCCCACGTTTTGTTCTGGCCTAAGTGACCTGCAAGGGGAATTTCATGGGCCAAGGTAAGAAGGAAACCTCTCTGAGAATAGGGGATGACAAGCCTCCAGGTTGAACCAGGCTTGGGGTCTCTTGACTCAGAGTACAGGAGTCCATCATCCCAGTATACCTTGTGGGTACCTGTGGCATTCCCTGCAGCCTCAGCAGCAGCCTGCTGTCTGAGGGGTTCAAGTGAGGGGCAGTCCAACTGTGCCTTTCCCAGGTCTTCCCTGGAGGGTCCCCCTGAGCCCAGAAACCCAACCTGATCAGGTTCAAGCTCTTTAGGCTCAGTTTCCCTCAGTTCTTTGAGATCAGCCTCCTCAGAGACTTGATCCACAACCTGGGGCAAGGGGGAAGGCAATGCCTTATCCCTACTGCTCCTCTTCTTGGAAGGTGTCTGGTCCATTGTTCCAGGATCCAGCACCTGTTCAGTGGGGCATCTTTTGGCCTGTGACCTAGTCACAGCAAGGACATGGGCTGGCAAGCCTAACATTTCCATGTGAGTCCTCTGCTCCACTTCTGACCATAGGGATGTTTCCAAATCATTGCCCAACAGACATTCTACTGGGAGGTCTGAACTAACCACAACCTTCTTTGGGCCACTTACCCCTCCCCAGGAGAAATCAACAACTGCCATACTATGATTGGTAGTGACGTTGCTGGCATTGGTCACCAGGTAGTCTGCACCTGGCATGATCTGTCCAGGGAACACAAAGTTAGGTGTCACCATTGTGACACTGGCACAAGTGTCCCTGTAGGCCTGAGCCATTTTTCCATTAATGAAAGGTGTCTGCCTGTATTTGCCCAAAGTATTGGGACTTGCATCAGGGGATATATCCACATCCCCTGTACAGACAAGGACAGCCTGAGTGAGTGTGCCAACTAAGTTGTCAGACCCCTCAGTTCCCAAGGTTAACCCAACTATTCCCTTGGGAGGTGCACTACCACTACTGACTGTACTAGGGGGTGCAGTTGCCTTAGGGGCTGTAGTGGTAGGAGTTTGCCCTCCTCGCTTGGTGCACTCACTAAACCAGTGAGACTTACTTTTACAGTATTGGCACCACCTTTTTGACTGGCCTTCTTGAGTCTTCTTTTTCTGCTGTGAAGCCTGACCCCCACCCTCTTTGGTTTGTTGGGGACCTGTTGAAGACTTCTGGTCATTTTGTTCATTCTTGTTACTACCCTTTTGGTCTGCTTTCTTCTGACCACCCTGGTTCTGAGTCTGGTTCTGCTTGACCCTTGTTCTGACCCATCTGTCTGCCTTCTTTCCCAATTCTTGGGGAGAGGTCAGATCTGAATCAACAAGGTGCTGATGCAACAACTGGTTCTGACAGTTATTTAAAATCTGTTCTCTCATGATCAGATTATACAACCCTGTGTAATCAGTAACCTTGCTACCCAGCAACCAGCCTTCCAAAGCCTTAGTGGCAGAATCAACAAAGTCAGCCCAATCCTGAGACTGAATTTTCTGGGTGTCCCTGAACAGCAACCTGTACTGCTCAGTGGTTAAGCCAAACCCATCAACCAGTGTATTCTTCAGGACTTGGTAATTGTTAGCATCCTCAACTCTAGTAGTGAGGAGCTTATCTCTACCTTTGCCTTCAAAGGAGAGCCACAGTATAGCTGCCCACTGACTCTGGGGGATGCACTGGACAGTGCAGGCCCTCTCCAGAGCAGCCATCCATTTGTGGATGTCATCCCCTTGTTTAAAGGGGTCACTATCTTACTCAGGTGTTTAGTGTCTAAACTCCTTTCTTTATCTCTAGGGAGATTGCTGCCACCAGTGGGAATTATCCCACTCATCTGCTGCTCTCTAGCAAAGGCAAGCTTCTCTTTGGCCAGGGCAAGTTCTTCCCTTTCAATCCTTAGATTAGCCTGTTTCATCCTTGCTTCATGTTCTCTTCTCTGAGGGGAAGTCAATCTCCTCTGGGGAGAAATCCTTCTCCTCTGAGAAGTGGCATTAGAGTGCAGAGATCTATTGGAGTCCCTAGAAGGAGATCTATCTCTCCTAACTCCAAGGTTAGGCCTCATTAGGGTCAGTACTGGGGGTCCCCCAGATACTTCCCTAAGTAGGTCTAATTTGGCCCTAGTAAGTCTGCTGACTAGCTCAGGCCTGTTGTCTGCCTCATCCCCAGAGAGTTCCTCTTCTTCCTCCTCCTCAACTGCATTTTCAATGTCAAGGAGGTCTGGATCACCAAGGGTACCCTCTAAGGCTGGCATACTCCCATCTGTATGAGAAGCTTTCCTAGCAACATATGTCTCTAAGAGACCTAACAGAAAGGGAGTGGTGGGGTTAGACCCCTGTTTCAATTTCCTGGAGGTACATAATCGTCTCAACTCCTGGAAACTGAGAGCTGCATATCTTGAGATGACCTGTGGAGGGTCACTAGGCACTAGGGGAGTCTCTGAAGACTCTCCATGGGTAGACACGCTTCTAGTGTGGTGTAAGTGATGCACCTACCTACACTATGGGTTTACCTACTGATCCCTTGCTAGAGTTGTAGTTTAGGGTGTGCTAAGCCCTAACACACTACAACAGCTGGTTCAGTAGAACTCAGAGTATTCTAAGTTAAGTTATATGTACCTATGTACCTATGTGATCTTTCAAATGATATTCTTAGGATACGTGTGTGGTAAAACAACAGCAAGCTCAAATCCCAACCGCTGCTCACCAATGTGAGAAGTTGGCCTGATATGCAGTGCTCACTATTCTAGTGATCACTATGTATCAGTCCAAACGACCCTTATTGATGATTGGTTGTAAGTCAACTTGATAGACCAGCTATCCTAGTAGCATGGACAAGAGCAGTCTTTAGGCTAAACTCTAGAGGGCGTGTTAAGCCAGCTGTTTTACCATCACATTTACCCCTTGAACACCAAGTGAAAGGACACCACACAAGTTGTTATGAAAATAAAAGTATATTTATTTATAACAGTACTACCCTGAACTCTTTATGAGTCAGGGAGCTAAGCACAATACAAAACTCTTAAGAAAACACTTTAAGTTGCACAATTTACACAAATGCCCGAGGGGCACGAAAAACCATAAACTACAAAAGTGGAATGCGAATTACTAGCAGGTAAGTAACTATTCTCAGAGGCTTTGGGATCGCTAGGACTAGACTACTGAAACTTTAGATTGCGAGCAGGAGGCCTAGGGAGATCGGGTGCAGAGTGTGCACTCTCACGCGGGATGCGGAACAAAGTCTATGGAGGCTAGTAAAGGCAAAGTTAGTGTTATCGGACGAATCCGACTAGGTAGAGCTGAAACGAAAAAGGATCTGGACACTTAGATAGTTAAGCTATGCTGGAGCACCGAAATGCTTAGGTTACCTAGCCCAGGGGCTGCGGCTGCATAGGTCTGAAAAGACGTCGGGAATCCTCGTTGCAGTCTATGGAGCCTGAAAGAAGAAGTTGCTGGCAGGCGACCAGTGAAGATGTTCGATGTGATCCAAGCCTGGATCGATGAAGATGGAGACCTGTAAGCAGAGGGGACCAAGTCCTGAATCACTAGCCAGTGATTAGATGGGCACCAAGATGGCACCGGGCGAAGTCACCTCGACCAGGTGAGTGGGCGATGCTGGGCTCTGCAGTCTCTCGGACCAGGAGGCGTTGTCGGCGACCAGGATGGAGGGGCAAGCTGTCCCACGGTGGTATCTGCTGTCGACGTCGCTGGACCCAGGATTTGGGCAACAACTCTTGGCAAATGCAAGCCCACGCGGTGGACTCAAAAGGGCGTCTGGGGTGGACCAGGAGGGTCCGGGGTGCTCCTCTGTTGGAGGGGAGCAAGGGCCAGTCTGGAGCAACCAGACCAGTGGTGTTGTCGTCGTGGTTCGTCGTCAGAAGGGGCCACTAGCCAACAGGCAAGTGTCCTGGAAGACGCGGTGAGCAGCAAAGAGCAGAAGGGCCCCACGCAGATCTCGTGGATGCTGGAGGGCTGGACTTCGGTGCTGGAGCTGCTCAGGGTTGGGGCTTCTCAAACCCCAAAGCACTCACTCAAGGGTCCCTCGGTGGTCGTGCTGGGCAAGCGTCGTGCAGTCTTGAAGATGGCCGGTCCCTCGAGGTCTCGTCACACCCACGAATCTCAGCTGGGCTGATGATGCAGGTAGAGGTCAGAGGTGCCAGGGAAGCCGGTTCTCGTCGAGCTGGGCAGTCTTGATCCGGAGGAGAGACTTACAGCAAACCGCGATGCTTGGATGGTGCCTGCGGGTGCAGGGTGACGACTCCTTAGTCACAAGGGAGAAATCTTAGGAAGAAGTCTTGAGTTCCTTTCGTAGAAAGTAGTTTCAGGATTCAAAGATGATCTAATTTGGAAGGGGGCCTGCTCCTACCTTTATCCTGAGAAAAGGGGCTGGCACGCGACTAAGTCCTGCCCTATGGGTGGGACTAGGAGGGGGGTGGTTATACCCCTCTCCTTTGTCCGGTCTCTCCCCAGCTCAGGGGCTGGTGTGCCCCAGGAACTGGTTTGAGCCGGCATATGCACAGTGAGCACCGGGGTGCCACTTGCAGTCACCTTCTTCTATAGCCCTGCCTACCTGGGATACACAAAACCCTGTCTGGGATGGTGCTAGCACCGCCCCTGACAGGAAACCCTTTGTCCAAGCACTCCTCGCTGGAAGGACTCCCAGCAGCAGGAGGTCAGACTTGTGTCTCGGTGGCAGCATCCGTTTTGTGGAGCTGAGGATATGTTCAACTTTAACCGGGGTTACAGGCTACCAACATGTCTTCTCCCTCTAGAGGGGTGGAATGCTACCCCCGTCGCCAGAACTGGCGAGGGGGTAGTATTCCAAAGCGTATGACACCTTACACGACATGTTTAGATAATGTCAGACCAAAGTTACCATAACCGCGAGGATTATAAGGCACTTAAGAGTATATTGTCTGACGCTATCATGGAAACGGCTAAGGGATAGATCCCGAAAGCCGCAGACAGGCTCAGCTCATGCCAGAGCACCATCTCACACGATTCAAAGCACTCTGCCTTCAGGATTGTTAAGGCCTGCCATAGGAGTGACTGATAGGAGATCTGTGTGCCCATTCTAGGTTTAGATATAGGTATACTATATCTAGAGCAGTGGTGATTACACCTCCTTGCCCCCAGCTGTCAAGCAGCCCGTTGTGTCTGTTTAGTTAGTCAGCCCAGGGGTGGCATAATACATGCTGCAGCCCCTGGGAGACTTCTGGGTGCACCTCTGCCCTGTGTACAGGGACTTGGAGAGGGCCCAGTGCCAATTCAGTACCTGGGTACAATTTGGAATAGAGAGAACAGCTAGGCTGTGGGTCTGATTAGCAGGCCCACAGCCTGGGAAAGTCGTAAACCAGTGAAGCAAAAAGCAAAAATCTGGGTGATCATAGGATTGCAGACCCGACTCTCCTACATGACCCCCCCCAAACTTTGGGACAATAAGCTAACCTTGACCAGGTGAGTCTTCTTGCTCTAAGTGGAAATACCTGGAGAGCCCATCAGCATTGCCATGATCAGTACCAGGTCTATGCTCCACTGTAAAATCCATCCCCTGTAGGGAAATGGACCACCTAAGTAGTTTGGGGTTTTCACCCTTCATCTGATTTAGCCATAAGAGGGGCTTATGGTCGGTCTGAATCTTGAAGTGAGTGCCAAACAAGTATGACCTCAACTTCTTCAGGGCCCACACCACAGCAAAGGCCTCCCTCTCAATAGCTGACCAATTTTTCTCTCTGGGGGTCAGCCTTCTGCTAATAAAAGCAATGGGCTGGTCGTTACCATCAAAATTCAGCTGAGATAGAACAGCTCCCACACCCAACTCAGAAGCATCTGTTTGGACAATGAAGGTCTTGGAGTAGTCTGGACTCTTTAGGATAGGTGCTGTGCACATGGCCTGCTTTAGGTCATCAAATGCTTTCTGACAGCTTGCTGTCCACTGAACTTTCTTTGGCATCTTTTTACTTGTCAGGTCATTAAGTGGAGTCACAATGGACCCATAAGTCTTGACAAATTTTCTATAGTAACCAGTCAGGCCCAAGAAAGCTCGAACCTGAGTCTGGGTGGTTGGAGGAGCCCAGTCCTTGATGGCCTGTATCTTGCTCTCCAATGGCTGAACCTGGCCTCCACCTACAAGGTGGCCCAGGTATACAACCTGTGTCTGCCCTATCTGGTACTTGGTGGCCTTGATAGTGAGACCTGCCTTTTGCAGTGCCTCTAACACTTTCCTCAGGTGGACCAGGTGATCCTCCCAGGTGGAACTAAAGACAGCTATATCATCAAGATATGCTGCACAGAAGTCATCCAACCCAGTGAGAACTTGATTCACCAGCCTTTGGAAGGTGGCAGGTGCATTTTTCAAACCAAAGGGCATTACCACAAACTGATAATGCCCACCAGGGGTAGAAAATGCTGTTTTGGGTTTGGCCTCCTCAGCTAACCTGATTTGCCAATACCCAGCTGTCAGGTCAAATGTACTTAAGTAATTGGCAGAAGCCAATCTATCTATAAGTTCATCTCCTCTTGGTATTGGGTGGGCATCAGTCTTAGTGACTGCATTGAGGCCTCTGTAGTCTACGCAAAACCTCATCTCTTTCTTACCACCCTGGGTGTGAGGCTTTGGCACTAGAACTACTGGGCTAGCCCAAGGGCTATCTGAGGGCTCAATGACTCCCAGCTCCAACATTTTCTGCACTTCTGTCTTGATGCAGTCTCTGACATGATCAGGCTGTCTGTAGATTTTACTCTTGACAGGCAGACTGTCTCCAGTGTCCACCTCATGGATACACCAATTAGTTTGACTGGGTGTCAGAGAGAACATATCTCTAAAGGATTGCAGAACTTGTCTACAATCCTGTTGCTGATGTTCAGAGAGGCTGCCACAAAAGACAACACCATCTACTGATCCATCATCAGGATTCTGAGTGAGCAGGTCTGGGAGAGGGTCACTCTCTTCCTCCTGTCCCTCATCTTTGCCATGAGCAAGCCCATGTCCTTCCTGTCGACATATGCCTTGAGCCTGTTTACATGGAGCACCCTGAGGGGGCTCCTGGGAGTTCCAAGGTCCACCAGGTAGGTGACCTCTCCCTTTTGCTCAATGATTGTGTGGGGCCCAGACCATTTGTCTTTGAGTGCTGCTGGGGCCACTGGCTCCAGCACCCACACCTTCTGTCCAGGCTTGTACAGAGTCAGGACAGCCTTTTGGTCATGCCAAGCTTTTTGGAGTTCTTGGCTTGCCTCAAGGTTTTTAGATGCCTTTTCCATGTACTCAGCCATCCTGGAGCGGAGACCAAGTACATAGTCCACAATGTTTGTTCAAGGCTTTTTGAGAGGTCTCTCCCATCCTTCCTTTACCAAACAAAGGGGTCCTCTTACAGGATGCCCAAACAGAAGTTCAAAAGGGCTGTAGCCAACCCCCTTCTGTGGGACCTCTCTGTAAGCAAACAAGAGGCAGGGTATCAGGACATCCCATCTCCTTCTGAGGGGTTCAGGTAGTCCATGAATCATCCCTTTGAGGGTCCTGTTGAATCTCTCAACAAGCCCATTGCACTGTGGGTGATAGGGTGTGGTGAACTTGTAGTTGACACCACATTCCTTCCACATTGCAGTCAGATATCCTGACATGAAGTTTGCACCTCTGTCAGAGACGACCTCCTTAGGGAACCCCACTCTGGAGAACACTCCAATTAGGGCTCTTGCCACAACAGGTGCTGTAGTGGTCCTAAGGGGTATAGCTTCAGGATACCTGGTGGAATGATTCACTACCACCAGTATAAACTTGTGCCCTGATGCTGTCTGGGGTTCCATTGGACCAACAATGTCAATCCCCACTCTCTCAATGGCTACCCCCACCACAGGTAGTGGTATGAGGGGGGCCTTTGTTGTGCCACCTGACTTACCACTGGCTTGGCAAGTGACACAGGAGCGACAAAACTCCTTGGTATCTTCATTCATGTGGGGCCAGTGAAAGTGTGTGACAAGCCTGTCCCACGTTTTGTTCTGGCCTAAGTGACCTGCAAGGGGAATTTCATGGGCCAAGGTAAGAAGGAAACCTCTCTGAGACAAGGGGATGACCAGCCTCCTGGTTGAACCAGGCTTGGGGTCTCTTGACTCAGAGTACAGGAGTCCATCATCCCAGTATACCTTGTGGGTACCTGTGGCATTCCCTGCAGCCTCAGCAGCAGCCTGCTGTCTGAGGGGTTCAAGTGAGGGGCAGTCCAACTGTGCCTTTCCCAGGTCTTCCCTGGAGGGTCCCCCTGAGCCCAGAAACCCAACCTGATCAGGTTCAAGCTCTTTAGGCTCAGTTTCCCTCAGTTCTTTGAGATCAGCCTCCTCAGAGACTTGATCCACAACCTGGGGCAAGGGGGAAGGCAATGCCTTATCCCTACTGCTCCTCTTCTTGGAAGGTGTCTGGTCCATTGTTCCAGGATCCAGCACCTGTTCAGTGGGGCATCTTTTGGCCTGTGACCTAGTCACAGCAAGGACATGGGCTGGCAAGCCTAACATTTCCATGTGAGTCCTCTGCTCCACTTCTGACCATAGGGATGTTTCCAAATCATTGCCCAACAGACATTCTACTGGGAGGTCTGAACTAACCACAACCTTCTTTGGGCCACTTACCCCTCCCCAGGAGAAATCAACAACTGCCATACTATGATTGGTAGTGACGTTGCTGGCATTGGTCACCAGGTAGTCTGCACCTGGCATGATCTGTCCAGGGAACACAAAGTTAGGTGTCACCATTGTGACACTGGCACAAGTGTCCCTGTAGGCCTGAGCCATTTTTCCATTAATTAAAGGTGTCTGCCTGTATTTGCCCAAAGTATTGGGACTTGCATCAGGGGATATATCCACATCCCCTGTACAGACAAGGACAGCCTGAGTGAGTGTGCCAACTAAGTTGTCAGACCCCTCAGTTCCCAAGGTTAACCCAACTATTCCCTTGGGAGGTGCACTACCACTACTGACTGTACTAGGGGGTGCAGTTGCCTTAGGGGCTGTAGTGGTAGGAGTTTGCCCTCCTCGCTTGGTGCACTCACTAAACCAGTGAGACTTACTTTTACAGTATTGGCACCACCTTTTTGACTGGCCTTCTTGAGTCTTCTTTTTCTGCTGTGAAGCCTGACCCCCACCCTCTTTGGTTTGTTGGGGACCTGTTGAAGACTTCTGGTCATTTTGTTCATTCTTGTTACTACCCTTTTGGTCTGCTTTCTTCTGACCACCCTGGTTCTGAGTCTGGTTCTGCTTGACCCTTGTTCTGACCCATCTGTCTGCCTTCTTTCCCAATTCTTGGGGAGAGGTCAGATCTGAATCAACAAGGTGCTGATGCAACAACTGGTTCTGACAGTTATTTAAAATCTGTTCTCTCATGATCAGATTATACAACCCTGTGTAATCAGTAACCTTGCTACCCAGCAACCAGCCTTCCAAAGCCTTAGTGGCAGAATCAACAAAGTCAGCCCAATCCTGAGACTGAATTTTCTGGGTGTCCCTGAACAGCAACCTGTACTGCTCAGTGGTTAAGCCAAACCCATCAACCAGTGTATTCTTCAGGACTTGGTAATTGTTAGCATCCTCAACTCTAGTAGTGAGGAGCTTATCTCTACCTTTGCCTTCAAAGGAGAGCCACAGTATAGCTGCCCACTGACTCTGGGGGATGCACTGGACAGTGCAGGCCCTCTCCAGAGCAGCCATCCATTTGTGGATGTCATCCCCTTGTTTAAAGGGGGCACTATCTTACTCAGGTGTTTAGTGTCTAAACTCCTTTCTTTATCTCTAGGGAGATTGCTGCCACCAGTGGGAATTATCCCACTCATCTGCTGCTCTCTAGCACAGGCAAGCTTCCCTTTGGCCAGGGCAAGTTCTTCCCTTTCAATCCTTAGATTAGCCTGTTTCATCCTTGCTTCATGTTCTCTTCTCTGAGGGGAAGTCAATCTCCTCTGGGGAGAAATCCTTCTCCTCTGAGAAGAGGCATTAGAGTGCAGAGATCTATTGGAGTCCCTAGAAGGAGATCTATCTCTCCTAACTCCAAGGTTAGGCCTCATTAGGGTCAGTACTGGGGGTCCCCCAGATCCTTCCCTAAGTAGGTCTAAGTTGGCCCTAGTAAGTCTGCTGACTAGCTCAGGCCTGTTGTCTGCCTCATCCCCAGAGAGTTCCTCTTCTTCCTCCTCCTCAACTGCATTTTCAGTGTCAAGGAGGTCTGGATCACCAAGGGTACCCTCTAAGGCTGGCATACTCCCATATGTATGAGAAGCTTTCCTAGCATCAAATGTCTCTAAGAGACCTAACAGAAAGGGAGTGGTGGGGTTAGACCCCTGTTTCAATTTCCTGGAGGTACACAATTGTCTCAACTCCTGGAAACTGAGAGCTGCATATCTTGAGATGACCTGTGGAGGGTCACTAGCCACTAGGGGAGTCTCTGAAGACTCTCCATGGGTAGACATGCTTCTAGTGTGGTGTAAGTGATGCACCTACCTACACTATGAGTTTACCTACTGATCCCTTGCTAGAGTTGTAGTTTAGGGTGTGCTAAGCCCTAACACACTACAACAGCTGGTTCAGTAGAACTCAGAGTATTCTAAGTTAAGTTATATGTACCTATGTACCTATGTGATCTTTCAAATGATATTCTTAGGATACGTGTGTGGTAAAACAACAGCAAGCTCAAATCCCAACCGCTGCTCACCAATGTGAGAAGTTGGCCTGATATGCAGTGCTCACTATTCTAGTGATCACTATGTATCAGTCCAAACGACCCTTATTGATGATTGGTTGTAAGTCAACCTGATAGACCAGCTATCCTAGTAGCATGGACAAGAGCAGTCTTTAGGCTAAACTCTAGAGGGCGTGTTAAGACAGCTGTTTTACCATCACATTTACCCCTTGAACACCAAGTGAAAGGACACCACACAAGTTGTTATGAAAATAAAAGTATATTTATTTATAACAGTACTACCCTGAACTCTTTATGAGTCAGGGAGCTAAGCACAATACAAAACTCTTAAGAAAACACTTTAAGTTGCACAATTTACACAAATGCCCGAGGGGCACGAAAAACCATATACTACAAAAGTGGAATGCGAATTACTAGCAGGTAAGTAACTATTCTCAGAGGCTTTGGGATCGCTAGGACTAGACTACTGAACCTTTAGATTGCGAGCAGGAGGCCTAGGGAGATCGGGTGCAGAGTGTGCACTCTCACGAGGGATTCGGAACAAAGTCTATGGAGGCTAGTAAAGGCAAAGTTAGTGTTATCGGACGAATCCGACTAGGTAGAGCTGAAACGAAAAAGGATCTGGACACTTAGATAGTTAAGCTATGCTGGAGCACCGAAATGCTTAGGTTACCTAGCCCAGGGGCTGCGGCTGCATAGGTCTGAAAAGACGTCGGGAATCCTCGTTGCAGTCTATGGAGCCTGAAAGAAGAAGTTGCTGGCAGGCGACCAGTGAAGATGTTCGATGTGATCCAAGCCTGGATCAATGAAGATGGAGACCTGTAAGCAGAGGGTACCAAGTCCTGAATCACTAGCCAGTGATTAGATGGGCACCAGGATGGCACCGGGCAAAGTCACCTCGACCAGGTGAGTGGGCGACGCTGGGCTCTGCAGTCTCTCGGACCAGGAGGCGTTGTCGGCGACCAGGATGGAGGGGCGAGCTGTCCCACGGTGGTATCTGCTGTCGACGTCGCTGGACCCAGGATTGGGGCAACAACTCTTGGCAAATGCAAGCCCACGCGGTGGACTCAAAATGGCATCTGGGGTGGACCAGGAGGGTCCGGGGTGCTCCTCTGTTGGAGGGGAGCAAGGGCCAGTCTGGAGCAACCAGACCAGCTGTGTTGTTGTCGTGATTCGTCGTCAGAAGGGGCCACTAGCCAACGGGCAAGTGTCCTGGAAGACGCGGTGAGCAGCAAAGAGCAGAAGGGCCCCACGCAGATCTCGTGGATGCTGGAGGGCTGGACTTCGGTGCTGGAGCTGCTCAGGGTTGGGGCTTCTCAAACCCCAAAGCACTCACTCAAGGGTCCCTCGGTGGTTGTGCTGGGCAAGCGTCGTGCAGTCTTGAAGATGGCCGGTCCCTCGAGGTCTCGTCACACCCACGAATCTCAGCTGGGCTGATGATGCAGGTAGAGGTCAGAGGTGCCAGGAAAGCTGGTTCTCGTCGAGCTGGGCAGTCTTGATCCGGAGGAGAGACTTACAGCAAACCGCGATGCTTGGATGGTGCCTGCGGGTGCAGGGTGACGACTCCTTAGTCACAAGGGAGAAATCTTAGGAAGAAGTCTTGAGTTCCTTTCGTAGAAAGTAGTTTGAGGATTCAAAGATGATCTAATTTGGAAGGGGGCCTGCTCCTACCTTTATCCTGATAAAAGGGGCTGGTACGCGACTAAGTCCTGCCCTATGGGTGGGACTAGGAGGGGGGTGTTTACACCCCTCTCCTTTGTCCGGTCTCTCCCCAGCTCAGGGGCTGGTGTGCCCCAGGAACTGGTTTGAGCCGGCATATGCACAGTGAGCACCGGGGTGCCACTTGCAGTCACCTTCCTCTATAGCCCTGCCTACCTGGGATACACAAAACCCTGTCTGGGATGGTGCTAGCACCGCCCCTGACAGGAAACCCTTTGTCCAAGCACTCCTCGCTGGAAGGACTCCCAGCAGCAGGAGGTCAGACTTGTGTCTCGGTGGCAGCATCCATTTTGTGGAGCTGAGGCTATGTTCAACTTTAACCGGGGTTACAGGCTACCAACATGTCTTCTCCCACTAGAGGGGTGGAATGCTACCCCCGTCGCCAGAACTGGCGAGAGGGTAGTATTCCAAAAGCGTATGACACCTTACACAACATGTTTAGATAATGTCAGACCAAAGTTACCATAACCGCGAGGATTATAAGGCACTTAAGAGTATATGGTCTGACACTATCATGGAAACGGCTAAGGGATAGATCCCGAAAGCCGCAGACAGGCTCAGCTCATGCCAGAGCACCATCTCACACGATTCCAAGCACTCTGCCTTCAGGATTGTTAAGGCCTGCCATAGGAGTGACTGATAGGAGATCTGTGTGCCCATTCTAGGTTTAGATATAGGTATACTATATCTAGAGCAGGGGTGATTACACCTCCTTGCCCCCAGCTATCAAGCAGCCAGTTGTGTCTGTTTACTTAGTCAGCCCAGGGGTGGCATAATACATGCTGCAGCCCCTAGGAGACTTCTGGGTGCACCTCTGCCCTGGGTACAGGGACTTGGAGAGGGCCCAGTGCCAACTCAGTACCTGGGTACAATTTGGAATAGAGAGAACAGCTAGGCTGTGGGTCTGATTAGCAGGCCCACAGCCAGGGAAAGTCGTAAACCAGTGAAGTAAAAAGCAAAAATCTGGGTGATCATAGGATTGCAGACCCTACTCTCCTACAGTAGATATCATAAGTGGTGTATGATATGTTTGGAGAGTGACTTTATTGCCAAAAATAAAAAGTCTATTGAGAGTTACTGCCCAAACACAAGCTAACAATTCCCATTCAATTACTGCATATCCTCTTTCTGAGGGATTGAGTATTATCCACAAACCCATTTAACACATCCTTGCGATTGAGAGAAAACCACAACTAATCCATAGGCAGTTGCAACCACAGCGATGGTGCATACTTGCAACCACAGTGATGTTGTATCCTTTGCATTAGTTAGCAGGAAGCAGAAATTCATTTGAGATCACAGGTAGACGCTAGCTTTCTGGAAATTTGAAAAGCTTGAATATTTGCTTTGCATATTTGCACATCTCCTCTAGGGAGGACTTCCTTGATGCACTGACAACTGATTTTAGCTATTGTTTATTTTTTATTGTTGTATTTATTAGGTTATACAGTAAATGGGAAACATTTTACACTTCTGCAAGTTATACAATACGTAGGACCTATTACAAAGTAAACGTTTTTGAAGCCTTAACACAAATATATGTGCCATCAAAGACGCAATGCAACCCTTTGTTTCCTAAAATGAAAAATACAATAAAACAAGAGCCACAGTGAAGGCATTAGGCGATCACAACAGGTACATCTCCTTATCTCTATATTACAGTTCAATCAATAGATTAGATACACAACTTGATGACATGCATCCAAGCCACATTAATTCATCCTAATAACATTTATTCTACATTACCCCCGTAGCAGGCGTTGTGTCCATGGTCAAAGGGTCCCTTCCAGCTGGAAATGTTTGGTATAGCCCCCAGAAGTTTTTGGGGCAACTTCGGGGTGAAATAGCTCACTATACAATTCAGTTTTAGTGTTACAGTACAGCATGTCTTGTGACCACTCCTGCATGGTGGGCGTAGGACCTCGTGCCCAACGCATTGCTAATCTGAGCATTGCAATTAAGACACCCATTTCGATCGATCGTCTAATTCCCTTCTTCCCTTCTTTAATTTTTTGATTTATGCCCAACAATGTTACTAACGGGTCAGGGAGTAATGGGGTCTCAGTGATGTCAATTAATGTCTAAAATACCTTTTCCCAGTACCTGGCTATGTGAGCACACAGCAAGGCTGCATGTAAAATGTCTGCCGCACTCCCCCTACACCTCTCACACTCGGCCTTGTCAGGCAGCCCATAATGAAATAAGCGCTCCAGTATATAGTAGACTCTCTGCAAATATTTAAAATGAATTAGTCAATGTCGACCGTTTAGGGACACATGATTTTAGCTATTGTTTCTTAATTTCATTTTAGCACTTACTTTTTAGCAGTTTTTAAACCAAGTTATAGCACTGATTACAGTTGAATGTACCTTTCACCTGCAGGCTCAAAGTTGTTAATTTACCAATCCATGGTCCATGCCCTGGCCTGCCGTGGTTTTTTGTGATGGTTGAGGGTGGGACCTAGCATCAGCACTCACTTTCCGGGTCGGAGGTTGGCGGACTAGCCTTCGCGGCCAACTGACTATTTCATGAGCATGCTGCAGTGGACGCGCCGCCGGCGTGCCAAAGTCAAGCCCATCTGCTCCTGTCCGCACCTGTCCGGGTCCAGGGGCAAGAACCCCTGCCGGTTGGAAGTCCCAACAAAGAACTAAATACACGGCAGATGAGCTGTCTAATCTGTTGCCGTCTATTAAGAAGACTTGTAGGCACAACATTCATTTAGACACTGAGGTGCTGATATGTGCGAATTGCAACAAGGATTTTACACCGATAAAACAAGAACAAGCATTTACAATGCAATGGTTTCGCCTTTTGAAAAGTTTGAGCTATTGACATTGTAAATGACAACATTTTTATTTATGTGTTGGTTTTGAAAATAAATAAATAAATGGCATTGTCATTTACAATACCAATAGCGTAATCTCTCGCAAATGCGAGACCTATAGCATTTGCAATGCAATAGGTCGCGTATTTACGCAAGTTTGAGCTAATGATATTGCAGATAATGCGTTTTATTTAGGTTTGAAAAACCAAAACATAAATAAAAGGTCTCTCACACTGCTGTCTCTCACACACTGCTGCCTCTCACACACCATGCTCTCCCACACACCATGCTCTCCCTAGAAGACTCACACTGCTGTCTCTCTCACACTGCTGTCGCTCTCACACTGCTGTCTCTCCCACACACACACATGCAGATATGTAAAGTAAACTCCCTGGAGGTGAAATGATGAACAAACAACTGGTGATTGGCCGCAGCATGGCGTCGGAACAGCTGTGCACAGTGACCCTCCATTCAGCAATCCTCTGCTCGAAAGTGTGGTTTGGCCGTATTCAGGGTCATCCACACATGGGTGTACCCTCCCTGTGGTCTTTCTGTCGTCCACGAGTGGGATATGCCTAGAAGTGGCCCAGCAAACATGTCCATATATGTATTTAGTAAAACGACATCCTTACAGCTAATATTCTCCCAGGCAGGTTTAAGCATTGATGGAAAGATTGGGTTGAACTATGAACTCCCAGCAGGTCTGGGTGAAGGGTCACTGACCCCAACGACCTCTGCTCCGGAAGAAAATAAAGTTTGAGGACCGACACTAAAGCATCACTAGTGGAATGCCGAAAAGCTTCCTCGATTAGGTAGTCAAGACTGTTAGCTCGGTCAAGTTCACCCTGGTGACGTGTACGGGGGGGGGGGTGGCCCACTCCAGAAACAGAGTGTATTAATCCGTCTAATGGAGGGCCATGAAGCCATCACCAAAGTCCTGTGAAGTAAAGCAAAAAACCAGGAAGAAATGCGGGTGCATTGCAGGCGGTGTGTCTGGGAAACCGGGCTCGAATCCTGGCTCGTATAGTGAAACCAACAGTGTGATCCTGGGCAAACACGTCATCTCACCGCGCAGTGTGTTTTTAATAGGCAATTTTGGGAACATTTAGAAGATTCTGCGTGTGCCATAAAAATGCATAATCTCCAAGAGAGGTAAATCGCTCATTATATCATCTAGTAAGTAAGAAAACCTCTTGCTTTGCGTCTGGCAACCCTTTCTGGACCCTTGTCTGTATAGCTAAATTTCCATTTAGAAATGATTATATTAAAAGATACTGACTGCAAAAAAATTGTATATAAATGTACCAATCTTAAAAACATGTTGAACGAATAAATTACAATTTCCTTGAGTCCTATACCTTTAGAAATGATCAGTTACGTGATCACGCTGCTGGATACAGCGCCACGCAGGAGCAGTGCCTAGAGTCCATAGCCTTTCTGCTTCTAACCGCATCCGGAACTTGGATTCAAGACATACGGGGCCGCACATCGACTTCTGCAGCAGGTGCGTGGATCACTAGAGGCATTTCACTCTGGGAGCTGCTTTATATAGCGCCTCGCGGCTTTCGGTGCTAGTCACGCTCCGGCATTTAGAGTAAAATTATTTGAAAAAGCATCACGCAGAGGGTCAAAGGGGCTGAACGAGCTGTGCATTCCACCCTTGCACACAGACCACTTCACCACGTGCATGAACCCCCTGAGCTGATACTCCGCGCCCATCACATGTGAAACATAGCGCCTCGCAGGTCTTACCCGAGGAAGGTGAGGGCTTCGCCATTCTCCTTGTTCCACGCCGAGGGGCAGCTCATGGTCGCTGGTTCCCCGTCTCCTGCAGGGCCCCTGCTCTAGAACCCGGGCTCTGGAGCCCACACTTCGGCTTTCAGCTCTGCAGCAGGCACTGTATCCAAGCGCTAGAACCCGTGCTCTGGAACCAGATCCGTGTCTCTGCCCAGGAGCATGCACCCTGTTTCTAGGCGCTTGGACTCGCACCCGGGATCTGCTCCCAGGAGCAGGCTCCCTGAATCTAGGCGCTGGAGCCCGGATCTCCTGGAGCCTGCACCCTGTGTCAAGGTGCTAGGACGCGTGCTCTGAGCCCCAGTCCTGATTTCCTCTCTCGAACCAATGCTCTGCAGCCGCTGGTACCCCGCTCTAGATCCCGGCTCCCTCGGAGGATGCTCCCGCTGCCGAGGCGAGGCGCTGACTGCCCCTCTCCGGTGCAGACTCCATGGCAGGGGGGTGCTGCAGCCAGGGAAGAGGCAGGACCGCCAGGGGGGGTGGGGGTGCGGCTGTGAGAGGAGGGGGGGCGAGGCGCTGCACCGGCTCTGGCGCTCAGTCACTGATGGAGCGAGCGGAGCAGGATCACTGTCAGAAAAATGTTTGATTCTGTTTGATAATCAGAAACAAGCATTTACGATGCATTTACACACGGGCTCACGGACAGCGGGAGGGGGGACGGGCACACGGACAGCGGGAGGGGGGACGGGTTCACGGACAGCGGGAGGGGGGACGGGCTCACGGACAGCGGGAGGGGGGCTGAAACGGGAGTAAAATATGCCGCTTACCTGCTAGCCGATGCCAGGCAGACGTCCCTCGTTGCGGTTCCTCCGAGGAGAAATGACCAAAACAAACCCCCCCCCCCCAAAAAAAGCCCCGCCCACAGCCGCATGACGTAGGAAAAGGGGTGGGATGAGTAAAAATGCCCGAAACACCCCCGAATCTGCTCCGCAATTGACGGACAGATCTCTGTTCCAATGGCTAGCCTCCATTTATGGAGCTAGCCAATGGAACAGAGGGGCGGGACATGAGTACACATCTCTAGACATAAGCTTTCGCCTTGCGCAGAAAGTCTGCTGCGCAGCCTTTCGGCGAGGCGAAACCTAAAAACAGCAGGGGGAAAAACTGCTCTTTCTTCTATTGAACTGCCCATCTTTAACAAAACATACATACGTGATCTCTGAAATATTGAAGGAGAAAAGGCCCAACGCCATGTTTCTGCCTGAAACATGGCTTAGTGACGGTTCTACCCCAGATATCCTGAAGGATATGGGATAATGAGACAAGATTGGGTAGGACAAAGAGGGGGGGAATCACGATAATTTTATACTATCAATGAAATGCTGCCTAAATGAAGTTAATCTAGAGAAATGCAAAAGTCTCTTTTTCACTCTCTCAGCAGCAGATACCACCATAGCAGACTTTCTGATTTACCGTCCACCGGGCCCTGTAACTCAATTCATAGCAGGCTTGGGGAAAAATGTGATTCAACCAGCTTTACATCACAATAATTTCCTCATTTTTTGATGACCTTAACATACATTTTGATGAAGTAGAGAATCTGGAGGCACAATTGGTATGTAAAGACCTCATGATGTTTAACCTAGTGCAAAAGGTAAATGCCCCAACGCACCAAGCAGGTCATATCTTAGACCCAATATTCACTAATATAACAGAGATCAAAGCAGGGCCAGCATGGCCAGTTCCTTGATCAGACCACCACTTAGTCTTCTTCCTCATTCCGTTTCAGGGTACATCGGTTGAGAGGCCTAAACATATAGTCACCCATAGGAAATGGGCCAGATTCAACACTGATACATTCTCACAGGCAATACTGTAAAATGAGCCCAATACTGATAAGGGTATAAACATAGTCAATGGGCAGATTGAAACATATATAATGGATGCACTGGATGAAGTAGCATCTTCAACCACAATTAATACTAAAAGGTCGAAAGCATTGGCACCGTGGTTTAATGAACGATTAATAAAGGCCAAAAAAGTGTAAACAGTTAGAGCGCAGATGGCGTAAGGATTACTGTATCAAAATAAAGGAGGAGTATAAAACATTTTTTACAACGGAACCGTTACAATGCGGTATCGTTACAACGCAGGATTTACAGCGAAAGTCGTTACAACGACTTTCGCTGGAGGGCGCTCTAGTATAGGGGATAGTTTAATTTACTATCCAACACCTTCCCTACTATCCACGGGGACTGGAGTTGGAATAGTAAATTAAACTATTCACTATCCAGCGCCCCCAACGCAAGTCGTTGTAACGACTTGCGTTGTTAAACCCGCGTCGTAAAGGTACGCGTTATAACGGTACGCGTTGTACCGTCATACATCCTTTTTTAAAACAATACCACACACTTATTAAGAAAACATGTTGTGATTTCGATGCAGAGAAGATTGAAATGACTAAAAACTCTTCTAAAGAAATGTTCTCCATACTGAAATCCGTACAGTGAATCGAAAAATGTAAGGATACAACTACCGCATCGGAAGAGTCCTGCAATAGAATTGCTGATTTCTTTGCAGGAAAAGTGACAAAAATATATGAGGCCTTCCCTATGGAAGCAGGTCAGGGCAGAAATATCGACTGCAGTCCGAATACAGTATTTAAGGGAGAAACCCTGGATGAATTCAAGGTCCCGGAGCTGGAAGAGATGAAGAACCTAGCCAGCGGAATTCAATCCGGATCCCCACTAGATCAAGCGTGCCTAGAGATCCTAATGCAGGGAGTTAATATCATTATGCCATCCATCTCAGAGTTAATTGCTCTCTCCTTTCAATTTGGAGAAGTCCCCCATAAATGGAAGCAAGCACTAGTACGCCCACTAAAGAAAAAGCCATCTATAGTCCACTCTGTGTTAGATAAAGTATGTTCCATCTCGTTACTACCCTTCTTCGCAAAAAGTAATGAATAAACAGTTAATTAACCATATCAACAGGAATGCCCTACTTCACCCCTGTCAATCGGGTTTCAGAGCTGCGCACTGAACTGAATCGGCACTGCTCTTGGCCACCGAAACACTAAGGCAACATGCGGGCGAATGGCAGACAGCCACACTGATCCTGTTGGATCTAAGTGCGGCTTTTGACACTGTCTCCCACAGCCTCCTTCTCCAAATATGAGAGATATGCGTGAGAGCCTGGCATTGTGCTGGTTGACATCTTTCCTTTCTTCGTGTTGTTTCCAAGTTACGCAACACTCGCACACATCTAAGAGTATTCCCCTGTTACAGGGAGTCTCACAAGGCTCAATTCTGAGCCCCACACTGTTCAATTTATATATGGGTCCACTTGCAGAGATAGTGGAAGGTCATAACGTGACCATAGTATCATATGTTGATGATACGCAGCTAATTGCCACACTGTCTCAACATTTGGAACAGACAGCACACCAATTCTCCCAATGTTTAGAGGAGGTAGCAGCATGGTGGATGTCCAACCACTGCTTGAAGCTCATTGGTAACAAAACAGAGATGCTGATTATGGGAAATGCCCCATCTGTTTGGACATCTGCTTGGTGGCCATAGAGGCTTGGGCCTCTACCAACCTACAAATACAGAAGTTAAAAACCTTGGAGTATGGTTTGACTCCAAACTGACATTCGATAGTCAAATCCAGAAAGTGACGGGTAAATGCTTTGGAACCCTGAAAGTCCTGAGGAAGATTCTTGATCACCTGTCAATGCAAGGAAAACAATAGTACATGCCGTGGTCCCTTCTCAGATGGACTATGGCAATGTCCTCAATTTAGGTTCATCCAAAAAAGCCTACATTGGCTACCTGTGGAGAAAAGAATATTGTTCAAGACAATGTGCTACTGCCATCGAATCCTGTCGAATAAAGGTCCACCGTATCTCCAAGCAATGATACACCGCAGGTGTAACCAAGCGCTCTATAAATGGATAAATAAATACATAATTATTTGCTAATGGTAAATGGTCTGAAGGTGGGGCCATTGGTTATATTGTGTTTTATCAAATCAAAAGCTTTTTCCTGTTTTTTCCACGTTATATTCTTGGTGTTTATGGTGAAGAAACCTGAGGGGCTCCTTGAAGGTAGTAACATTTTGGCTGAATCTTGAGTAGTATTCACCCAGTTGACAAAATGAAAGCAACTCTTCTTTGTAACGAGGTTCAGGTGTCAGGTTGATGATATTCACTAAGAATTCTGTGGGAACATCTCCTCCTACTGTCAGCTTGTGGCCAAGCTACTCAACTTGTTCCTTAAATAACTAGCATTTGTCAGGAGTCGGAATGAGTCCATTGCGTTCTAATCTTGAGCAACCTTTACGTAGATGTCATAATGTTTCTTTATGTTCTTAGAGAAGACAATATTATCAATCTGGAAACATCTCATCCATTTCTTTGAATATATGGTACATTGCTCATTGAGAAATGGAATCCACTGAAGCAAATCTGAAAAGCATCTGCTTAAACTGATAAGGACCAACTGGAGGGAAAAAGGAAGTTAGAGGCCTTGAGTCCTTTGAAAATTCTATTTAGAGATGTGCCAGATTTAAATTTAAGATGGAGAACCCTGCTGCTCCGTCAAGCAAGTAAACCAGTTACTTTATTTTCTATATTAAATGTTGATGATGATGTTTGAATTCAGTATTCTGAGATCTATACACAGACGAATGCTTCTGTTGCTCTTCTTTGTCAACAATTTGGGTGATACACAATAATCTAATTCTGTTTCTTTAATTATTCCTTGTGACAGTAAATCTTGAGCAGCTTTTGCAGGTCCTTTCTTATGCATAAAGTTACCCCTCTCAATTACTGTCTGACAGGTATAGATCCTTGTTTCTGTTTAATGTGATGCACAAATCCTGTTAGTTATCCTGAATCATTTCTGAATGTCTTATGAAATTCTTGAAGGAGTTTGATACTCACATCATCTTCCTGAATTGATTAAACAGGATCCAGTGCACTGGGATTCAAAATGACTGGCAACATCTTTGGTCCTTGCAGCCTAGTATACAGATACCCACGGTGGGTCACATAAATTTTGATGAAGGCACTTCTTCCTTTGATTCTGGCTTCAGTATTAAAATAGCCAGTGAAAGTAATCATTCTTGAATCAAAGGCCACTGCTTTTATCTCTGGGCCCAAGAGTGTGTCCACCTGCTCTGAAACTTCAAATAAAAAACTACATGAGCTATTATAGAATATGGTGAACACAAATCCATCATCACATGAAGGGTACACATAGGAGGTTTCTCTTCTTCCTCAGATCTATTTTACAGATTTGGAACCATCAAAACAATACTTATAATTTTAGTTTTAGGCTCCAAATTTTTATTCTCCCCATGGTTGGAATCAGATGAGATTTGGGCTACTCTAGTTCTTTATGTATCCTTGCCTTGCCTACGCACTCTGCTGAAATTTCCTGTCCAAACACAAATGTTACTGCTTTTCCTGACAGGATAGTTCTTGCATGAAGATATATGCAAATAACTACCACACCAGAAACAGGATCCCTTTCCCTCATTTCACCTATGGTTTACTCAAGTCAGGTTTGCTAGCTTTGCTTACCACACTACGGGGCATATTATCAAGAACGACGTTAAAAATAATCGCCGGTTTAGCGACAGAAAACTGCTGCTAAAGTGGCGCTAATGGGCTTGATAATATGCCCTTGAGAATTCCAATAGAAGTCCATGTTCTGGTGTGAATATGGGCTTCTATTGGAATTCTCCAGGGCTTATTATCAAGCACATTATCGTTGCTTTCCGGTGATAATTTTAACGCCGTTCTTGATAATATGCCCCTACATATTTAAGTTGTCTTATTAATGGCACATTCATCGTTAACTTCTCGTACTGAAGTAACTGAGTACTCAATTTTTTTAGCAGATCTGATCACTTGTTCAGGTGTGGGATCCACAATTTCTCCTCTACACATTTACTATTTATATTGACCATTAATTGATCACAAATAATCTCCTCAGTAGCAGATTGTTGACAATCCTCTTAGTGCAGTAATACATTTGTCATATAGTTCTCCTTCAATCTGTCCCCTAGTAAAAAAAAAATGATAGCACTCCAGTGTGATACTTATCACAGGTTTGACTCTATTCTCCCGCCTCATCAATGCCTTTTCATAATCATCATAGTATTCTTCACCTCCAGGAGCCTGAGCCTTTGGTGACGTGCGAAAAATGTTATGACCACGAGCAATGCAGAAGGATGCCTTTCCTTTGTTCTACAGACATTCTATTGGTATTGATGCCCACTAAATGTATCCATCACCACCCCCTTTTGTACCACCACCCCCTTTTGTACCACTAAATGTATTTGACATTCTTCTTTCTAGCATTTCTAGGGGACTCGAGGGTCGTCCTTTTGTAAAAGCTTCTGTGGTGGGTCGAACTGCATAATTACCACTCTGAAGGCCAAACAGGGTAATCAGGAAAGGACAACGCTGGGATTGTGTGAAAATCAGCAATGAGATTGTGTTAACAGTCACTGAAGAACGAAAGAGATGAAAAGACCAGGGAAATATGTGGAAGAAATGCGAAATGTATTTAAATAAATCAATGGTCACAGAATACTAGCTCAGTAATTCTGTATAATAACCTAAATGTTTTGAAAGTTCAACCAGGAGCGAGTTCATAATGAGGCTTGGTCTATTTCCTTTGATTTGTAAATTGATTTATTTTTAGTTTGATTTTTAGGACAACCATTATGCAGGAAGGAGAATGGTTCATTGAAAGTCAGTCAGGAGGTGGTGCAATGCGCTGTGAAGATGGGCAAACGATGCAGCAACATAAAGCAACGTCTGAAGAGGTGTTGTCTCAGACAACAGTCTTCTTGATTGGCACAGGCTTTTTTTTTAAAGGTAGTCCGCCCCTACTGGGACGGTAAGTGCCTTGGCAAGGAATGCCTCAGCCGGGCAAGAGGCAGAATCGCCACCAAGAGGGGCTCAGACAGAAACTACAAAAAGCATCTGCACTACGTGTGACACACTGATCGTTGGCAACCTTCATATGAAAGCTGCACTGCAATCTGAGGCAGCACTTTGAGAAGGATTTGGACTGCATGCCCTTTGGACTTGATCAAAGTGTGCCATAGCTCTCCATTAGGATGCCAGTATTGCTCCCACATGGCAGGAAGGTGAGCGAATTCAGAGGAACAAGGAGTTGATCCCCTTCTCTTCATCAGTTTGGTGTAAAGCAACACAAGTTGAGGTGAGAAAGCTACATTTTATGTGCCACAACACCCAGAGGCGGTACAAAAGGGGATGGTGATGGACGGAGCATCTGAATCAATCAAACACTCACACCCAGTCAAAGGATCTGGGTTTAATCCATCACCGTTCTTTAGCCCACTCTGCCACCCCAGTTCAGACATGGCTATATGCAAATCAGTCTGACCCTGTGCCTCATGGGAACAGTCCAGCCCGAACTGCCAAGCCAAGTCTTCCCTGGACCGGAAACAAGCTTCCGAGGACCGGTTTCTGGCATTCCAGCCGTCTTCAGCCCAGCTTGCTTGAATCGAGTGGCAAAGTGAGCAAGGGACTTACGTCTGAGCATACCCTGCTACACTTATGGCGGCCAAAAGCGGTACAAAAGGGGGTGGTGATGGACGGAGCATCTGAATCAATCAAACACTCACACCCAGTCAAAAGATCTGGGTTTAATCCATCACCGTTCTTTAGCCCACTCTGCCACCCCAGTTCAGACATGGCTATATGCAAATCAGTCTGACCCTGTGCCTCATGGGAACAGTCCAGCCCGAACTGCCAAGCCAAGTCTTCCCTGGACCGGAAACAAGCTTCCGAGGACCGGTTTCTGGCATTCCAGCCGTCTTCAGCCCGGCTTGCTTGAATCCAGTGGCAAAGTGAGCAAGGGACTCACGTCTGAGCATACCCTGCTACACTTATGGCGGCCAAAAGCGGTACAAAAGGGGGTGGTGATGGACGGAGCATCTGAATCAATCAAACACTCACACCCAGTCAAAAGATCTGGGTTTAATCCATCACCGTTCTTTATCCCACTCTGCCACCCCAGTTCAGACATGGCTATATGCAAATCAGTCTGACCCTGTGCCTCATGGGAACAGTCCAGCCCGAACTGCCAAGCCAAGTCTTCCCTGGACCGGAAACAAGCTTCCGAGGACCGGTTTCTGGCATTCCAGCCGTCTTCAGCCCGGCTTGCTTGAATCCAGTGGCAAAGTGAGCAAGGGACTTACGTCTGAGCATACCCTGCTACACTTATGGCGGCCAAAAGCGGTACAAAAGGGGGTGGTGATGGACGGAGCATCTGAATCAATCAAACACTCACACCCAGTCAAAAGATCTGGGTTTAATCCATCACCGTTCTTTAGCCCACTCTGCCACCCCAGTTCAGACATGGCTATATGCAAATCAGTCTGACCCTGTGCCTCATGGGAACAGTCCAGCCCGAACTGCCAAGCCAAGTCTTCCCTGGACCGGAAACAAGCTTCCGAGGACCGGTTTCTGGCATTCCAGCCGTCTTCAGCCCGGCTTGCTTGAATCCAGTGGCAAAGTGAGCAAGGGACTCACGTCTGAGCATACCCTGCTACACTTATGGCGGCCAAAAGCGGTACAAAAGGGGGTGGTGATGGACGGAGCATCTGAATCAATCAAACACTCACACCCAGTCAAAAGATCTGGGTTTAATCCATCACCGTTCTTTATCCCACTCTGCCACCCCAGTTCAGACATGGCTATATGCAAATCAGTCTGACCCTGTGCCTCATGGGAACAGTCCAGCCCGAACTGCCAAGCCAAGTCTTCCCTGGACCGGAAACAAGCTTCTGAGGACCGGTTTCTGGCATTCCAGCCGTCTTCAGCCCGGCTTGCTTGAATCCAGTGGCAAAGTGAGCAAGGGACTCACGTCTGAGCATACCCTGCTACACTTATGGCGGCCAAAAGCGGTACAAAAGGGGTGGTGATGGACGGAGCATCTGAATCAATCAAACACTCACACCCAGTCAAAAGATCTGGGTTTAATCCATCACCGTTCTTTAGCCCACTCTGCCACCCCAGTTCAGACATGGCTATATGCAAATCAGTCTGAGCCTGAGCCTCATGGGAACAGTCCAGCCCGAACTGCCAAGCCAAGTCTTCCCTGGACCGCAAACAAGCTTCCGAGGAACGGTTTCTGGCATTCCAGCCGTCTTCAGCCCGGCTTGCTTGAATCCAGTGGCAAAGTGAGCAAGGGACGCACGTCTGAGCATACCCTGCTACACTTATGGCGGCCAAAAGCGGTACAAAAGGGGGTGGTGATGGACGGAGCATCTGAATCAATCAAACACTCACACCCAGTCAAAAGATCTGGGTTTAATCCATCACCGTTCTTTAGCCCACTCTCCCACCCCAGTTCAGACATGGCTAAATGCAAATCAGTCTGACCCTGTGCCTCATGGGAACAGTCCAGACCGAACTGCCAAGCCAAGTCTTCCCTGGACCGGAAACAAGCTTCCAATGACCGGTTTCTGGCATTCTAGCCGTTTTCAGCCCGGCTTGCTTGAATCCAGTGGCAAAGTGAGCAAGGGACTCACGTCTGAGCATACCCTGCTACACTTATGGCGGCCAAAAGCGGTACAAAAGGGGGTGGTGATGGACGGAGCATCTGAATCAATCAAACACTCACACCCAGTCAAAAGATCTGGGTTTAATCCATCACCGTTCTTTAGCCCACTCTGCCACCCCAGTTCAGACATGGCTATATGCAAATCAGTCTGACCCTGTGCCTCATGGGACCAGTCCAGCCCGAACTGCCAAGCCAAGTCTTCCCTGGACCGGAAACAAGCTTCCGAGGACCGGTTTCTGGCATTCCAGCCGTCTTCAGCCCGGCTTGCTTGAATCCAGTGGCAAAGTGAGCAAGGGACTCACGTCTGAGCATACCCTGCTACACTTATGGCGGCCAAAAGCGGTACAAAAGGGGGTGGTGATGGACGGAGCATCTGAATCAATCAAACACTCACACCCAGTCAAAAGATCTGGGTTTAATCCATCACCGTTCTTTAGCCCACTCTGCCACCCCAGTTCAGACATGGCTATATGCAAATCAGTCTGACCCTGTGCCTCATGGGAACAGTCCAGCCCGAACTGCCAAGCCAAGTCTTCCCTGGACCGGAAACAAGCTTCCGAGGACCGGTTTCTGGCATTCCAGCCGTCTTCAGCCCGGCTTGCTTGAATCCAGTGGCAAAGTGAGCAAGGGACTCACGTCTGAGCATACCCTGCTACACTTATGGCGGCCAAAAGTGGTACAGAAGGGGGTGGTGATGGACGGAGCATCTGAATCAATCAAACACTCACACCCAGTCAAAAGATCTGGGTTTAATCCATCACCGTTCTTTAGCCCACTCTGCCACCCCAGTTCAGACATGGCTATTTGCAAATCAGTCTGACCCTGTGCCTCATGGGAACAGTCCGGCCCGAACTGCCAAGCCAAGTCTTCCCTGGACTGGAAACAAACCCAGATCAGTTGACTGGGGGTGAGTGTTTGATTTGCTCAAACGCTCCGTCCATCATCCCCTTTTGTATCACAACACCCAGAGGAGCGCACATCCAGAATAATCATAACAATGGTCGGACAATCAATTAACTCTCCAACGTTGTATGGAACATTTTAAGAATGGCAGGAGTGGGTGGGAAAGGGAGATTGAAAGGGGAAAAGGACATGTGAGGGGCATCATAACGATAAACAAAAAATACAATAAATGTAATAGTCATTTACATTAACAATCATTTTGGTGGATAGTTTATGTAGAGAAAGTACCCTATCCCTCTACAGAACATTATAGAACATAGAATTCTTCAGTGGGCAAGGGTGCTACCCGCGATTGTATCTGACAGTCTGAAAGGATATTTTTCCAATTCAAAACATTATCATGTACACTGACAGCTCCTGTTTCTTTTCCCTTTACAGCTTTTAAGCTAGATGGTAAATTCAACAGTAAATGCGTTACCTCAAACACTTTTTGGTATTTGGCCTATGTGCTCAGCTACTTCCCTTCCAAGCCCGAGCTCCTCAATGATTCAGTCTTGAAATATGATGTAGTCAGTGCTGGACTCTATGCTTGGAGAAGCCATGGCAATAACAACAGCCAATCACTACACTTGATGAGTAAGTTAAGTATGCATGGTCTGCCCTCTCTAGTGTGTTTTGAGTTGAGGGGTCTGTGCTGGGTTAATAAATCCTCAACCAGCGCACAGGCATCTGAGCGGACATTTGGTGTTGTTGAGTGCACTGTTGAGGGATTAATTACCTCAGCTGGGCTATCAAACAAGTTGAGTAATTTGGGGATAGCACTCAACTTTGCCCAGAATTACTCAAATTCTTTCCAATCCATAAGAACACTTGTGCTTATACTGATGGTAATACACATCATTATACTATCACACTCAAGCTCTGAGGAATACAGGGTTGACCCATTGCTGTTGACTACTATTTCTCAGTAGCAGCAAATCATGGAGATGTTCATAACACAATTGCACCTGTGCTCATAGTTGGACTGAGGACCCTTGGTCCAACAGGCCCTGAGAGCAGAATACTGTCCCCCAGCCTACAATATGCAGTAATATAGCAAGCCTATGTCTTAGATTTATAGGTAATAGGTAAGAACTAGGCAGGGCACCTCGAAGGCTCAAACTCAACTCAGACCGAGGCATGGTAAAACCGGGATTTCTTATCGCTTGGAATGAGATACATGTGAAGGTTAATTGAAGAAGGTTTGTCCAAAATTACCTCTCATGTCTCTCTCTGATGCAACAACTGCTAGCCTTCTCTCTCTGAGTGTCACATACAAATCCCCCACATTGTGTGCAGTTGACACAGGTACAACTTCTCATTATGTTAATTTGCACCTCTTCTCCGATGATGTAGTGGTTCAGGTGAAATTAGTGTATTTTGTGCATTCTCCATAATATTTTCTAAACTTCACAGTTTGAACTTCCTGTCACATATGTGTAGTTAAACCTCTACTATCCATGGATGTTTGCCATGTGCTGGCAGTCAAAGTTATGTAGTACTCTGCAGGTTGATATTATGATATACAATCCGAAGAAGACACCACTTACAGAATGTTATGTTCCTAAACAACACCTCTATGCACATTAACTTTCTTATTAAAAGTTAACAGACAATTACAATTAGTTTTTTCAACTAAGCGAAGATCACTTGGTCATCAGTTACCATTCTGCAGCATCATTCACTCTGTGATAATAATCGTCAGAAGGAGGATTTGCTTAGACTCACCTTTGGGGGATATTGTTGAAAATTATTTGCACATTAAAGGGAAATTAGGTGAGCAAAAGTAACTTCTTTATTTTTCTTAAATGAACCTTTTTTTATATTACTTGGAATAAAGTACAAAAAATGATCTCGGAATTTGCACACCCACAATTTCATACAGTATATATCAGATTATTTGCCCAGAGTCACAACTCATCTTAATACAAAAATCTTGTCAATTTAGAATTCTCAATATGCAAGCTCATTCGGGAGACACCTATTTCTGTAGATTCCCCGTTCCTAGGGTATGGGGCAATAAAGTGACAGTGCAAAAACAACACCAAAAAGATATAGCCAGACAGATAGCAGCATGCTTAAAAAAGCATCGAACTGGCTAATAGCAGTATAAAACACATGATTAACATTCATAGACCTAGTGCCCTGGCTTATCATATTCATATAGTCTCGACTTTTCCGACTAGGGGTCGATTACGATGTCGTTCGGAAAGCTCTGAATCTGATTTGGGTTTGCCGAATCCGATCCGGAAGCCGTCTTTCTGAATGATTAGGAAAGCTGTCCGAACGACAGATTATGATGTTCGGAAACCGTTCAGACTGTCCAAGCCGGTTAACGATGGCATTCGGAGGAACTGAGTCGTTCTGAGCCAACTCGTACAGGTCTACGGACCGCGTTTCCAACTGAGCGATTACGATGTCAGATTCGGACAGCCTTTCCGAATCGGTTTGGCCAATACAAATCGGCTGTCAGAATCTGACTTTGGGGGCCCATAGCAGGGCCCCTTCACCCAGAGCCTTCCGAATGGGTCCTGTGGGCATTCCAGGGGACCTGCCTTTCAGACCATGCACAATGTGGCAGGCACCAAAGGGTGCCCGCCACAGGGTTCAAGATTTTCCCCACCCACCCCTTGCTTCAATGGGAGCCTGTGTTCTCGGTTGAAAATCAGGCACCCATTGAAGTCAATGGGAGTCCGACCGAATGGTATCCGAAACCATTGTAATCAGTTGGTCAAACTCACGGAATCCAATTCAGTCTGAAACCATTCTGAGATTGATTTGGTTGGAATGCTTTCCGAACGACATCGTAATCGACCCCTTACTATTTAAATACACCACAGTACATGAGATAAGTGGCACAATAAAGCGACAGTGCAATATCAATTTCAGGACCTGACCAATCATGACTAAAGTGACCTGAGTCACACGGGACTCATAGTGCCACCCAGTTGCAGAGTACATAACCAGAATAAAGTGACGGTGTAAAACGTGATACATTTTAAGCAGCCCTGGGATCCTCGAATAGAAATAATACCCAAAGAGTCGACATCCCCCAGTTAGCTAATATTTGCGAATAGTAGCAACAAGTGATCCAGCACCCAGCGGGCAGGCAAAAGTGAAAATTCAATAAACATACATATGCAAAATATACAAGGATATTAGTAAGTCTGTACAAGGAATCTATGTCAGTTTTCAGTCTTGTCTTTATCACACAGAAACAACGTGTTAGTAAGAAAAGCGAAGGAAGAGGTGAAAACTACAAACAAAGAGGAGACCGATACATCGTCGATTTTTCGTATATGGTTGATTAATCCACAACAAATTGTGACAGGTTTCCATCAAAATAGACTCAATGATCAGTCCTATCATTTGGCCAAACCCTGGTGCAAATGAGGCTGGTCCCCTGATCAGTGGGACACTCAGCTCCACACTTTATTGTTGTATTAGGATTTGGTCCACCAAAATACACAAACCGTCCATGATGACTGATCTTTTGATGGTAGAAATGAAAGAGAAAAGTGCAACAGACAAACAGTGATTTAAAATAGGATGGAATGTCCTCCTTCTGACTATTTTATTCTGCGGACCAGACACGCCTCCTAATTAAAAAATAGAACAGTGCAAGAAAAGACAGTAACAAATATCTGTCTACCAAAGGGCCAACATGTTTTGCCTAACGGGTATTTAATCCCTTGGCATTCGTCAGGGACTCTGCTCTTCTAATAGTTGCACTCCTAATAGTGGAATAAAGAAATCACCACCATCACCAAAATAAATGATAAAATGTGGTTAGAAACGGTACAACCTGTAACAACCATGGACATTAACCCTCCGATTCACAATAGTTGCTGTGAATTCTGTGAAGGAGAACGTTACATCATTAGTACTGTATTCGATGTATCAGTCTCATATGCTTAGTATATCACCTACAGAACAATTGAGTGTATAAAAACAATTAAACTTATGTAAGCTTACCCTTAATGGTAGGGCAATGGACCTCACCTCACCTGGACTCTGCTCAGGTATTCCGAGGCCCCGCACTAGAAAGATATGGGGAAGAAAAGGAGTGTGGCAGAAATGATGCAAAATATTTTTATGAGTTAACAACATGCCTGCGATCATTCCTCTGACCAATTACCCTATCTCTAGTGGCAAAGCATATGAGGAAGGTCAGCACCCCCAACTCAGTGTGCTAAGCATCAAAAAGACCCAGAAACTCAACTGAGACACCAAACTGTTCAAACTCTTAAGGATCCTTAAACTGTTAATTCAAAAAGTTTATAAACAAGATGTCCTTAAGACACTGTAATTACCAAGGCTTTCAACATAGTATAGTTGAAGCACTCTTTTAAACCTGATAACTGCTCACCTTTCCGTCGGTACCTCAGGCTCTCATCTGAGACTTGGGGGAGGCACCGACCTGTGGGAGAATCAGGTATTAGTAGTCTAGTGGGGGATTTGTCGGTGTAGTATCCCTCCACCCATGTGATATGTATTAGCTTAGTTGATCTTATTTCCTAGGCGCACTACTTTGCGCTCGAAAAAGCGCGAGAAGACGCCTTCAGAACTACTGTATGACGTCACTCGCGCCATCTTTGTAGTTCAGTCACTCCCAAGCCGTTTTTGACTGTTACCTTTGACAAGAGCACCTCTCCTTGTTATATCACAGCAAATGTAGGAAATATAAGGCAACTTGACAAGAGTATAACAAGCTAATACATATCACATGGGTGGAGGGATACTACACCGACAAATTCCCCACTAGACTACTAATACCTGATTCTCCCACAGGTCGGTGCCTCCCCCAAGTCTCAGATGAGAGCCTGAGGTACCGACGGAAAGGTGAGCAGTTATCAGGTTTAAAAGAGTGCTTCAACTATACTATGTTGAAAGCCTTGGTAATTACAGTGTCTTAAGGACATCTTGTTTATAAACTTTTTGAATTAACAGTTTAAGGATCCTTAAGAGTTTCAACAGTTTGGTGTCTCAGTTGAGTTTCTGGGTCTTTTTGAGGCTTAGCACACTGAGTTGGGGGTGCTGACCTTCCTCATATGCTTTGCCACTAGAGATAGGGTAATTGGTCAGAGGAATGATCGCAGGCATGTTGTTAACTCATAAAAATCTTTTGCATCATTTCTGCCACATTCCTTTTCTTCCCCATATCTTTCTAGTGCGGGGCCTCGGAATACCTGAGCAGAGTCCAGGTGAGGTGAGGTCCATTGCCCTACCATTAAGGGTAAGCTTACATAAGTTTAATTGTTTTTATACACTCAATTGTTCTGTAGGTGATATACTAAGCATATGAGACTGATACATCGAATACAGTACTAATGATGTAACGTTCTCCTTCACAGAATTCACAGCAACTATTGTGAATCGGAGGGTTAATGTCCATGGTTGTTACAGGTTGTACCATTTCTAACCAAATTTTATCATTTATTTTGGTGATGGTGGTGATTTCTTTATTCCACTATTAGGAGTGCAACTATTAGAAGAGCAGAGGCCCTGACGAATGCCAAGGGATTAAATACCCGTTAGGCAGAAACATGTTGGCCCTTTGGTAGACAGATATTTGTTACTGTCTTTTCTTGCACTGTTCTATTTTTTAATTAGGAGGCGTGTCTGGTCCGCAGAATAAAATAGTCAGAAGGAGGACATTCCATCCTATTTTAAATCACTGTTTGTCTGTTGCACTTTTATCTTTCATTTCTGCCATCAAAAGATCAGTCATCATGGACGGTTGGTGTATTTTGGTGGACCAAATCCTAATACAACAATAAGGTGTGGAGCTGAGTGTCCCACTGATCAGGGGACCAGCCTCATTTGCACCAGGGTTTGGCCAAATGATAGGACTGATCATTGAGTCTATTTTGATGGAAACCTGTCACAATTTGTTGTGGATTAATCAACCATATACGAAAAATTGACGATGTACCGGTCTCCTCTTTGTTTGTAGTTTTCACCTCTTCCTTCGCTTTTCTTACTAACACGTTGTTTCTGTGTGATAAAGATATTTAGAGATCCTGTGGACTCAGTATCGACAGTGTAGCCCCTCAATTTGGTTGGCAGACCCCCTGTGTTTTGTGTGTTATACATTCAGCTGGTGCTGGGGATAAAATCAGGTGTGGGTCTTTAAAATACATATCCCTTGGACCCTTCTCTAAAATGGTTTTGTTTTTTCAGTTTTCAGTCTTGTGCATCTCCCCCCAGAAAACAGCCCCCAAATTATTTTATAACACTGTAACTTATTCAAGTGGGCGAAATACAAATGTTCTCTTTTACTCATTTTCCTCATTTTCTTTAACCAATCCTTGAATATAGGTTTAAATGGGTACTTCCAGTTACTGGTGATAATTGACCCAGGTATCAGAACAGATATATAGATAAATAGGGTACACTACTCCTCAACCTGTGGGAGAATAGTAAGGCCAACCAGAATGGAACTGGGTGACGGTTAGACCTCATAGACGACCTTGAATGAAATATATTCAAAAATCTGCGGGCAAACTTTAGAGATGGCTTTACAGGTCATACATATGCCCCCAATCTCCCACTCATTAATTTTTATGACACCTTCTTGTGGCTGTATGGAACATTCTATTGAGCCTTTCTGTGGTATAATATAACATTCACGCATTAAAAAACATCATGCTATGAAAATGGTCCCCTCTCAACAGCGTAAATGCATAGTGAGAGTACTTTGACCAGCTCTCAGCGTCGATCTCAATATGTGTACATTCCCGCCATTTAATCCAGATTTTAGGGCAGTAGCACAGGAATTATGCAGACTAAGCTCCTTATACCAGAAGCTCAGATAATCATTCAGATTCTAGGGCCAGAGAAGTTTCTCAACCTTCCCGGCCGATCTATAGATAGCAGACTGAGGGAGAAAATTGAGGACAGAGACTATCTGCCTATAGGGAAAAATAAAGAAATCTTCTTGTACGGGGCTGCAGGAACAAACCTCAACCAGTGTCTTTACTCTATCCGAGGCCACAAAACCCCAATCCTATAAATATGAAGCTTTGCCAACTTCTTGATGACCACTGGTTGTAAACAGAGGGAAAGATGGGAGCAGCAAGACAAAGGGGCAGCTCATGAAAGATGGGTATCTCAAATTTACAAAAATATTTTAACTTCATAGCCCTTAAATTCAGCAAGGTCTTATACCGGGCTTTGTTTGGCATCGTGTATAACACTCAGCAAGCTGGCAATTTTGCAGTGATATAACATATGTATCACCAAAGAGTTATCAAACTGAGATCCCTGCATAGGGAACCGACGCAGCTGTAGGGCATTATATGCAAGATAATAGGTCCTAAGACAGGGAAGTGCTAAGCTCCCCTCTGTCTTAGGTGGTTGAAGTGTTTTCAAGCTATCCCAGGGGGATTTATTGCCCACATAAATGAGGAAAAACGACTTTACATCTTACGAAAGAAGCCTTCTGTTAATTTGCAGGGAACATGTATTAAAGAAAACAAAAGAAAATAATAAAAGAGATAGAACTGTCATCTTTATGAGCGATATTCGCCCAATCATAGAGATGGGGAGCGATTTTCAGAGAGCAAATAAGGAGCGGATCTTAGTCAACAAGGGAACAAAGTTTAAACTATACCTATCCAAAATAGAGTCGAAATGAAATATCACCAGATATCTTTTAGGGTGTGCATTATAGTTTTGCTTAATATCCATCTGGAAAACCTCAGTAGAGGTATTACACAACAATTACTCAGTGTTTGATGAATTGATTGCATATCCCCCCAAACTGGTGTACCACTGGATTGCTTGTAGGGTTGTAGCTATATTAAATCTATCTGGACGTAAATATAAAGCCACATCATCTGCATATAGTTGGGTTTTTTTCCGCACCCAAAAAAGGGGAATGGATGCCACTGATCATATATATTGAGCCAGGAGTTCTTTAAATAGAGCAAATAAAGTTAGCTAAAACAGACAACTTAGTGCTTCCCCGGGCTGGGGAACACCGCCCCCACACTAGAGACGTTTATTATTCTTTCTTTCGATAACTTTATTTCGGTCCATAAAAGTACAGAATAAAATACACACAAACACTATATTACAGAGAATAAATAACATGAAACAAAACAAAGACAATCACAATCATATATGTACACCTACAAGTTTAAAACCGTCACATATTAAAATCATATTAAACCATTCAAGTAGTTATCGAAGTATATATTTAATTTCCTGCAGATATATAAATCAACAATTCATATCATTAAAAGTTTCCTGCGTTTGACCCACCTCCCGTTTAAGACGGCAAAAACGATAGGAGGGTGCGTATCATATTTCAATACTCTGAAGGCCTTATAACATTCTCTGAAGCCAAGGTTCCTACAGATAGGTTTCACCCAGCGTTTGCGTACAGTCTGGTATTTGGGACAAAAAAAAAAAGGATGTGAATCTCATTTTCAAGATGATATTTACACGCTGGACACTCAGGGCCCCATTAGGATGTCGGGCGGATTGCTTCCGCCAGGGTGGCGGTGGCCACCGCCACCCTGGCGGAGGCAATCCGCCCGACATCCTTCCCTGCATTCCCCCCCGCCATATTACGATGGCGGAGGGGACCGCAGCGGTGGGAAACACCGCCCGCCTGTTTTCCGCCCCGGTCGCCTGGCGGCCGGGGCGGATAAGTGATAACATGGTGGCGGTGTCTATCAGACACCGCCAGCCATATTAGAATTGGCATCTGACAATGCCTTTCCGTGGCGGCAATGCCGCCACGGAAAGGCAGGCGGACTTCACTCTGGGGGCCCCCTGCGGGCCCCCAGAGTGAAGCACAGTAGGGGGGGGCACACAGGGGGGTACCTATGGTACCCCCCTGCATTTGCATAATGAAAGCGGCAGGCACCGCGCGGTGCCTGCCGCTTTCGTCATGCAAATGCTGCAAAGCATTTTCAGCATTGTGGCGGGCGGTGCAGAGTGCACCGCCCGCCACAATGATGGGAATACAGGATGCGCCCGCCACTGTGGCGGGCGCATCCTAATGCTGCCAACGGGACCCCCGCCCTCATGGCGGCCGGTCCCTAGTACCGTGAGGATGGCGGGCGGGCAAAGTCCGCCCGCCATCCTAATGGGGCCCTCAGTATTTTTATTTAAGTCCCATTTACTAGTAAATGACATGAGCGGCAGACTACCCATCCTAAATTGCATGTACAGTTTCCTTGCTGAAGCTGGATAAATCAGGTCAAGGAGATCCTCCTTTTTGTAATCCTCTTTTACTGGAAGGAACTGAGATGTCAGTCTACCAACTGTAGAGCTCACGTGAAGAGACAATGAATTGTGGTGCCTATAATGGTATACCAGATCGGCCCTAGATATTGCCGGGCACACTACTTCTGGTGTTCCCCATAACTCAGGTAGGCCAATCCTAGTACAGAGTTCCTTAATATGAATTAACCACGGGATTTTCTCAGTTCTAATTTCAGCCCACACATCCCTAAACTCACTTCTGAAGGGAGCCAGTTCAGGAACTGACCATAGTCTTCTCCAGTAAGTCCACTTTCTCCTCAATAGGGAGTAGCCCTAGATGCAGCCGGAGAGGTACTAACGGGGTGCTAACTGGCAACAGGTTCCTCATAAATGAGTGCTCAACCCTTGTAAGACTTGTGGGCCTATAGTGCATAGAAGCCGCTCTAGCCTGTACTTTATAGATTTCTATAACTGGAGCAGCAGGCTTGTACAAAGATACTCTGTGCATTTTCGATATCCCACCCACCGTTTGAGTCAACTTTAGGGCAGCCTTTGCTACTTGGGCATCCCATTTCAAATGTTCCATAAGGATGATGCCCAGATACTCAAAGGTTTTTACTCGCTCCAAAGGTATGCCATCCAGTGCTGGATTTGGGCGGGCCTTCCTGAGTGGGTTGAAAATCATAAATTTAGTTTTAGATAGATTTATCTCCAGGCCTCTTAATGCACAGAAATCGGCTAAGCCATCCAGGGTACGTTGGATACACATTGATGTCTTGGACAACAACAAAGTGTCGTCCGCGAACATCAATGCGGGTACCCAACCACTAACCTTGGGGCTTCAATGTCCTTTACACCTAATAGGTGATCTATAAACTCGTTTATGTATAGACTAAAAAGGGTAGGGGCCAGGACGCACCCCTGGCGCACCCCCTTTTTTACCGGGAAGCAAGCTGAAAGTTCTCCATGCTTCCCGCATCTAACTTGGGCATAGGTTTCTGTGTGGAGCCTAATTAACACATCCAGGAGGTATATTGGGATGCCAAGATCTAAAAGTGCACTCCACAGTTTTTCCCTAGGGACCAGATCAAATGCAGACCTCAGGACCACTAAAATGAGGTAGAGGCTGCCACCCTCCACACTCACTGTTTTCCAATACTGGACCTGAAGTCTGAATATCTGGTCAATAGTGACGTGCTCGTCCTAAAGCCGGTCTGAAAAGTACTCAAGATCTTATTTTCCTCAACCCAGGCCTGGACTCTTTCCAGGATTATTCGTCCCATCAGCTTCTGGGTGATATCTATCAGGCTGATAGGCCTGTAGTTGGACGGTAGAAGGGGGCAGCCTTTTTTGTGAATAGGAATTATCTCTGCACCTCGCCAGGTGTCTGGTGGGTCCGTTCCCATTAAGATGAAATTAAACAAGACACAAAGATAAGGAGCCCATATTTTTGGTTCTGACCGAAATAGGTCCCCAGGAAGCTTATCAAGACCTGGCGCTTTGCTAGGTAATAACTTGGCGATAGCAAATTCAACTTCAACGATAGTGATCTCCTGTGCCCCCCCAATCGATACTCATGGAGGGGGCCTAAAGTTGAAGGTGCTAAATTGTCATTGCCCGAATATGCATACAGGGTTCCAAAATGGGCTTCCCGTACAGCTGGTGCTATGTTTTGTACTATCGCTGATCTACCATCCCTCCCACCGTCACTAACTATTCCCCAGAAGGATTTCAAATCCTTATGCTGGATAGCAGTTGTCAGATCTTCCCATTTATTTGCTTCCCAGGCCTTCTTCTCAGATTGGATAACCCGCTTGTACTGCAACCGAAGTTCCTTTATCCTCGGTTTATCCTTGACCTTTATAACTTCTAATAAATCTCTTTTCTATTTACGACAGGAGGCATTATACCAGGGATGAGATAGGACCGTTTTTTCCTTAATTGCTTACTTCCGGATAGAACACCGCAAGCATCTTGGAGGTCAACTGATTGTGTATTTCTACCGGCCTAGTGCACTGCCCTACTTGAGTGCCCAATGGCCCAACCCCAGCCATTTCATTAAGCTGCGGCACAGCCTGCTGGTATATGTGTGCTAATTTATTTGGGGATCCCAGTATATGGAGCCATTTTACTCGCCGACTGTTGTTGTGTAGCAGGAGAGGTTGCTGAACTAAAATGGGCACTACTGAGTAGTTGGACAGGCCCCAACTCCCTGGCTTAAGTGTCATAACCAGAACATTATGGTCACTGTCTTTCCGCTGATAAATCTGAAAATCCAAGTCCCTATCCCAGGATCTAGATTCAACCATAATGTAGTCTATGGTCGAAGTTTGCCCTTCTCTATTAAATGTTGGTAGGCCAGGTCTATCCGATTTTAATCTCCCATTACAAGCCCTCAGAGAAAGAGAAAAGATAAACAAATGTATTTGGAGGACCAACGGTGTCCACGCTCTAACGGGTGAGATGGAGTAGTTTTTGTCCTGTAACTCCAGTTTTGTAGTAGGGGTATCTCTGTTATAGTCATAATCTAGTGAATAATCTAGTGAATAGTCCCGCCCATGTGCGTGGACCCCGGAGCAATCAAAAATAATCTCTTACAGTGTCAAAAAATGCAGAAATGCATAGACACTTAAGAGAGAATTTAAAGACAGATAATGCAGCCTAAAAAGGCTACACTGTCCAGTACTTCAACTAGAAATTCCACCATAAAATCCACAAAACAGCAAAAGCCTGTACAGATTTCCCTTGCTTTACCAGCAAAATCCCTCAGGAATGATAGAGAGAAGAACCTGGACAGACAAGCCCCATAGGCTGCCATTATGTGGCTCAAAACAGGATACTGTGCCTATAAGAGAATCTTCCAGAACCTTCTCCCAGTATCCCAGAATGCATAGCAGGTCCAACTTAGTTTCAGTTCTTTTTGAAGGCGTAACACGCCAGACCTGTAGCATCCCATAAAGGAATATGTCTCTCTCCACCGGGGAGGAGGGAGGGCGCTTATGACTATAACAGAGATACCCCTACTACAGAACTGGAGTTACAGAACAGAAACTACTCCTTCTGTAGTAGGGGATCTCTGTGTATAGTCATAATCTAGTGAATAGAATGGCAAGCCCATCCCCACACCAAAGCGGCGGTGGAGAAAAGAGAATTAACGCCACTACTGTGCGAACAGATTTCGCAGCGAAGCCTGCCCAACCTGAGTGTCTGCCCTGGCATCAGTGTCCAGGCAGTAATGCTTAGCAAAGGTATGAACCGACTTCCAAGTGGCCGCCTTGCAGATTTCTGCAATCGGAACATTACGGAGCAATGCTGTCGTGGCAGCCTTGCCCCTGGTGGAATGAGCCTTAGGCTTACCTCCTAAGGTCTTATTAGCTTTTTGGTAACACAGCTGTATGCAGGACACAATCCACCTAGAGATAGACTGCTTAGAGGTCGCAAGACCCGTCCTGACAGATCCATAATTGATGAACAATTGGTCTGACCTACGAATATCCCTGGTTTTATCCAGATAAAATTTCAGCACCCTCCTAACATCCAGGGAATGCAAAGACCTTTCCGCTGGAGATGAAGGATTCTGAAAGAACGTAGGTAAAGATATAGTCTGATTGATATGAAAATCAGAAACAACCTTGGGAAGAAACTTAGGGTGAGTACGCATAACAACCTTAGCAGCATGAAATACAGTATAAGGTTCTTGGCAACACAACGCCTGAATTTCACTCACCCTGCGGGCCGATGTAATGGCAACAAGGAACGCCGCCTTCCAGGACAGGTGCTGCAACGAAGCCTTATGAATAGGTTCAAAAGGCTCCTTCATCAACCTGGACAGCACCACATTCAAGTCCCATGAAGGCGAAGGAAGCCTGACAGGAGGGAATACTTTCTTCAAGCCTTCTAAAAAATCCTTGATCACAGGGATCTGGAAGAAGGAAGTCTGTGAAGGGCATTTCCTGTAGGCAGTCAAAGCAGCCAGATGAACCTTAATGGAATGGACATCAGGGCCAGACTGCGCCAGATGTAGCAGATATGGAAGGATGACATCTTCCTTGCATGTCGTAGGGTCATAGTTCTTAGACTTGCACCAGATGCAAAACATCTTCCACTTGTAAGCATAAGAAGTCCGAGTGGAAGGTCGCTTAGCCTCCTTCAGTATGTCCATACAATCCGCTGGGAGATTCAAATGGCCATATTGCACTATTTCAGGAGCCATGCCGCCAAACTCAAAGACGAGAGGTTGGGGTGCACCATCCGCCCCCCGAACTTCGTGAGAAGGTCAGGCCTGCACGGCAGCTTCATGTGAGGAAGGAGAGACCGGTGAAGCAGGTCCGTGAACCACCACTGTCTGGGCCATTCCGGGGCAATCAGAATCATCTTCGCCCTGGATTGGGAGAGCTTGATGAGAACCGCTGGAATCAGGGGAATGGGTGGAAAAGCGTACAGAAAGCTGTTCGACCAACTGATCCATAACGCGTTCCCCAGCGTCCCCGGCTGGTAGTACCTGGAGGCGAAGTCTCGGCATTTGCTGTTGTCGGCGGTGGCGAACAGATCTACGTCTGGAGTGCCCCACCTTGCGAAGACTTCTCCTAGTACTTCGTCGTTTATGACCCACTCGTGATTTTCCTGAATCAGTCTGCTCAGCTCGTCTGCCTGAACATTCTGCACACCTGGCAGATGAGTGGCCGTTATCGAGAGTCCTCGAGCCAGAAGCCTATGCCAGATCGCCTGCGCCTCCTGAGACAGAGTGCGTGATCTCGAGCCCCCCTGCTTGTTGAGGTAATACATCGTGGTCGTATTGTCCGTTTGTACAAGCAGAGAGTTGGTCCGGAAGGACGGTTGAAAGGCCTTCAGCGCCAAGTGAACAGCCCTGAGTTCCAGGAAATTGATGTGGTACGTGGACTCCGACGGGGACCACGTCCCTTGAATCTGCAGATCTCCGGAGTGCGCTCCCCATCCCAGGAGAGAAGCATCCGTCACGATAGTCTGAGTGGGAATGTCCTTGTGGAAGGGAACCCCTCTGAGGAGATTCTCCGCTGAACACCACCACTTCAGAGACTGAAGAGCATGCAGAGACAGTCGTATCTTGTCGTCCCAAGAGCCTCTCCTCTGGTCCCACTGATCCTCCAAGCACTCCTGCAGCGGTCTCATATGCAGCCGTGCATGTGGCGTCAGGAAGATGCAAGAAGCCATCGATCCCAGCAGAGAAGACACCGTCCTCACTGTCGCGGATGGAGCGGACAGGAGAGCCTGAGCCTTCCGAAGGAGTGATAAACGTCGCTCTTCCGAAGGAGACACGCTTGCCGACAGCGTATCGATGGAGGCTCCCAAGTACTGGATGCACTGGACCGGAGTCGGGACAGACTTGGACATGTTGATGTGCAACCCCAGCTTGTTCAAGAGAACGCACGTCTTCTGGAAGTGTGCTTGAGCTTCCGAGAAGGAGGAGGCCTTGATCAACCAATCGTCCAGGTATGGGTAGACAAACACCTTGTTCTTCCGTAGGTGTGCCGCTACCACTGCCATGCGCTTCGAGAACGTCCGGGGCGCAGACTTCAGCCCGAACGGAAGTACCGTGTACTGATAGTGATTGGTGCTGACTTGAAATCGCAGGAACTTCCGGTGTTTGTGTGCAATGGGCACATGGAAGTACGCATCCTGCAGGTCTATGGCGCAAAGCCAGTCTCCCCGTTGCAGCTGAGGATAAATCTGATGCAACGACAGCATGCGAAACTTTTCTCTGCGAATCCATTTGTTTGCCTGTCGCAAGTCCAGAATGGGCCTGAACTCGTTCTTGTCCTTTTTTCGGACCAGAAAGAACCGGGAGTACAGACCTCTTCCTCTTTGAGACAAAGGTACATCTTCTATCGCCCTTTTCCGTAGAAGGATGTCGGCCTCGGCCTGGAGCTCGCGCAGTTGATACTGCGAGCTGACCGGAGGAATCGATGGAGGAGGGCTGATGAACCGAAAACTGTATCCATTGCAAACAATATTCAGCACCCACTTGTCCTGAGTAATTTTTCTCCACTCTGCCAGAAAAAATTGAACGCTTCCCCCCACCGGAGCGGGTAACGGATGAAGGGGAAGTAAGCGCTCAGGGGCGAAACCCAGCCGGGCCCTTGTTCATGGTAGAGGACTGCTGTCCACCTCTACCCCTCTGACGTTTCTGGAAGGGTCTTCTGTATTGCTGCTGCTGCTGTTGTTGCCCAGAAGACTGTCCCTTTCCTCTACCCTGCGACCCGAACCGCCGTTGGAACTGGCGGTAGGGTTTCTTCTCTTTCGGCTTCTCCAAGCCCACAGCCGTCAGGGTTTCAGCCTCGGCCTTCATCCTGGCCATTTCGTCATCCGCGTGTTTCCCAAAGAGGGTGTCGCCGGAAAACGGCAGATTTGCCACTCGTTGTTGCGCTTCAGGCTTGAGCGACGTCAGCCGTAGCCAAGCATGGCGTCTCTGATTGATACCGTGGCAGTATCCATGCGCGGCCAGCAGGGAGATATCCGCCGCGGCACTGATGGCCTGGTTCGAAACCAGCATCCCTTCCTGGACGATCTCCATGAAGTCCTCTTTCCTGTCCCGCGGGACAAGGTCCGCAAACTGTTCCATGGAATCCCACAGTGCACGGTCGTACCGTCCCAACAACGCCGAGTCACTGGAGGCCTTCATCGTCGTGGAAGACGTACCACACGCCTTCCATCCCGCTGAGTCAATCCAGCGGCTCTCCTTATCCGGAGGCACAGTGGAGGACGGGGAGGTAGCATGTAGTTTCCGAGCCGCCGTCACAATCACCGAATCAGGCACTGGGTCCTTCCGCAAGAAGGCCGGGTCCGACTCTGGAGCCCTGTACTTCTTGACAAGCCTGGAGGGAGCAGCTTTCACCACCGCCGGCGTAAGGAAGAGCTGTTCAGCCGGCTCAACCAGTCCCGGCACCAAAGGCAGCAGGGGGCGAGACCGGTGCTTCGTGTGCAAAGTCTCAAAGAACACAGACGTTGTGGGCATAGGGGCCGTCACCTTGATCCCCAACTTCGCCGCCCCTCTCAGGAGAACCTCCTGGAACGTGCCAATGTCATCTATCGGAGACACCCTCATCTCCGGTGAATCCGACAATGTAGGCGAATATGAACGGGTCCCAGAGGCCAAATGGGACCTGGACCAATGCCTCCTATGGCGATGTCTGGATCTCAAGGAGGATCCGTGTCCACTCCTAGATCTGTCCCTTCTCCCTGAGCGTGACCTCGATCTCCTGGGTCTGGGACGCTCCGCCGGTTTCCCTGGGTCGGACGTCTTGGGCTTAGGAGGAACCTTCGACTTCGGAGTCTTCTTCGGAGGTGTCGGAAGTCTGGGCATCGACACTGATCTCGGTGGAACCGGAGGAGGAGCACCCGGTACCGGGGCCTGCGGTCCTGACGGAAGAGCAGGTAGAGGAGGCAATGGAGGAGACGTCGAAGCCCAAGGAGGAGGCCCTCGAGGCAAAGGAGGGGGAGGAGTCTGTATAACAGTCTTCTTTGGTGTATACACCTCTGAATACGCCGTTCCCGGCGAGCAACCATCCTGTTCCGACTGAGGGGAGCCCCCCACAATCCTCGGCCTGTCCTCACGGCCCCCTGACGCGGAAGACCGGTGTTCAGACGTCGACCGTGGTTCCTTCGACGTCGAGCGGCCCTTCGGCGTCGACCGTTTCGCACTCCTCGGCGTCGACCGGCTTCTATGCCTCGACGGCGACCCCGACCAGATGAACGAACCTCGAAACCTCGACGACGGTCGCTGGTGCCTCGACGGCGACCTCGACCGCCTCGACGACGACCTCTTCGATCGCCTCGACGGCGACCTCTTCGAACGCCTCGACGTCGACCTCTTCGATCGCCTCGACGTCGACTTCTTCAGCGCCGGAGACCTCTTCCGTCTCGACGGCGGCCTCGACGACGAGGATCCCCTCGACGACGACGATGTCCTTGCCCTCGACGGCGAACGGCGGTGCCGCCTCGACGGCGAGCGCCGACGCCGGGCCCTCCGATGCCGTCCGCTCGACGCCGACGGCGACGACGAGGAAATCGACACCGGGTTCGACGGCGGCCTGTGTAAGTCCCTCGACGTCGACGGGCGACGTTTTCTCAACCCAGAGCCCTGGGGAGGCCGGGAACTGGCCGTGGACCGTCCTCTCGACGTCGTGGTCATGGCAACCGACCCAGACGGAGATCTTGGACGTTTGCTGGACTTCCTGCCCCCGGGGAGCCCCCCAGAGGCCTCAGCACGGGCAGTAGAAGCCCCTCCAGACCCACCTTGAGCCTTCAGTCTTCTTTCTTCAAGTCCCTGAAGTCTGATCTTCCTCCTGTCCTTCAGGGTCCTGCCAGAGAAGCCTCTACAGATCACACACTCCTCTGGGATGTGGGAAGAGGTAAGGCAGAGGATACACACCTCATGGGGGTCTGACTTGGCCTTCTTCCTGGAGCACTCCGGGCATTTGTCAAATAATGCAGGCATTATGGACAGCAAAAGAGTGCAGAAACCAAGAAAAAAGTCACCAAAGTACATTAAAAGTACTCAAAATCGAATTTAGTGAGAAAACACCAACAAAACCCTTGAAAAGGGAGAGCTCAATGCTCCAGGGTCCTGCTTGCAGGAGCCGGAAAAAAGAACTGAAACTAAGTTGGACCTGCTATGCATTCTGGGATACTGGGAGAAGGTTCTGGAAGATTCTCTTAAAGGCACAGTATCTTGTTTTGAGCCACATAATGGCAGCCTATGGGGCTTGTCTGTCCAGGTTCTTCTCTCTATCATTCCTAAGGGATTTTGCTGGTAAAGCAAGGGAAATCTGTACAGGCTTTTGCTGTTTTGTGGATTTTATGGTGGAATTTCTAGTTGAAGTACTGGACAGTGTAGCCTTTTTAGGCTGCATTATCTGTCTTTAAATTCTCTCTTAAGTGTCTATGCATTTCTGCATTTTTTGACACTGTAAGAGATTATTTTTGATTGCTCCGGGGTCCACGCACATGGGCGGGACTATTCACTAGATTATTCACTAGATTATGACTATACACAGAGATCCCCTACTACAGAACAAGCGTTCTGGGATGTTCCAGTACTGGTTCTCACTATCTGGGTCATCTAGGCTCAGATTACTAAGGGGCTCGAACTGGCAATTGAAGTCGCCCTCTATTATTAGAATGTTCTCTGGATCGAGAGTCAGTATGTAATCTCTCAATTGTTCAATGACTCTGGACTCTTGCCCACTCTGCGTTGGCCTTAAGTAGATATAAATTAGGGCAAATTGTTTGTTAGCTGGGAGGGATAGGAGGACACATTGTACATCATGTGAGTTTGTTGGCAGGTGCTCTGCTTTAGCACCCAGGTGCGTGCCCACCCAGATGCTTAACCCCGGGATGGTCTGCCCCTACTCCTCGTTGTGGCTGGTATATTAAAAGTGGCAAAACCTCTCCGTTGGTTGTTTTCCGGAGCCCACGTCTCCTGCATTAAACAAATATTATGTTTGTCTACAAACAGACCCCAGTCTAGACATAATTATTTATTTTTGATCCTTGCCAAATTCCATGAGAGAATTTTAATGTTACTGTTTGCCTCCAGTGCTTTAAAATTCTTATGTGTCCTGCTACAACTGACTACCCCAGGTGGTGAATCATCCGTGTGCATCTGTCTCGGGCCACTACCGTAACTGTGCTAATTCCCGTATCCTCCTGTGTTACTGGAGATGGGGCACCAACATGCTTGCTAGTATTACCCCCCTGCCATTATCTCTAATTGCCGCGGGAGTGCTCTCACCCCCCAGAGGACCATATTGAAAAAAACTGTGTTACATCCCTGCAGGACCATCCCTGGCTTCTAAGAAACTCATTTTATCAACTTTGCGAGTGGGGGCGAACTGCACCTCGACAATCAGTCTACTTAGTCCAGAATGCTAAATCTGTTACTGTGATGGAACATAGCCAATGCCGAGGGACAATTTTGGGATCCCTTCCAATTAGCATATCCTGGCTGGGGATTATAGCCCAGGTTTTCCCTATCCCCCCAAGGCTGCCTTCTTCTAATAGAGTCAATATGAAGGTTAGTAGTCGCAGCCGGGTAGAAGTAAATTAGGGGAAAAGATTGTATTTGCGTTGCTGAACTACCTGCCACCCAGTTACAGATGTGCTCGACGGCCCATCTATTCCTGGAATTAATTACAACACAATCACCCTGAATATTTTCCACCCGGGGTCCCACCCAGTCCACACGTCTAGCAAAGAGAATTTCACTGGAAACCTGGTTAGGGAGAGGCCTGTTGTAATTTAGCCAGTGGATACATTTGTTTTTAAGCTCACTGTAGACCTCCTTTTTTCCCTGGCTCAAGGTATAGATTCAGGAGGGAGATCTATACATGGTAACACACTCTTTCGTACATCAGAGGTCTTAGCCAAGTTTGCTGATCGATCATAGTTTACTGCCCCTATATCCCCCCCTCCCTCCACGTTTCTAGGTATTGCTGGATCATTAAGCACAACAATATCACTAGGTTGATTAGGATGTTCGTCGGGTAAAATATTTGGGGCAGATAAATCCACTAAGTCATTTGTGGCTAGCGGGGTTACATGGTGGCAAACTGCATTCGTTGTCCTTGACAACCCCTCTATATTTCCGATACCAACTTCAGTCCGCATACCACCCTCTGCCTGTGCGGGGGTAAACAATGGTTCAAGATGTGAAAGTCTGTGTTCTATGGAGTTTAATCTATCATAGATAGGAAGACAGGTCTCAGTAAATATGTGTTCCAATTTAGCCCAAAAGTTTTCCCTGGACTCAGTGGGAAACATGTCACCAGTACTTAGTGAAGCCAAAGACCCATGTGCAATAAGCTGGGGTGTATCGAGTTCAGCTACAGATCCTGTTGTCGGATTTGACCCCAAGTTGCCACATTTCTGGATTTTTGCTTTTTTATTCTTCAATGTGGCTCCACCACGCTTTCTTTTGACTGCTGGGTCTGGTGCCTGATAAATAGTCCCCAGTTTAGAACTGGATGCGGACCGAGTTAGCAATCTCGATCTAGTTGCTCCTGAAAGCTTGTGATTTTGTGGAGGGATGCATGGACCAGCTACTACCGTGTCCACAGTAGCTGGGGGCTTGACAAGCTGCCCACTACTTTTGGTGACTGGTTGCCCTCACCACACAGACCAGAGGGCGCAATCTCAGCTGTTAATTGAGAGGCACTGGTGAGGTTACCATGGCCAGCCTGCCCATTGATGACAGCGTATCAAAAATCGGCTCCATAGATAGCCTCTTTTCAGTCATTTCAATTTCGTATTGCAGCACAGAAGATGCCCTGGTTAAAAATTGGTGAAGTGTACCCACAATGGCTCCTCCTGATAACGACTTTCTCCCCTTTCCCCCCTTGCCTGTAGCCATTTTCTGCTTTTTTTTACAATGCAACGGCTCCAATAGTTCTTAACAAAGAGAATGAAGAAAGAGCAAAGGGCGGTCTTAGCAATCCAGCAAATGCGTACTAACCTTCATATGTTGCTCAGATGGAGGATTAAAGAGAGGAGCCCCGTCCCGGTTCTCGTTCGTGCTTGGATGGGCTCAGACGGGCCCCCCCTTGGCCCGGGCTTCGCCCGGCGCGCGCCCACGCGTGTTTTGCGAAGCGGGGGCCGTGTTGAGTTATGAGGCAGCTGTGGGTGGGAACTGGTGCGCTGTTTCCTGGACGCTGGGTCCCAAAGGCGGCAAACACAAGTCTGTTCCTAAGAGCGGCACCCTATTTGGGCTGACATATCTTTATATAATCTGACTATTGACTCTGAGAGCTGGGACAGGAAATTGAATTTCTCCAAAACGTTTAAAAAAAATTCCAAGTTCACGAGGTCAAAAGCCTTCTCTGCATCTAGCAAAATACCAGCCACAGGGATATTATTGGTGGTAACCAGATCGGAAAATTCTGACAAACAATAAGCAATGGTTTTCAGGCTATGACCTTTTAGAAAACCGCACTGATCAGGGTGATTCAGTGACCTCATCACCACATTCATATGATTTGATAAAATGTTCATAGAAAGCTTATTATCAGTGTTCAAAAGCGTGATGAACCTATATGAATCAGTGCCTAATTGGGTTTGCCCTTTCTCTAAAAAATGTACTAGAACTCCTTTATTATATGAGGGTGGAATAGTGCCTCCTGCAAGGATGAATTGAACAAGTCAGAAAGAGGAACAGCTAATAGAGTGCAGAAGTGCTTGTAGAATTCGGCCCCAAAGCCAACTTCTCCCAGGGCCTTAGACCCAGGTAGCTCCCTTATAACTCCTGTATCCTCGTCGGGGGTGATTAGTCATATCAGCAGAGCCGCCGGCTCACTGCTTAGCTCTGGAAGGTAAATTTCCCGCAAAAACCTGTTGGACGGATCCCACGAGCCAATATCCGCCTTATAGAGGGATTCATAACGATGCAGAAATATTTCCCCAATCTTTCCATTTTCCCTCTCTATCTCTTTTTTACAGGGATCCCTTAAAAATTAAATTCCGAATGGTTTTCTCTTTGGTCATCGAGTCCAGACCCATTTTCTCCCCCTCTTCATACACCTGGCAATTATAAGCTCGAATGTTAAGGATTTCCCTCTCTAGAAAGAAATTCTTCAGAGCTTCTCTCTTTTCCTGGCATAAATAGAGGGAGTTGGAGGACGACTTTGAAGAAACTTCAGAATATGCCTCATCGGCCTCGCTTTGCAATTTCTACTGCCTCTCTTTATCTTTTTGCCTTTGAAAAACTAGCAGGGTGATCATAGAATCCCAAGTTATGGCTTTAAAAGCTTCCCAAACAGTGTCACCCTCCACTGTAAAAACAAAATGCTCCATCTCTGTAGACAGAGACCAACCATGTGAATTATGGGTCAGCAGTGACTTATCCATAACCCATCTCATCGTTCCTCTAGAGCAAAATGTAGAAAATCTTAATACAATCACAGAGTGGTCTGAGAAAGCTCTGGCGTGATAATGAGAAGAAACATTGGAGATAGTTAAGGGGGCTAATAAAAAGTCTATCCGCGAAGCGGATCAATACTTCTTTGAATAACAAGAATAGACTCCAGATGTGGGATTTAACTCCTGATCTAGACCACATATAAAAGAAATATCCTCTCTATGTTGCGCTTATGCTGCCCCCAATTTGGGTTTGAAGAATCCGCCACAGGTGCTGGAAGATAATTAAAATCACCCCTTATAATAAGCAACTCAGGAAGTTTACATCATTTTCACAGCAGTGACTGAAGCGGTTGATATTGTCAGGTATCGGTCCATAAAAGGAGTGAATATTGTATCTCGTGTTGGAGACCACTGTGGGGACTATAAACCCCCACATCTGTCACAGGTGTAAGGCAGTTGACTTGAGCCTTGTGGCTAAACACTACTGCTGTCCCCCTCTGCGCTGCATCTGCAGAGAAAAAGAAACACTGGCTAAACCAGGGAAGTTTATTGCCCTCTTTCCCTCAATTAAAATGCTTCTCTTGTATGAGTATGACCGATGGATCATATTGCAATAGACTAAAAAAACGGTGTCTTGTTTACGTCTATTATTTATCTCCTTCACGTTATGATAGACTGTAACAGAATCGGTTCCCTTATTATCCATATACATAACCTCTTTTAACTGCACTAAACAACTTCACCATTAATCATCAAACATGCCCCCTTCAACAACAATACAAACCTCTGAGACACACCATCAGTACTCCGGAAGCTCCGACCCTGAGATTCCAAACCATAGCCCTGCCCACCCTCACCCCTTGGGCCCCTCCCATAATGCAGGCCGACCGACACGTCCCCGCAGGGGACACTAGTAAGAGGGCAGCCCCCATAGTGCCACAAGATGGCACACGGGGCAGCCCAGTGCTCTGAGATCCCTGTAAGGGTCCCGCTCGTCACTTCCGGCCTGGTGTGGGCGGGGGAGAGTATATATTCCTCCCCCGCCCACCTAGCAGCCTCTTTGTCCGCTGTCCCCTCACCCTGATGCCGTTTTGTTGTCGCTCCAGCCAATCGGCCTGGGCGCGATGTCCGGTTACGCCGGGGGTCTTTGTGGATTGGAATGCGCCGCTCTGTTCGTCGGGGTTTTGAAGGTGAGTCAGGGTGTGTCGTTCATGCCCCCTTCGGTGTCGTGGCTCTATGCTATTCCTCTCCCCAGCAGCTCCTTGCGTATTTCTCCGCTGTCGATGCCTCCTATCCTCCTCCTGTGAGAGGTTCGAGAACACAGCCTGTCCGTTTTCTTGTTTCAGCGATCCCCTATATTTTCGTGTGCTCGTTGGTATGTTGTTTTTTCTTTGGCTATGTCCATTGGTATGTTGTTACAGCGATGGCAGCAGGGGCTCGGTGAACCTGGTGCAAAGGGGCAGGCGGGCAGAGATGCGCGGGTCGTTTTAGTGGTTTTGTGTGCATTTAAACTTTACCGCGACCGTCCTTGGGTCTATGCACCGATGCCGATGCATCTGCTGATCAGCTGTTAAGCATGATATGCGTGATTTAGAGCCAAGCCAGCGTCGGGCTTTCATGTTCATGGAGGTGTCCGTGGCCTTAGTAGGCAGTGCCTGCTCAGGCAGCATGTTGTACAGCTTGCTTGGAGACTGTGCATGAATGGACTGTGCTGGCCCCCCCTCTGAGGTTGCGAGTTTCCTGATAGGCCGCCGGAGTGTTGGGAGGTTTGGGAGTCACTCGGGGCACGTAGCAGTTCGGACTGGGTGCTCCGCCCTCCAGTGTCGGGTGCGGTGGTGCTGCTGCGGGGCAGTTGCTGCATGTTTTGTCCCGAGCACACCCCTGCATTCAGGTCGATGGGAATCTCCACGAGTCCACTGCCTCGCTGTTGGTTATGCCCAAGAATTTATTATTGGAGGTGAACTTTTTCCTACCCCCTTCGTGCTTGCTCTCCCCAGTATGGGAACGGGGCTGGGCGGGTGGCCTGCTTATGAGCGGGCCGCTGAAGCAGGGGCTTCCTTACGTTTTATGTCTATGTTAATTTTGTGTGTGTTTGTTACGTTTTGGGGGTGGTGATCTGGGCAAGGAGCGGGGTGCTTCCTCCCCGGTTTCCACAGCAGGGGCGAACTTGTTTGGGCTTGGTTCCCTTCGTGTGCAAGCTTTCGTGTATAGGTGTTTTCCTGATGGAAGGGGTGTAGTTTTTCAATCACGACTAACCGGGCAGTGAGGCAGGACCTCACGCTTCTTTTGTGTTCTTTTGCCGGTGCCCCCACTTGCTCACTGGGACCCCCCCATGGTGGCGGTGGCAGGGGGCACGTATTTCCCCGGGCTAGCTCTCGGCGGTACTTCCTGTCCGGCAAGTCTAGGCCCTGGTGGTAAGTGCGAGTACAGGGCAGCCCAGGGCTGAGCTTCACCATTCCCCCCCCCCAGTCTGAGAGGCTTGTTGCGTGTTGGGTACTCGCAGGGGGAATCATGGCCCAAGCTCGGGATGGTGCTGGCTTTAGGGCTTGGGAAGCTTGTTTTCTTATGTCGGCGCACGGGGGTAATGGCGTCCGTGGGCGGCCAATCACGTGTGCAGTTGTGTGAAACTGTCCGGCGCACGTGGGTAATGGCGGCCGTGGGCGGTCATTTTCTAGGTCAGCATGTTTTACAATGTCCGGCTCATGTGGGTAATGGCGGCCGTGTGCGGCCATTCTCTAGGTCAGCATGTGTTACAATGTCCGTGTCACGTGGTTAAAGGCGGCCGTGTACGGCCATTTTCATGGGCAGCAGGGTCACTATGTCCACATCTGTTACAAGGATAGTGTGTTCAGATAATTTTGGGGACAGTGTTATTGCGCTCGTTAGTATATAGCCTGTAATATCTATGCTTTTGACTTCCAATGAGAGGTTTGAAGTTTCGGAGCGCTGCCGCTGCAATTACTGCCGAGCGGCCCTGCGCGGGCGTGCGCAGACTATAGAGCTCCTTGAGGAAATTGTGCTCTGCACAACTGTGGATGTTGTGCGTTTTTGGTCCCTTTGTGGTCGGGCTATTTACACCTTACGCGGTTTGTGTACAGAACTGTGTGTAGCCACATCTAATTTTTGCGGTTTGTCTCCCGGGGGGAGCAGGCCTCTTGGATTGCAGCCGCCGCGCGCCATTTCTTTCGGGTCGTGCCCGTGCTTTTATTCTCTATTTTGGAAGCCAATTAGAGGCCCGAGTTAGCTCCTGCAAAGAGTGTAGACTGAGATCGAGAACTTCCCGCTCTTATTCCTGGGTTCGGCAGATGCCGTTGATGGTCTAAATATTCACCCGCACCACGCTTAGAAACGTCGTAAACAATCAGTTTACACTTTTCTCCGTGGCACAAAGCGTGGTTTACATACCAGCTGGTGTTGGCGAATGGGAGCCGAGTGGCTCGATTTATTTGTAGTTGCTTGGTTTCTCGGCGGATACAGTATGCCGAATCAGGGGGCTTCTGCGGTGCCCGGTGAACTTTCTCAAATAGTCGGGCTGTGCGTGGTAGTCCCTACAGCCAGGCCGCATATTAGACCGGGCCCGTGGAAGTGAGTTTGGAGGTGGCCTAAGAGCTTTTTTCGATGAGGTTTTCCGCCCAAGGTCTCGGGAATATGATGTTGCAGTCTTGTCAGGTTACCCCATCATTAATGGCAGAATGCTGGCTCATGCGCGACCTTGTTCCATGAGATCCTAGCCGCGCACATTAGGTGAAGGATTTATGGCCCCCCTTGAGGCCAGTGTATCAGCTACGGTGCCTTTTATGCACAAGGCGTTGGAAGAACAAAGATTGTCTTCCGAGCAATGAGGGATTGTTTACTTTGCGGGGGTAATGTTGACCGGGCGCGGCGTTTGATCGGCATCCTGTGAAGGTGTGCGTTTTAGGTTTGTTGCCCTAGCCAGTGAAGAGACTCGAGTATCGCAGGCAGTTTGACTGGTACTGAGGAGGAACTTTGCTTCTTTACCGCAGTAGCTCTAAGGAGGTTTATATTGGGAATTATTTTATCTCCCGGATTTTACTTCATGCTGTTCTACATTTCCCCAGCTTACAATGTGCTCAGGGGTACTCCACATTAAAGAATTCGGTAGCATGTCTCACCAATAAGGTCTTTGGATGATAGACTCTGGTGTCTTAGTGTGGTGGACAATCATGCAGAGCTAGCACGCAGGTGGATGCCGTACGTGTATCATTGAAAAAATCCAAAGTAGAGACCCATAACACCGAGTATTATATAGTTATAGTGTGAAATTATGTCTCCTGCCCACGAAATGGAGTACCTTGTGAGGTACTAGGATGACCATGGCTTTAATTTATTTATGCCACACAAGAAGTAGCAAAAGGTGATTACAGGAAGAATAGTGACTTAAATGCAAGTACAAAAGCTTACAATGTACAAGTGAGGTATTTTACTGGATTGCATGGCAGGCACTCAGACACGTACAAAAGATTCTGTAGGCAATGGAGGCACTTGTGCAAGTACTGGAAGCATAGACTGTTAAGAGGCAGCAATCAGCATGTTACAGGAGACAGTGACGTGCGCCTGTTACAAAAAGAGTACCAAACGCAGGTAGAAGGACATTCTGCACTAAATGGCAGACACTCAAACACTAGATCGCACTGGTAAGACATCTCCTAAGTCAAGGGGAATATATCTAGCTATATGCAAGGTTTCCCTTCATTTATTAGAGGGCTTAATTGCATTTGGTTGAGGTCAGTGAAGGCCTTGGATGAGGTGTTCTAGGTAGAATGGTTAGGGGACAGGTTAGATGTGCTTTTTATCACACACACCAAAGTGCACTGGTCATTTCCTGACTGCGCATTTCATTATGCAGGTTTGCATGTCCTCCTCAATTCTCTTGGTAAGGGGCAGCTTCGTGCGCATGCTCCTTGCTGTATTCAGCACGCACATATCATGCATCTGTATGTAAGGGCATGGTATATCACAATAAGTGCATATTACACACGTACACCAGTACCTCCAAGATACAGGCATGCCCATTTCACACTCTGCGGAAGGGCTAGCACTTCTGGGGGCTACTATTGAACCAGGACGTGGTTGTTTCAACACCTAGGGTCACTTTCGGGCAGCAGGTAGGGTTACCTGTGTTAGGACTAGAGCATTTAAGCTTGAGGGGGTTTTGTAGGGGTCACCCCACATGGGAGACAGTGTCTGCCTGTCTTTTGCAACTTTTGATTGCAACATGATTTTTATTTGTCAGGGGGGAGACTATTTCCTACTTTTCCACTTCCTAGTAAGACCAAGCAATACAATTTTGGTCACTTGGAACATGCTTTTAGTAACAGCCTCCTGGATAGCAAAATATTGTTATTGCCTTGGCCCGGCTGCACCAGGAAGCCTCTCAACGAGCCTCACTACGATGGCGGGATATAGCTTAGCGCACTATAGTATGATGGGGCATGTTCCCTTTGACATGTACTAAGAGTAGTTACATGTACAAAAGTGGCAAATTATCTCAAGCACATGTACTGGTAGGCACCGTTTTGTTTCCTGTACTGTGCACGAGAGGGGCCGTTTCGGGCCTCCCAGGTCGGGGGGGGACAGGGCCCTCTCTAGGTACTGCGGTGGCTTGGAGGGCCTTTGGGTGCAACTTGTCGTTGGCACCTTGACTCCCAATTTCGTTGTATTTAGGTATGTCTCACACATGCACACTCATAGATCGGGAATATCTCTTGAAGGCAGCCTTTTATCCAGGGTCCTCTTAGAGTCTTGCTGGTCTTATGGGCGTAATCAGTGGTATCCGGTCTCCCTCATCTCCATGGTTTTATTGCTAGCACGAAAGTGTCATTCATAGTCTTTTAAGTTTCTCATAGTGCACCGAAAGGATGATTTGTCACACATGGCAGTTGAAAGTTGGCAGCCATACATGGGGGCGGCTAGCTCTAGCTGGGCAACGCAAGAAAGCGATTTGGTAGCTCCTTTAATGTGATGCAACGAGGAAGCATGGACGATGCCAGCAGAGGGGCTGGCAGTAGAAGTAGTGCTCCTTTTGTGGTAATTATAGTGAGGCAAGGGTATAGTTGGGAATTACCAGGCAATCTTCTGGCAATTGCCTGAGCACGCTGGGTAGCCCTGTTGATGTGTTGGGCTCGCTTTAGCCACACTTTTTCCTCCTATAACCTGGCCCACGCTGAGACATTCACTTATGTTGTATCTCAGATTCACCAGTTTCTCACGCAGGCCCATTCGCACCAAGGTGATGCGTGAGCGATTTACACAGAATTTGGGCCTGGTGTAGGTGCACATACCCCCTACAGTCTGACCCCAATAAGACCAAGTCTGGCTCTGCGCCGGGTCTGATACAACATACCGCTATCTGGCCCATGTAGGTGTTTGGTTCGGCTGTATTGACTTGGAAGTGTCCCAGGTTGGTAGGCACAATTTAACAGTCAATATTAGGCAACTAGGGTTGACACGCAGTGGAGGGCCCTTGGCCAAGTCCACGGGTAAGCTTATGTGCGTTTTCCTTTGGCAGTTTACACATACCAGGAAGTAAGAGTGATGAAGTAATAGTTCCCTAGTTGCACAACATGTATATACAGTTGTATAGGCTGCTGACAACAGCTTCATAGGGTCCATCGAAGGCCAGGCAAAGGGGGACGACTTGTACAAGTGACAAAGTTCCTATTCCCAGGCCCAGTGCCACCAGGGGGATGCGGGTTCCTTTTGCTCATTTTGGGTACCTGTTTTGACTTTCATACATCCTACAGCCTGTCCTCACCGGGACGTGACAGCTGGCTTCACCCCGGGTCTGGCTTACACCATAAGACTCTTCTTGTGTATTTCTCTGGACAAAGGGTTGGTGAGTTTTAGCAATGTTGGTGATTGTTTTAGTGAGTTTACGGGCAGGGTCCGGATGTGTACAGGCTATTTCTGATAGTCTTATACGTTATACAATTTTGGGTTGACACGTAGTGGAGGACATCTGGCTAAGTCCACTGGAAAGCTTTCGCCTGTACAGTAATTTATTTCGTTTTTTTTTTTCATGTACTAAGCAAGGTCTGTCTTTGCAGTTTTCTCACCAGTAAGTACTAGTGGGCAAGTAACTGTTCTCCTAGTTGCTCTTTCAGGTTATACAGTTTATAAGGGTACTTGTCCTAACTGCTTAGGCCAACGAGTGCCAGTGAAAGGAGAATGAATAACACATGTGATAACACGAGGAGACACTGTGTTCATTGTTAGAAGGGCGTTGTCTAGGCATTAAATATATTTCTGGCCTTCTCCCATTCAGAGAAGTTAGCGCACAGACAGCGGGCGGTCCAACCTATGTATTATGTTACGGTTTGCAGGCATGCTCCTAGAGAGGGTTCCGCTAGATCATCCTAGACAGTCTTCAAGTCCCGCCCTTTAGACAGGTTTTGGCAAACGAGACCAACTGTCTGGCTTGGTGGGGTGCATTATGTTGAGGGGAACTTGGGGGGAGAGCTTAGTTTGGCACATTTTGACGGAAGTAGGCTTGTTGGGCATCTCACTGCTCTCTTAGCAGGCATGTTTTCGGTCACTGACCCCCCCTTCGGGTTTTACTGCAAGTTCACCTTCCCCAGGGTTAGGTAGTCAACTAAGGGGGTGGAGGGGGGGGATGGCCTCCGTCAAGCATCTGTGACCAGTCCCTGGTTCAGAAGCAGTGTAGGTTGACACTTTGCAAAATTTTGCAGTGACTCATGATCGGACTCAATACTCTTAATTCCCCAATCCTGAACGTGACACCTGGTGTGTGCACTAAGGATCTTTTTACTATGTTTTGCGCTGGCCATTACGGCATTTTATGGCAGCTAATAGAACGACCACAATGAACTTACGGTGGGTTTTGCCACCAGTGGGGGACAGGTAAATTTCAGTGGTCAGACATGTCTCTATCTCTGTAGACAAGGCGCTCGTCAGGGGAGGCGCTGGAGCCAATGCGCAGGAAGTCCTGCGCTGTGTGTAATTCAAGGGGCAGAGGAGACAGGACGTTATTAAACTTGGGAGACTTTACGCCAAGCGCATGGGGCTATGGGAGGATATTTTGGCACTCTTGACCGATTTAAATTTGGACCTGTTCAGGCTGGTTAGGGGAGAGGCCCTAGAAATAACATCAATAACCTCCCCCCTCCTTGGGGGACCCCAGCGGACAACAGTCCCCCTCCTAGTGATGCCCCTTGAGATCGTCCCTGAATCAGGGCACTGAGAGGCCTAATATTTGAGATTTAGGAGACTCTTGAGTCTGTGCAATCAAACCCATCAATGTAGACTCAGAATCTGCCATCCCCAATCCAGGCCCACTTTCTAATCAAGGTTCCAGACAGTCCCCTAAACTCGCCTGGAGGCCACTGAATAGAATCAGCCCTGAGTTTTAGGGCCCACACGTGGATGCTACCCTACAGCTGTTACTTAACTTAATTTACTGCCTTCCCTTAACCGCCTTCAGTTGGATACTCCCTTCTCAACTTAGTCACAATACTAATACAATAAACAAGTGTTTCCTGGGGGAGGAGTCAGACCCACATACAGTACTGTGTTCTTGCGTCCCTGAGTGGTAAACAAAAGTAGCGGGACTTCAATAAGGCACTCAAGTCCACTGCTGTGCTAGTTAAGAAGACAAGAGAACCGGCAACCTAGCCTCTGATTGTGTCAAAGGTTGCGAAGCACGTTGACCTCACAGCACATCCTGTTGTATCAATCTGCTCGCTGTAGTGTTGCGGTCTAGCCTTGCGTCGCCACGTGACTCACCGCAAAGCCTTGTGGGAGTGCGGCGTAAACCAGCAAAGACGGCTCTCCCTGTAAGAAGGAATAAAGTACTGACACCATGTACGTGCTGTGTCCTCATTCCATGGGGGCAACTTCACACTCCACAGTGGCAACCAGGCGGCAGACCCACGTGGCCAATTCCAGCCAGCACTACGGTAGGGAGAGCCGGCGAAGACAATGCTTCGGGCGTGACCTGTCCACCTCATCCAGCACGGCAGGTAGGGAGGCGGTGGCAACCAGTCCTCACCATGTGAGGCTTGCGGCGCGCACCTCGGCATGTGTCTTACACCCCTTATTTACCTGCTACCACGACCTTTTCTAGGGGGCTGCGAGGTCTGCCCGACTTCCCTGCGCACGTGTGCACCACGAAGGACTTCCACTGCTCCTGAAAACGTCCAAGTTCTGGTCTACATGCCCCAAAAGCCTCATCACGGCACAGGAACGCCTGCAGCAAGCCTGCCAACACGAGGGGCACCCTGTACACAGCCCTGATTTACCCCTTTATGAGGCAACAAGCGTCAGTGTGTTACACAGAGGTGCACACCTAGCGACCTCCGGCCCACATCAAGGTGACCTGCCTTCCTCACCTCCCGCACTATCTGTGCACAAACCTTCTACTTAACCAACCCAGTCCCCTTCCTACCTAAACCAGGGGAACCAGCCATGAAATGGGCCGACTGGAAGGGGTATTTCCTGAACTACCTGTTGGCACTGGAAGATGAAGTTGAGGAGGCGTTTTCCAGTATGCGCCGGAAGAAAATCCTCCTACATAATCTGGGACTAAAAGGCCTGCGCGTCTAACAAAACATGGTGAAGAAACCTAGGTCTTTTTTCTGATGACGACGTCTTCCAACAATCCTTGGAAGACTTAGACAACCATTATCAGCCAGTAATTTATACAGCCATCGACCAGTACAATTTTTCCAGCGCCAACAGACCGAATCAGAAACAGTGGAGGACTACGTAGCTGCCCTCAAGAAGCTAGCCATTAACTGTAAGTTTGGGAACCTGCACAATGATCTCATTTGAGATCATATCCTAATGCACACTACCCACTCAAGCGTCCAAGAGAAGCTGTGGATTAGTGGCGAAGCGTCCCTCCTAGAGATCCTCGCAATAGTCAAGAGGGCTAAGTTGTCCAAACGGTACGCACTCGCCGCTAAGAAAGAACCAGTCCAACCGGCCACAGTGTGCAAGGTGACAGACCGGAGGGTCCCAAAGCAAAACCTACGGCCAATCCTGGTTCAGCCTCCAACAGGCAATCTACACCCAAAGTAAAGGGGCCCAGCCACGCTCCTGCGGACAAGCAAGGTACCTGCTTCAGATGCAGCAGTCAATCCCACATGGCAAATGACAGGAAGTGCCCAGCATTCCATGTCAAATACTCCTACTGCGGAGTCACTGGACATTTTGGCAAAGTCTGCAGACGGAAGGCAAGAAGTGTTGCAGTCAAGTATGTTCAATATGACTCCGACGACCTGGATGGGGCAGACCAATCCGACCAAGACTGCATCCTCTGCATCGAAGAAAAAGTCCTGGGCATTGGCGGCATTGCCAAGAAAAATCCATCCTGCCTGTTACTGATTGGGGCGTCCAGATCGCCATGGTGGCAGACTCAGGTTCTCCATACACAATCTTCTGAAAACACCTATGGGACAAAGACTTTGCCCACATGGTAGGGGACCACCTTTATCCCACAGACGTCCACCCAGTCACCTAGACAGGAGAAAGAATCCCCATGGTGGGTTTCCAGCGGCTCACACAACAGCAAAATTGTACTTTACGCAGAAAAGACCATCCGTCCTTGGGTGGGCGGACCAGGGAGCTCTGGGCATACAACTCAACCCAGGCGGTGACACACAAGTGCTCCTGATGGACGATCTATCCACGCCAGCCTCGTTGAAAGCGGAGTTCCCTGAAGTTTTCAGTGACCAAATCGGGAAGATATCAAAGTTCACCCACAAGATCATGCTCAAAGAAGGAGCTGTGACAGTCTCCCACAAAGTCAGGAATATCCCATTTAACTGCAGAGAGGCAGTACAGCTAGAACTGAAACGGTTGGAGGCAACAACATCATTGAACCAACAGAATGCACTGAATGGTTAGCGCCCTTGGTGGTGGCGCGCAAACAGAGCAGGAAAATACACCTTTGCACTGACTTCTGAGAGCTGAAAAAAAGGACAGTTGCCATTGCCGTTGCCCAAAATAAACGAACTACTGGCCCAGACCAAGGAGGTCAAATGGTTCACCACCATCGACCTCAAAGCTGCATACCACCAAGTGTTGCTCCATCCGTCGTGCAGAAAGCTCACCTCTTACATCACATCCATCGGCTGCTATAGGTTCAGACGGTTGCTCTTTGGTCTCGCATCCGTGGCGGCCGTCTTCCAGGAACTTATGCACAAACTCTGCAAAGACTTCGACGGAGTCCTCTACTTCCAAAACAACATCCTCATCATGGGGAAGACCAAGGCTGAGCACAACAACATTCTGCACACCGTACTGCGCACACTGGCAGCCAACTGTCTCACAGCGGAACTTGAGAAGTGCAAATTTGGCTTAGGCAAGGTAATCTATCTGGGACACGAGATCAGCGACACAGGCATCTCCCCAAAAACAGCAAACGTGGAAGCCATCATGTCCGAGCCCCCCCCCCCCCCCCCCCCCCCCCGAAAAAGTAAAGACAATGTCGGCTCGTTTCTGAGACTGGCAGAGTTTTATAGGAAATTCGTGACCAAAACGCACAGCTTACGTCAACTTCTGAAAGAAAATTACCAGGGCCGGACTGGTGATTCCGGGCACTGGGCAATCCCCCGGTAGTCCGGATGGTGTGGGGCCTGGTTTTTTCAGAGGGGGCCGGTTTTGCTGGCACCGTCTGAGTGCGGCCGATTTTCGGGCCGTGACTCTCTGTGAGTCAGAGTCAGACGGAGACTGACCTAAAAGACTGGCATCCGATCCGATCCATGAGGCATTTATCAATGGCCAGGCAGCATACATTGATTGATGGCATACTCAGTTGTGCCATTGGCCACCGAGGCATTCAGCTGATTGTGGCGGTGCGCAGCCTGCGCCGCATGCAAATCAACAAGCATCTCCGCGTCTGCGCAGCAATTTTGTCATGCGCATTGAGACAGGGCGAGGCTCGAGCAATTATAGGTTTGTATTCGGCTGAGGCCCTGTCTCCTCTCTGCCACCCATAGGCCGCAGCTGGTGAGTGTCTCTCCCTATCCTCGTGTGTGTCGTCCGTGGTTCGTCCACTCAGGGTGGTGGCATCAGGAAATGGGCATCTACACCACCATCCATCCCGATTATGATTCATCATGGGCACAGGTGGCCGAGCAGACACCGGCCGGGCCGGGATTAAAAAGCAAATCGGGCCGAGGCCTATAGTATAGCTACTAGGCCCTGGCTCTGTACTACGCAGTGTCAGTGGATCACTCCTCCAGTTTGAGAGCATCCTCAGCGGAGCGAGGTGAGGACTTGGCTTTGACTTGTACACAGGCTGGACTGCAACACAAGTCTCTGATGCAGACAGCTGGTTGTGCGGTGCCGCAGTCTAAAATAGGGGGAAAAAACTCAGTTAAGGAAATTGCTGATTTTACCCTACTAGAATTGCAACAAATTGGAAATGGCAAAACAAATGACGATAAATTGTTTACTGAAGGAGAGTGCAACTGTGCTCCGATGACTTGAAAACAGAAGTTTTTCTTCTCTCTTGTATTTCGAATGCGTAATCTTGTATTTCTATTCTGTTATCTGCCTATCGTAAATATCCCCCCCTCCCCCCGTGCTGCAAGTCCCACAGAATCTGAGAAGGGCATATTCATTACTCTGCGAGCACCCAGAAGCCGTCTGTCTTGTCTCCCCCCCACAGTTCTCCTCCCCATCCAGTTCCAATGCTCGATTTCACATTTCCTTAACCATTTTGAAGGCCACCCGTGAAATGTGGCGAAGTAAGTTTAGCGAATGACTGTCACCAAGTACACAATGCCAGAAGTGCTCTTCCTTTTCATATTGCATTCTGGGAGTTGCAGTCCTGGTCCACCTCAAATGCACCGATAGCACTGAAGATTCAGACAACCCATGGTGTTTAAAAGGAACATTTTGACTGCACTCTGAGGTTACAGTTGACATGTGGTCATCTAGTTCCCTTTGGTCAGGACAGCATTCACTGTTAAAAACCATGGAAGTAGTTAAAATTATTATATGGGCGAAGTATAGTCTCTATGGCTCCAATTATGTGGGGATTGTCAGTTGCCACTTTGTCCAGCAAAGCAGACCTTGCAGACGTCATATGACAGCAATATGGCCGGTTACCTTACACTCAGCGTGCAGATAGGGCCATGCCGGTAGGGTGACCCCAGGAGTTGAGATTTCTCCAGTTTCATCTCATGGGGTTCAGTTGGAAGTTTAGCAATCTGTCCGACCTGCTGTGTCTTATGTTATGCTTTACAACTTATTATATGCTTTACAAGGATGTATTACATTATGCATTTCAAACATCTGGGGTTTGGGGAATGTAGTGAGTTCAAAGAACCTATGACCTCCCAGGGAGAATGTTGGGGGGCATTGCTGTGGCACAGCGTGGGCAGTGGACAGGATAAATCAACATTTTTAATCATGATGATTATCACCACGACAACCATCATGATTACATTTTTTTATTTATTGTAGCCAGGCGACCGCGACCCTGATTGTGAGTGAGAGGAGCGAGGTGACCTGTTTTGGGGAGGGGGGCTCCATGTGCTTTTCAGGGGGGCCCCTGAGGTTTCATTACCACTGGCACCCCCCCACCCCGTCCCCCCGATCAGCATCCCCTCCCTAGGGCACGTGACCCAACTAGGGTCCAAAATGCCAGCCTAATTTTTGCAGTATAAGGCTAATTTTAAAGAGTCAACAAGGCTTGTTTTCCTCCTACCCATGCTCTGGTTGTCATGCCTGTTTTGGAATCCTCTCTCTAATAGTGCACGTTCTTAGATGCGCACAGGTAGTGACGCAGTCAGATTTGTAGGCATTTGCACTTTTTACGCTTGCGTCTGATGAGCAAAATCATTCGGGGCACAGAACTAACAAATGTAGCTAAAGCCATTTTCCAAACTTCCCCTGGCAGTTTGGCCGTCAAGTCTGACTGGTGAAATCTGTTTTTGTCTGTATGTGTTTCAGAATATTGCTACTTTGGTATCAGTATTAGGACTAAGATGACGATGACGCCTAATAATATATATCGCTTTTGATGTGTGTCCTAGCCTCTCCTAGTACTAGATATCATCGCTTCAGGCGGGCCCTGCCTTCTAGAGTGAGAGGGATTTGAGACAATTTGATCATGTCACCCCATCATTCGGTAGACTGCTTTTTCTTTTGTCTCCCAGAGAAAAGCATTACTTATGTTATTTTTAACTCAAGGTGCACTTTTAGGCACACGCCCTAAATTAAATAAAACGTGACCTTTTATAAGCCAATTTATACTTCAAGATCTGTAGTGCAGAAAATTATAGCCAACTCAGGGGCCTCAAGCAAGACAATGAGGTGATTACCGCTGCACCTTACAGATTAAAACCTGGGTCTGGAATCCACTGGAAATAAGATCACTAACAGGTCGAGGGTCTTTTATCAACAAATAAAATGTAGGGACTAGGTTATACGCATAGCACCTGGGACTGGGTAATTATTGTCGACAAGCCCTTTTTGTACCGTTTGCATGGACCAACCAGTGCAAAAGGTAATTTGCAGTCAGTATAAATATGAATGCGTTTCTATTGGATCAAACAAGGGGTTGGAGGAGGGAGCAGAAAGAGCAGAAAACGGCACACAAGGTGAAAGAAAAATAACAGAAAAGAGGTGAAAAATAGCAGAAAGTCAAAAACAATAACAAGACGAATAAGGAAGACAGAAAGACACAAAAAGAGAAGGAGATGACAACGAAATTACGTGGACAGAGAGAAGTGTTTCTTAGATACATATTGCTTCTACTGACTGCTGAAACATGGCGTGATAAGACCTTGTTGGCCTCAGAGTCCTCCAAATTAAATGCAGGTTTGATCTGCTTTATTACATCAAAAGGCCATTTTTGTTGGCTCTTAGGGCTCAATGCACTTTACTACCGCTAACCAGTGCTAAAGGGCTTGCGCTCTTTCCTTTAATCATGGTAAAATTGGCTTACACCGTATTGGAAAATTACATTTATTTGTAAGTCCCTAGAAATGTGGTTCTACATGTACCCAGGGACTGTAAATTAAACACTGCTAGTGGGCCTGCAACACTTATTGTGCCCCTACACCCACTTAAGTAGCCTATTTAAACATGTGTTAAGGCCAGGGCCTGCCATTGCAGTCTGCCTGTGCAGTTGTAAAATTGCCATTTTGACAAGGCAAAAGGAACCCTTTGCCAGGCCTAAAAATATTCCCTTTTAATACATATGTCACCAGGATGTCATGTCACCACTAGCGCAAGCCCTGTCCATAAGCCAGGGTGCAGTATGCTGAGTGCAGTGTATTTAAATGGTTTGGCATATACTTTTAAGATTTATATGTCCCGGAATAGGTGAGACTCAATTGCTACCCTTGTTCTTTGTGCGATTCTTGAATTTTTCACAATCCCATGACTTCAGTGATTTACAGATTTACAGGCAACATTGATGGCAGCATCCACACTCTGAAAAGTGTTCCAGTGCCACTGGCCTGGGTACCTTTGTGTGAATGTTTAATGCTTTCTGGCCAGTGTGCTGTGTGAGACATTTCCATGCTTTCTGGCTGCCTGGGTGCTAATGTGTGTCGTTTCCATGCTTTCTGGCCCGGGGCTTATGTCTGATATTTCCATGCTTTCTGGCCTGGGTGCTTATGTGCGCTATTTCCGTAGTTTCCTCAGTGACCTGGAGGCTTATGTGTGACATTTTCATGCTTACTGGCCTGAGTGCTTATGTGTAACGTTTCCATGCTTTCTGGCCTGGTGTGACCAGGCCTGGGTGTGATGTTTCCATAGTTTCTGGCCTCTGTGCCCTAGGTGCTAGTTATCAGATGCTTATGTGTGACATTTTCAGTTTCTGTCCTCAGTGCCTAGGTGCTTATGTGTGACGTTTTCACAGTTTCTGGCCTCAGTGGCTTGTGTGCTCATGTCTATCTTTGGTGCTCTCTGAAAGAATGTCTATCGGTACATATGACTGGGTGGGTAACCTGGTGCTCTTAAACCCCTTGACATAGGGGGGACGTTCGGCACCGCCATGCTCGTGACAGAACCACTCCGTCGTGAGCCACGGTGGCGCTGTGCTTGTGACTGAATGGTTCCGTCACGGCCCCACCCGCTCAATAGAACGTGCCACGCAGGCGCGAAATTGATGCCGCGCAGGCGCGGCGGCCGGGCGGTGACGGAACCTTTCCGTCACCAGCACAGCACCACTGTGGCTCGTGACGGAATGGTTCCGTCACGAGCATGCAAGGGGTTACAGTCATCATCTACTATTTACTGTTCTTTGAAAGTTGATATAATTGAATATGCAATAAAAAATGTGCTGTAAAATGCACCATTTTGGTCTCTTTTTCCAAAATTTTCTTGGGTGGAGAACCCCCCAAACCCTCCTAGTAGTGGATGCTCACTGCGCTTGATTGCTACACAGCATGTGGGGGCTAGTCTCACTTTTACTTTGTTCTCTCTGATTCACTACTTGTGTCTATTTTTAGTGCTCTCTGTAAGAATGACTATGGGTACCCTGATGACTGGGTGGGTAACCTGGTGCTTTTTAAGGTCATCATCTACTATTTACTATGCTTTGAAATGTGATACAATTGAATATGTAGTGAAAAATGTGCTGTAAAATTCACCATTTTGGTCTGTCTTTTTCCAAAATTTTCTTGGGGGGAGAACACCCAAGCCCCCCTAGTAGTGGTCGTACTCGCTCGCCACGCGCCGGACGGGGGCTGGTCTGGCAAACTTTGCCAGGGCTGGTTTCAGTTCCCAGTCCGGCCCTGAAAATTACGCCTTTTCGTGGTCCGAAGAGTCTGAAGCGTAATACACATCCATCAAAAGAGACATTTGCGGGGCGATTCCCTTGCATGGATTTGACAGCACCACTCCCAGCATCCTAACCACGGACGCCAGTGACAAAGGGTTAGGGGCAGTCCTCTCCCGGAGAGCAGCGGATGGTATAGAGACCACCGTGGGGTTTGCCTTGCGATTCCTCACCCCAGTGAGAAGTTTAGCGTGATCGAAAAGGAAATGCTAGCGTCCATCTGGGCGAAGGAAAATTTTCAATAATATCTGTGAGGATCAAGATTCATGCTCCGAACAGACCACAAACCCCTAATCAAAGTTCTCACATCCAGTGGCAATGTGATAGCCACCCCACGCATCGCAAAAATGTCACTGCGTCTCTTGGAATTTGTTTACGATGTGCAATACATCCCGGGTCCTAAGAACAGGAGAGCGGCCATGGAAGGGGCAGTCACACAGTCGGACAGGGACAAGTACAGCGTTGCATTCATGACGGATCACGAACACACCATCAGTGTCCAGGACTGGGTAGAAGCCGATGCACAGGACGCAGAACTCTCACAGGTCAAACTGCATGTACGCAAGGCTGGCCAGAAAAGAAGCACACAAAGGACAATTTCATGAAATACTGAGAGGTCCGCGACAAACTCTTTATTTGCGACGACTTAGTGTTTCTGCTGCAAGGTGACAGAGTTGTGCCCCCGAAAGGGTTGATCGATCGCATACTCCACATCACCCACGAAGGCCACCTGGGCATCATAAAAGCGAAAAGAAGAATGAAACTGCTGTACTGGTGAGCAGCCATGGACAACCAAGTGGAGAGATTTGTGAGAGCATGCGAGCATTGTGCCAGAGCTGACAAAACACTCACCACCATGAGACCCCCCATGGGAGAGTTCAACACCCCAGCAACCCCTGGGGGGACTTGTCCATTGACATCGTACACCCTTTCTGGGACTTCTGGGGCACGCCCTAGCACCTTATCGTCTTAGTGGACCGATACTTGAAGTGGCCTGAGGTCAAAATCTGCAAATCAGTGGACTCCGACGCTGTCATTGCCTTCCTCACTAACATCTTCCTGAGGGAAGGCACTCCCAAAACTATCACCAGTGACAACAGACCCTAGTTTACGTCGGCAAAATGGACAGCCTTTACCACCCGAAATGGTATCCAAACCAAACACACCCCCATCTATCACCCAGCTGGCAACGGTCAGGTAGAACGATTTAACCTTGTGATCATGGGCTCAGTTCAGGCAGCCATCAGTGCTGGAAAGAATTGGGAGACTGAAGTCAAGAGCACAGTGTGGGCGTATCGCATCATGCCCACCTTCACAGGCTACAGCCCATTTAAAATCCTGAGAGGCAGAGAACCCTTTACCAGAGATAATACAGCATGGATGAACATGCAACTCCACAGCAAATGGTCCCTGGCAATCGTCCGGAGCAACATAGAGAAAGCCCAACGCATCTACAAAGCAAACTACGACAAGAGGCCTAATGTGTGTGAAGTAACGCTGGTGCAGGGTGACTGGGTCAGGTCAAAGGGGCCACCCAGGGCAAAAGGGAGACAGCAAATTCAGTGAGCCCCTACGAGTGGTAGACCTTTATACACGTTGAGCGACGGCAAGGTGTGGTCACAATCCAGAATGACCAAGTGCAACAAAATCATAGATTGGGGCATGGACAGCAGCAACACCTACGCCAGCGATCAAGAAGGAGAAGCCAACAGCGCCAATGAGGAAGAAACACTGACCACAGCACCAGTGAGAGAGGATATTGGGAATGCCAACATGAGGAAGACCGGCACCTCGGCAAATGCTAAAGAACAGACAGCCAAGCGGCAAACATTGCGTCCGCCAAGTCAGAATACAGACGGTGCTGGTATCTCGCAAGAGACATCCGATACCCAAAGAAGAGTCCAGAAGGAGAGTACGAGGATGGCCGGATCCAGTGGAGGAGGGAAGCAAGGGATCCAAGCACCTGTCACGCACAACTGCAAGGGCCGAGCCGTGAAGCTTCCGAAACGGTTCAGTGAATTTCACTTGTGAACCTTTCAATCTCTCTCTTTCTCTCTCTTTCCTCTCTCTCTTGTTCTCCACCCATTGTCACCCCAGTTACAGTTCATGTTATCATTGTTGTTAAGGGGGAAGATGAGTAGTGTCGCAGTCTAGCCTTCAGCCATCACGTGACTCACCGCAAAGCCTTGTGGGAGTGACGTGACGCAGATGGCCATTCCGGATCGCGTCACGAACCAGAAAAGACAGCTCTCCCTGTAAAAAGGAATAAAATACTGACAACATGTACGTGTCGTGTCTTCATTCCGGGGGGGGCAACTTCACACACCACACTCGCCTATTCACAGCATAGCATGATGGGAGATCTGACTCCCCAATGAAACACAATGCCATCTCTCATCGCCATGCAACAAGCTTAGGAGTTTGTAACATGCCTCCGGACGCGACAGCCTGCTGTCCCAACACGTTCAGCAGCATGATCACTGCAGCATCTGCGTCTGTGTATCGCAGTCGGATCAGTGGAGAGCGGGGAAGAGAGCGACGTATGGCGAGTTATGGCAGCTGTCCACACACTATCCTCCGAGCAAAAGTAAAATTTTTGTATACAAATTAGAGGTCCTGATAAACGGAACTGGGCCAGGAGATTTTGTAGATGCAAGCACACTACTGAAAATGCAGCAACTGCCAGTTTTGACAGTCCATAAATTACTCCCAGCATGTGGAACAACAGTGTTCCCATGGGAGTGTTGGGGCGCGCCTACTCCAAGTTGGTCTTTGCGCTTGTCCTATATAAATACGTCCTTCATTCACTCAATGCATGTGATTTGAGCACTCATAATGAGATTACTTTCTATATAGTCTCAATGTTAGGAGCCTTTTTCTCTCTCTCATTACACATTCAAATGTTCTTCCTGAAAAGGTGGTGCAATTAGCATGGAGGAGTGTCACAAGCACACTTTTGTCAGACTGTAGCTGGAAGGATATATCGAATTGGAAAACATGTTTTTCGTGTGAAGGAACAATAAGGACATACAAATGTATTTTTCCCCTAACACTGGGACAGTGGGTTGTTCAGTAAGTACAACCACATATCTACAAACTTCATTCGCCTCAAAGATTAGATTTTTTTTTTATTCAATAAACTATACAAGTGTTAGGTGTAAGCGCGAGGCTGTGTGACATTTCCCTTTCAGTCACATGTGCTCTGCAATGCCAAAAGTACATTCTTTGCATCTTGGGACAGGGGTGTAGATCCACCCACTGAAGGGACTTTTTTCCCATATAGCTTGGCAGTAAAGCATGACTTGACTATGGACCGGTTTGTTATTTACCAGAACTGCCGAGGTATATCTGTCTAGTACAGTTATTTCTTGTTTATGGCTGGAGGGCCCCACACTGAGATCAGAGCAGCCCACACTACAGTCATCTCAAGATCCTTCGGTACGGAGCGAGTTCGAGGCCGATGAATCACAGATGAGGTCCATGCTCCTGCAGCTTGACATCATGGGGAAGGAGAAGACAGATTTCACCCCCTGCAAAGGAATTTGTTTGAGTTGAATTTCCCAAAAGTCCTCATTAGCTTCCTTAAACATGATCCCCAAGCGGCACACATTACTGTAAAGTGAAGTTTGACAGATGAAAAAAATGCTACCAGGATATCTACATTGGCGGGCGGAATGTGAGGAAGGAGGAATGTTTTCTCCATACTGTGAGCACGAAAACATGTTATTTGTGCCAACATTCTTTAAAACAGTCACCTGTGGGATACCAAAATGTACCCTTTTCCTCGGATGATAGCAGGTCATATGTACCAGTGTAAATCATAGCCAGACCCTGAGACCGGTATTGTCTCAAACACATTCCACACTTTGCTCGCTTCTGTTTCCCTACGAATTTTGGAGGTGTTCACCCTCTTCCCCGCCTGTAAAGTGTCGACTTACTCCCTCCTGTCACAGGAGTCAATTTTCTTACCTTTTCCAGTGTGCCGAGAAATTGGAGATGAGGTTATGAATACCAACTTACATGCATATTTGTATGCTTTGCAAACTTACAGGCTTTCCCACTGGGTAATAAATACTCAGATCACCTCAGCCAGCTACAGCTGAACCTTGATTTACTCTCACAAAAATCTTTCTTTCTATGAGTAAATGATTTTACAACCCCAACAACAAATTTTGAGAATAGTAAAAAAAGTTTTGTGTTTGTAAAAAGATAAAACTATTTACTAATACTAATCGATCTTGGTGGTACCTACAATGTTCAGTATTGTGTCATCATATTCTATCTGAATGTCAGAACAAAAGTGAGACTTCCTTGAGAGTGATGCTGCCAGAATAATACCAATGAACCTCACCAAGGGCCATATGTATCAAGCTAATTAGCATTCGCAAAGGCCGAAATTCTGCGAATTTTGGCCTTTGCGAATGCTAATTTGACAAATGGTATGTATCAAACATGTTTGATGCAAAATAAGGAATAGCAAAATTTGCAATTCCTTATTTTGCGATTGCACTTAAGGAATCGCAAATTTTGCGATTCCTTAAATGCAATGTATCAAACAAAAAATATTCAAAAAATGCCATTAAGGATTCGCAAATTACCACCAACTTCTAGTTGGTGGTAATTTGCGAATTCTTTTCAAAAAGCTTTTTTCCAAAAAACAAAAGGTGCCATATGACGCCCATACATGCCCTTATGTGCGCCATATGACCCCAAATGTCTTTTTCAGGGGTGCAGCAGGGTGTTCTTGAGACACCCATGCACCCTTGAAGAAATTCCTAATTTGCGATTAGCTAATTGCTAATCGCAAATTGCACCTTCATTCCTATGGGCCTCCTGGCCCATAGAAATGAATGGGTAATTTGCGATTAGCAATTTGCTAATCGCAAATTAGGAATGGTAAAGAATCGCTAATGGTAGTATGATACATATGGCCCCATGTTTCTGCTGGAGCAGTCTTCAGAAAACCTCTGAAATTTGGGTCCCAATCATTTTGTTTTTCAAATGCTTATCTGAAACATTTTTTTATAAAAAGAAAGGAAAACTGTCTTAGAACCTTTGTGACCTAACATTTCACATACCTACAATAATTAACACACTATTTCCAAACGCATATGTAACTTCCCCTGTTAACAAATGTATCCTCACACTATCAACCCTCTATTTTACTTCATACCTCCCACATTTACAGATCTTCAAATGGGATATTTTGCAGCACACAGAGAGTGATTGCCCACCTTCTCTTGAAATGCATTTTACGGTGTGCTTTGGTGGCAGCACTAGGGCAAACTGGTTTGTTTTAATAGAGCAGTGAAGTTAAATTAATTTCAGATATTACACTGTCTGGATTCATCCGATCTTTTTGCATTCGGAGCTGTCGATGCAAGTCACGTATCTGAGGCATACATATGATGATACAAATATCTTCACGGACAGACATCTACAGGGTGTAAAAGTCAGATGGGGCTCGGGTAGTACGGTGTGACGTTGCCTCTGCCGCGTGATCTCTGCGTCAATAAGGTGCACGCCAACCATATGCTTTGAAGGCTGTAATTTTCAATCTAGCATTGTTTATCTTCGAGAAGGATGTTCAGCTATTTGTAAAGGAACTGAAAAAAGGAGCAGACTTTGAAAACCCATGACCTGGGGGTAAAGAGTTAGGCCTTGAGCAAACATCCAACAAGGTACAGGAGACAGAAACCTGGGTTAATTTAATTGATATTTCAACCCGTTCCATAGGATTTCACTAAGTCCCTATAGCTCATCTGGTTCCCCTATCTGCCCGCAATATTAATTATTAGAGAGTGAAGCTTCTGCTCCAGTAAGCTGCTGGTGCACCTTTGTCTGCACAATTTCGCACCAACATTTCTGGCTTAAGTTGATTGATCAAACATTGAGACTTAGAAACGGTTGGAAAATATATATTTGCAATGACCAATACATGCTAATGGCATTGTTTGAAACTACACTGTGAAAATCAGTAAACTTGCACCCACTCATAATTCCTGCATCTTAACGTCCTCGTCCCAGTCATTTACTCATGAGCTGATCCTACCCCCCTACAGGACTAAAACCAGGAGGAAGGAGTAGACATGGCAGGGATCTTCATCATAGACGGACCATGACCACACCTTGCTGGGCTTCGGTGTGGGGGTCTGTCCATCTCAGGAGCAACACTGGCATATGGAAGGTAGGCAGGGATCCTTCCTGGTGTCGGCTAACAATATAGGGTCAGTCAGAAAGGCTCCAAAAGGCATTCAGATTTTCCTAAACAGTGTCGGAACCCATGTTTCCGACTGACTCAGAAACATTTCCGACTAACCGATTACGATAGAAGGTAACCGTTTGGTCTTTCCACTTGGTTCCGACCGGCATCAGAGACTCCGATTCGGTCGAAGCTGTATTGTACAGGTCTATGGACAGCGTTTCCAACCGACGTATTATGATGTTGGATTCGGACAGCCTTTCCGAATTGGTCTGTCTGACTCGAAACAGCTGTTGGAAACTGATTTTGGGGGCCCATAGCAGGCCCCCCTTCATCCTGAGGCCTCCGGTTGGGGCCCCTGGGGGTATCCACAGGACCCCTCTTTCCAACCATGAACAGTGTGACTTGCACCATGGGATGCCTGCAACAGGGCGCAAGTTTTTCCGCAAACAGCCCATTTTTAAATGGGAGCCTGTGCTGTCGGTCGGACACAGGCTCCCATTGAAGTCAATGGGAGTCCGACCGAACGGTGTTCGAAAACATCCTAATCGCTTGGACTCACCAAACCCTAGTCGGTCGGAACCGATTCCGACATGGAGTCGGTCGGAATGCTTTCCGACCGACATCGTAATGAGGCCCATAGTCTTCTTCCCCAGATGCTGGGCATTAGGGGAAATAGGCCCACATGCATCAATATCGGCTTTTGCGAGTTCTAAATTGCGAAAAATAACGATTCGCAATTTAGAAATCGCAAAAGCCTATGCATGAATATTTTTGCTTTTTTTTTTGCAATTCGGTAAAAATCGCTATTTTTACCGAATTGCATAAAAAATGCAAATTTTCAATTGCGAATTCACAATTCCCATTCATTCCTATGGGCCAAAATGCCCATAGGAATGAATGGGAATTGCGAATTCGCAATTTGAAATCGAAATTCATCAATGCATTTCAAGGGTGGAGAGGGGGGTGCAAATGACCCCCCCCTGCACCCATGAAATGTACTTTTCAGTATAAGTTACATACACACATGTCCTAAGGACATGTGTGTCTGTAACTTAACAGTTTAAAAAATGCATTTTTGTGCATATTTGAACAATTTCGCAAATTACCACGAGGTTGAACTTCGTGGTAATTTGCACTTCCAATTTGTAAAATCGCACATTTTTAAGAAATGATGCATAGCATTTTAGAAATTGCACAATTGCGATTTCTTATGTGCTATCGCAATTTTAGAATTTGCAAAAAAATTGCAATTTCTAAAATAGCATGATGCATCCCAAACAGCACTTTTGCATTCGCAAACGGCGGATTTTAAGGAATCGCACCGTTTGCGACTCCAAAAATGCTTGATGCATGTGGGCCATAGACTCTTAGAAGGTGTCCACTCTCTCCCACTTTTTTCATGCTTGCCTGCTTGCCTCCGTCAAGGCAAGGGGGTTGAACATCTGAATGATGGATGTGCATAGGACTGGTTGCTGATTTTGGGCAGCACGACCAGTACATCTTTTATAATCTTTCTTTCATGAAGATGGTAACTACATGTGTGGTGGAGCAGTGGCTTCTAAGGGAGCATGTGCAGTGAAGATGCAGACTACTGTGCATGGTTCTGCTTTCAATTTACATTGCTTCCTGCTATCAGTTGTTTATGGGAGTGCTAGGAACAGGTAGGTGTCAGTTTGACAGAAGTGGGGAAGCTTTGTGGCTATTACTCTGTTTGTCTTCAGATCGTGTTTTCTATCCTTGCTGCTTAAACATGGGGAAGTTTCATAAGAAGTCTATACACCTAGATTCTTCTCTATTGAGTGATACAGCTTCCAGGGCAATTATCCCCTCCTAGGAAGAGATCTAAGAGAGCAAAAGGTTCTGAACAAGATGACTCTTTTGCTAAAAGATTTAAAAAAAAAAATCTCCTGGACACTTTGAGACAGATGAAAGACACCCTCGATAAGCCTGATAAACTAGACTGTTTATGCTACATCATCAGGTAGTGAGGATGAGGAAGAAGAAAAGTTGGTGCAAACAGCTGCAAAGGCAAATACAGTGAGATATATTTTGCCTGAAATTCTCTCTAGAGTCCAGATGAATATGGGGTTCCCTTCTACGGAGTTGCTTTCTTCTACTTTTGAACAGGTACTCAAGCAGTTTGTGAAGGCTCATACACCAGCTTTGCCAATTCACCAGCATGTCTCTGTTGAGGTTCTAAGGGAATGGAGAGATCCAGACAAAATTATAATGTCTCACTTCATGTCCAAACTATACCTCTTGTAGTCATTGAAAATAAATGCCGGATTCAGTGCCAGTGGATTCATTGGTTGCTAGTCTGGTGGGTTGCACATTCATGTTAGAAGAAAATATGATTAAAGATTCCACAGATTTAAAAAAACAAAATTTGCTTGAAAATAAGCAATTGCAGGTGCAAACTAGGCAGAGGGAGCAGGGATTTATGGAGCTTATGTCCGCCAGTACATGCTAACAGACTTAAAGGAGTTATATAAGGCGACCTTTCATTGAGAATCTGGAAAAGCAAGCTAAATTCATTTCTGATACCTCGTGTGATATAGTCAGAGCAACAGCCTTATCGGAAGGAGCGATAATTGTGGCTTGGAAAAATGTTTTTCTTAGAGACTTCCATTTGGATTATGCTCAGAAGAATGATTTCATTAAAATGCCTTTTTTGAAGGGGTCAAGCTATTTGGTCCTGAACTGGATGAGAAACTACACATAATTTTCAAGGAGAAAAAAGCTTTCCTAATTTTTTGGCCAATTCCAGATTACAGTTTACTTCATCGATAGGAATCAAATCAAAGAAGTCTTTCAGGCAACCAATTAGGAGGCAATATAATCAGGTTTCAAGCTGACAAAAAGGGAAATCATTCAAGCAACCTGATCCAAACAGCCAATTTCCATTAGGTGGAAAGTCACAGAGGTTCTGACTTTACCAAAAAATGGCCAAGATTGGCCTGGGAGGGGTAGATTGCACATGTTCTGGTGACTTGGAAGCAATCCACCTGAGAATATTGGGTCCTTCAGATTGAACAGAGGTGTTACAAAAAAGAATTTCAGTCTGTTCCTCCAAAAACTAAGACCATTTCTGCTTGATGTCCTTTGGCCAACCACAAGTTGGAAGCACTGAATTCTTCCATACAACCCTTACTCCACAAAAATGCTACAATTCAAGTTCCATCTCATCAACAAGGAAAAGGAGAATATTCAAGAATATTCCTGCTACGAAAGAGACAAGAGGTTTTCATTTTGTCATAGACCTAAAAGTTATCAACAAGTTGATCAAGAACACGTTTCAAAATGGAACCCATCCAAAAGATAATTCCTATGGTTCCCCCAGGAGGCTATATGGTGAGTACGGATCTGATGGACGCATACTTTCACATCCCTATAGTGGTAGAACGTCAGATGTTTTTACATTTCTGTGTTTTTGGCATCCACTATCAGTTTCAGATCTTGCCCTTTGGAATTAAGTCTGCCCCCAGGCTCTTCACAAAAATGATGGCACCTCCAGTGCCTTTTCTACATTTACAAGGTCTCCAAGCCTTTTTGTATTTGGATGATTGGCTGGTGGTGGTCAGATCAGAAAAAGGGACTCGGGGGGGGGGGGGTGTTAACGTTCATTGAACATTGTCTTAATGATATTGTTTCAGCCTGCATTATTTGAAAATCCCAACTGGTTCCCATCCAGCAGAGAGTGTTTATTGGTGCCCTCTTCAGTACAGTAGAAGGCGTGATCAATCTCCCTTAGAACTGATTAGATGAGTAGAGAGGCTGAGACAGACTTTGAAGCAGTCACTCAAACAGAACAGGGCCTTAGCAAGTATATGGTTGAAAACGTTCAAGAGCACATGGCTTCCTGGTTCCATGGGCAAGGTTATATATGAGTTCTTCGGTGCATCAACTCGTGAAGTTCTGGAAATCATCATCAATGGATTATGAGAGGACAATTCCTATTACAAAAGAAATTTAGTTGAAACTGCTATGGTGGCTGAAGACATCATCTTTGAGCAAAGGTTTCCCATTGAATCCCAACCCTCCACTCATTCTCCTACAGATGCCAGCCTGATGGGTTTGGGTGGCAGCCTTAGGGGGTCACATAGCACTGGGCAGATAGTCCTGGAAACAGAAACAACACTTCTCAAATTGCAGAGAACTGTGCAAGTTGGAAAGCAGTGAAAGTATTCCAAAGTACTCTAAAGTATCAACTTGTTCTGGTTTGAATGGACAACCGGGTTGCCATGGCATATACCAACAGATAGAGGGGGTGAGCTCCTCATCATAGAATCAGGTGACAATGAAGACTGGGCCTTGGGCAGAGAAATCCCTCTTATCACGACATATTAGGGGAGGACAATGCTCAAGCAGATACTCTGATACTCTCAGGATCTTGCACTAACTCATTAGACCTTCAAGAGCATTTGTCTCAGATTCAGTCCACCATAAGTAGATCTGTTTGCTACTCCAACCAATGTTCTGCTTAAGGGGGTTTGCACTCACAATTTGACAATTACTAAGAGTTCAAGGAGTCCAAGGGAAGAAGCAGAAATAATGGTTGTGGTTTCTTTTTGGCGAAGGAGCTCCTGGTTCCCTCTACTTCTCTCGACATCCATTTGACCTCATTGGAAGATCCTAATGTATCCTTCTCCTTTTGTGAAACAAGGTTCCCTAACCCTACCATATCTGACACTTTCAGTTTGGAAGTTGAAAGGGAAGGTTTAAGAAAGGAAGGGGTTCTGGACCATTTAACTGCAATAATTCTGTAGTCTAGGCATCCTTCCACTGTGTTCATATGCCAGACACTGGAAGAATTTCCAGAAGCCGTTCCTAGAAAGACAGAGTTCTGTCACTACTTGTGAGATTGGCATTAAGTGTTACAGTTCCTGGTTTTTGGTTTCAATAAGGGAGTTAGCGGTTACTACATTAAAGACCCAATGGGCAGCGATTAGGGCCTTTAGGGATTCTGGATGAGGCTTCTCAGACAAGGAAGATCTAGTCTTTAGATTGTTTAAAAGATTTCTATCTCCAGGCCAGTGTGTGTTCTTTATTTCCTTCTTGGATCTTCCTTTGGTCCTCAAATCCCTTCAATCTATTCCTTTTGAACCTCTGTACATGGTCGATGTTAAGTGGCTTATGCTGAAGGTAGTTGTTCATGTAGTGATTTCATCAGCTGGAAGGATTGGCAAACTGGGGGCTTCACTGTGCAAACCCCCAGTATTAAAGATTTTGGAAGATGGGATTGTCCTTTGAACTGCCCCAGGTTTCTTCTATTGCTCAAATATAGCAAGATATTGTACTCCCTTCTTTTTTGTTTTGGTGTACCTAGAGCATATTAGAGTATTCATGAAAACTGACAAACCTTTTGGTACTTTTGGCTAAAGTCAACCAGAGTTCTAAGGGATCTTCTATAAACAGGTGGATTAGAGAAACTAATTTGCTAGACTACAATTCTGACACTCTGCCACCACCTGTGAAAATTCAAGGCAGGTCAACAAGAGGTGTAGCTGCCTCCTGAGCTGATTTCAAGGAAGTGTGTCTATCAGAAATTTGTCAAGCTGGAACCTGGGCAACTTCACAAACCTTTTTTTAACATTACAAGATTCGGCATGGTTTTAGAAACTATGGGGCATATTCTCAAGAATGTGTAATAATTTTCGCAAAATTAGCTTAACACAACTCTTCACATTGCAGTCTATTGGGGGAAAAAAACTCTGTGCTTACGTGACATTCTTGACATGGTGGTACCAAGCAATAGTTTCACGACATCATGTCAAATGATCGCGTTAAAATTAACGCAACGCTGAAAAAATGCGAAACGCGAACGCAAAAAAAGATGCGGTGCCCCAAATCGCAATACAAAAATCAGCGGCAACCAGCGACAGATCCTCAATTCCCACGCGACATGCGGAAAAATGCACTATAAAAGCAACAAAAAAATACACCAAAACCAACTCAAACTGCGTAACACCATGGATGCACACGGACCAAGGACAACCCGAACTCCACAAGCCTCACGGAGGACCAGCTAGGAACCCCGTGTTCGGGGAAGGGCAAGGAGAAGAGGAAGAGGAAGAGGAAGACGGGGTTCAGTACACAGGAAGACCCGATCATCGTCACGAAGGTGACAGAACACTACCAACAACTGTTCATCACCTCCACTGCGTCATTGGCAACACAAACGGAAATATGTCGGTCCATCGTTAACAACGTGAATGCAGTCCGAGTGTTGAGGAGGTCAAGAGGCGCTGGCATGATGTGCAAAGCCAAACCAAACAGAAACTTGCTGCCAACAGGAAGGCAGCTAAGGCGACTGGAGGTGGGAGTCCTGCACCATAGGAGGTGTTGGATGAGCTAGAGGAAATGTTGGCCACAGTCATCAGTGTGGAAACGGTGCAAGGAGTCAGGAGCCCAGACACAGCTCGATATGACCTGACCCAACAGCAACAGGGTGAGTAACGACCAGTCCTTGGGGGGATGGAGGGAGATAGGAACAATTGCACACATGCACAATCATGTGTAGCACACTGCACACCCACAATAATTGTGGAACATGTCCCTGATACCCTTGGCTCACTGCAGCACACATAGAAACACCAAGTAGGCCCTGTCCACTATGTGCACAAAGGGGCCTCCCTCCCTATTACCAATCCCACAACTTTCCCATGCACATGTGCTGAATCCAGCAAAGCTGCGGCTCTGTGAGCCACACTGGCAATGCAAGTGACACTGCATGACCGATAGCATAGCTGCAGCCAAAATACATGACATGGTGCATGACATGACACTGAGGTGACCCAGTGTGGATCACATCCTCAAAGTAGCAGGTCACACTCTGACACATCCACGTGCATGTACAACTCCTGACGTCAACAATACATCTGCAGACAATGTACAATAGTGCAAAAACAGTCCAAGAGCACAAATGAGCCAAGTTGTCCACACCACAGCAACCGAAAAGCACAAAAGTCAAAGGCACACTGCCTCAAAGGCATAAGGGGCCGCTAAAATCAGAGCTGCAAGGGTTACTCTCCCATAATGCAGCACACACACATAGCAATCACAGCAAATACAATTGTATTTTTGTATGCCTGCTTCACACTTTTAATTTGAGTTCTTTCACTGAGATTGGCGTGGAGGGCTGTTTTGAGAATCATTTGAACTCCAGAGCATTCAAAGTTGACCCACCATATCTCATGGTGTTCCCTTGTCTGGATCGTTTTGGTAGTCTTTTAGCTACATCCGTGCAAATCACTTCAAAATCGCAGATTACCTCATCTGGGGGAGAATCATGTTGGGGGCACCTCATGATCAGTCCATAGTATCACAATTTTTTCCTCAAATTGGGAAGGTTTATTTTATTCCACTTTAATCTTACCTCTCTAATACAATTATAGTGGATCAGACGACAATCACCTTTCCCTGGCTGGGCTAAAATACTGAGAGATGTTGTTAGGGGGTTATGATCACTCGCACTGTTTTGCTCCACCTCGTAGTCACTGGCGAGCATCAGGAACATCTTTGAGATGAACATAAAATCATTAAAACTTTCTCGGCTGCCTCCAACATAGGTGGGGCACAGTGATGAGGGACTACTAGCCAGGTTATTGATAAGGCCTAGATCATTCTTGATGATAATGGAATTTATGACCTCGCCCTGTGGAGTGTGGATAAAATGCGACTGGGGCTGATCCTCTATGTCCAACAGCCCGCAGACTCGGTTGGTACTATGCGGACAGATAGTACAATTAAAATCCCCCACCCAGAGAATACATAGTGGCTGCCACTTCCCAGCGATATTATTAATTTCCGCCTGTAGAGCTTCGATAACATGACAGCTATTTTGGTCAAAGGTGTTATAATACCAATTCACCACTAATAGCTTAACGTGTATCAAATTGGAAACCATGGTTAGTTGATACCAAGGAGACGATTTTACAACAGAGAATTGTATGGACCCATATTTGACTGCAATTAGCAACACCAGTCCCCCCTTTGCCCTCCCTGCTGGTGAAGATGTTGCATGAACAGTAAATGAGGAATAGCTTTCAGGGCCGGACTGACCATACCGGGCACCGAGCGTTTCCCCGTTGGGCCGTTAGGGTGGGGCTGATTTTGGGCCCCTGGGGGCCGTTTTTGTTATAGGGCCGTTTTTGCAGCATAACTGCAAAGTCAGCCCCTGTAACAAAATCGTCCGAAACCGGCCCTGGCAAATAGCTCAGCCGGTCCCAGAGAGGCCAGCCGAGCTCTTTGCCAGGGCCAGTTTTGGTTCCCAGTCCGGCCCTGATAGCCGTCCAGCACAGTGTCATCCTTATGCCAGGTTTCCTGAAGGCAAATGAGGTTGAAACCCCTTATATACAAAAGCCATACCTCATCCATCAGTTTAGGGTGAATCCCTGCGATATTCCATGAAATAATTTTAAAAGGGCGAGTGGTGTGTCCCTGATTTACCAAACCCATGGGAATAAAGTTAATTGGCAGGAGTACTAATAGAGATTACTGGACCCGGCCCCTCTGCACCAGGGTTCCTATTTTGAATTGGATTAGAGAGGAGGGGACAGATTTCTAGTTTATCTGTTTTCATAAGGGTATCGATGAATTTATGTGGAGTAGTGCCCGACGGATCTAACAACTCCATGCTACCCAGGGCATCTACATAAGGGTCTCTGTGTAAGACTCCCAAAACAAACAGAAATGGTATGGAATTCCATTTCGAACAACATCCACTAGGCACCTCCTACCCTCTGATTAGGAACACAACCCTGAACACTACTTTTCAAATAGAACCTCACTGCTATGTAACTAGGGTATTCACTATGGGTATAAGAGGGTGGTGTTCTTTACCTCTTTGCCTGCCTCTCTCAGTTGACCAACTCCAACCCTGGCACTCTACATTTGTTGATAACATTGCTTTCCCCAAACACAGACACCATGTGGTTCCTCGCTCGCCTTCCACCCTTTTCCTAGGATCACCAGCTGAACCTCTCTTCCCCTCCTCTCCCATCTCATGTTATATCACCCCTCATTTGCTCCATTTGTTTTATGGTGAGGCCACACCATACAAACAAACTGAGGGATAGGTATCCCCAATGTTCCAATTTGCCATTCCAGGTTACACAGACTGGATTTGGTGCACAAGGTAACATTCACAAGTGCCTTCTTGAGCCAGACCAACAACACTTCCTTACATTTTCAAATGTGTGGTGGTCATATTGCTTTGGGATGGTTCCAGTTCAACAAACTGTTATTATTAATGTATTTTCCGCTGTGTGCCTGCCCCGAGTGTGAACGAAGCACAAGGAGCAGGAATGCCGGGGAGAAAGAAAGATATCTTTGAAATGGGAGCATGTGTATGTAAGAGTGTATGCATGCATGTGTGAGCATGTTTGTGAGTGAAAGTTAATGAGAGGAGTGAGTAAGAATGAGTAAGAGTGAATAAGATGACATAAGACTGAGTAGGAGTAAGTTATTGTAAGTGAGTTAGAATGAGTGTGAGTAAGTGTAAGTGCACATTAATGGGAGAGAATGAATAAATGAAAATGTTTTTCAGAGAGTGTAGGTTCATTACAATGAATGAATAACTGAGTGAGAATAGCAGAGTGCACAGAAGTGCGAGTGTGTGTGAATGATTAAGTGAGAACGATTGAAGGTGAGTGCAAGTGAGTCTTGGTGAGAGTGGGTGACACTGAGTAAGTGACAGTGAATGAGTGTAAAGAGAATCGATTGCAAATAAGCATGAGACAGAAAGAGAATGTGTGAGTGAATATAAGAGAGCATGAGTGAGTGACAGTGTATGTGTATGTTTTATGCTTGTGAGTCTGAAACGTGTCCTGTGTGCTGGAGGTCATTGATGGCTTACAAGGGCACCCATGGCAAAATGCTGGCATTGGCATACTGAAGGTAATTCTTACAATAGATGGCACCTGGGACAAAATGTAGTCCATGTCCTAATGTAGATAACACTTAGCATATGGTCTACCCGTGGCAAAATGCTGGTGCAATCATACAGGAGAAATCTTTGGCAGAACAGACATCTGTGAGAAAATACTAGCACATACCCCAAGTAATTCTTTGCATATGGGGCGTTAGTGGCTAAATGACGGCTCTGGCATACTGGAAGTAATGTTTTTTGCATATTGCCACCTGTGGAAATATTCTAGCACTGGTAAGTGGGATATAATTTATGGCATAATGGAAGACTTAAGAGATTGGGCAGACAACCATGTCAAAATGCTGGGCTTGAAATATGACAGATCATTTTTGACATATGATTCCCTCATGATTTTGGCAAAAAGGGGAACCAATGGCTTGTGGGGTGCATACATGACAAAATGTTGTCCCAAGCACACTGGAAAGTAATTACTGACAGCTGAGCATCACACACTGCACATTATCCAAAAGTAGAGTCAACTTCTGGGAGCTACAGGTTTCACTGGCTTAACACACCAATGCTTTTTGACAATTTTAATATGGAAATTATAGTTTGAAAGGCAGTATCTTACCCCAATATTTTTCAAAATTTCCTCATGGAAGTACCATCCCAACCTGAATTTCAAAAAAAGTAAAAATCCCTCACTCACAGGAATTCAGGACAAGTTTCATCGTTCACCTCTTTCAAAAATCACTAGTGGCCAACACACGAGTCAGCTGTGCAGCTCAGGAGGTACGAAAGCCCAATCATATGTGCTCTTCATATAAGTGAATCATATGTTCATATAACCTTGATGAAGAGTTACACCTGACCATAGAAATGCTTGGTGTGTGTGAGGGGTAAGGGCCAGTGATATATGACATCTGGAAACAGCATAGTATCCAGCAAACAATACACACTTCCAAACACGCACTGATTGGCAGAAGGGGGGCCACAACACATGACCACGGGCTGCACAGAGCACCTCAATATAGTCCAAGGCAGTATGGTGGGCAAAATGTCACCCAGAAACAAGTAGACATAAGGGGACGTCCAACACTAGCGGATAGACCCTAGGCCACAAGACCTACTAGGCTGCCCTGCCCCCTGCAATTGCTGGATGGAATATTGTATTCTCATTCAATTTCAGTATTAGGCTTCTGCGCTTTTGGTGTATATTGTGTAACCATTAAATTTAGACTATATACTTTATGTTTATTTGTTAAAATGAATATTTGGAATTCCAAGAATATGTGCTTTTAAATATGTAATATTTGTATATAATATGTTTATTTGTTCCTACAGCTTTGCCCACTAATTTGGCTGCATTCAGCACTGTATTCAGTACTCACCAGTACCTCAACCCCATTGCAAACAAAATATGATAGCCCTCATTATTTTCACATGGCCCAATTTTAAGCCACGTTTTATGGGGCCTAAATTCTGAGACTTACAACTGCATAGGGCATTAGCCAAGATTACTTTCCGTCCATCGCCACCCACAGCCCTGAACAAGGTGACCCGTCAACTGAGCAGCTATTTCGAGGCATGCTCTGACTTGCTCCAAAGAAGAGAACAGAAAGTAGGTGTAAGTGGTCTATATTAAAAAGATGGTGAAGAAGCCCCCTAAAAATGCACTTCGACTGGTTGCCTCACAGCTATTCCAGTGTCTTGGGCTTAGTAGCTTTTGCTCTCTGAGAGGCTGTGTTCGCTTTGAATTGAGGGTTACCTTATACCCCTTGTCACATTTATGCATCGCTGAATATATGCCAGAAAATAAGCATGCTGAAATAAAGCTTTCCACGTGGGCTCTCAGCCAATGGTGCAGGAGCAGAAGAGCCTGAAGAAAACTTCAATAAACAGCCCTGTGCAGAAATGTAACCCGTTTCTAATATTAATTAACACGACGAGAGATCAAGCGGACAGCCTGCTTCCAAGGGCAATCACAACTCCAAGCAGCTTTAATCGGAGCATGCTGGATAGTTCCATTGAGCCAATAAAGATATTTGACCAGTTGGACTTTGTACAGAAACAAATTAGGCCGTTACGCATTCTTGCCAATTTTTAAGAATTCCGGATACCAAAGAACCTTGATTAGTTTACCCCTAGGCTGGAGTCTTTCTCAGATGTTTCTGCTCCGTTTGCCACTGTGACTAACAAGCGCGCGCCCGAGCACTTCCTTAACAACAGGAAGTCGAGGGCGCCTGACCAATGAGCTCGAAAATAGGAGAAAACAAGTTCAAGCAGAATCACCACCTTCGAATTCGACGTGGATTTAGATGGGAAGAATCAGCGCTTTTAATTGTACGACCCTGGCATGAAGTAGACTGAATTAGAGTTGTATTTCCTAAGAGTTAAAGTGTGTTCCACGGTCGGGGTTCATACGGCCTTGGCTTCTGAGAGACAGAAACAGTCGTGTCAACACGCTCTGTGTGGGACAACTTACATACATTTTGAGAAAGAGGAACATTTCTTTAACCGCAGGCCCACCTCGTATTTTGTAGCAACTGTTACTATGACAATATTTATATGTGCCCACATGGTTGTAGAAACATGGTACATCTGTGTTGCAGGTTAAAGCTGGTCTTCGACTTTAGTGCTTGACTTTAAATGCTGCTGGGCACACTGGTGAGTACTCCATAAAGGACAGTGGAAGAATTAACCATGTAACTACTAGTTGCTTCAAACACAGCCCAGCTTCCCAAGCCAAATGCTCTCTAAAGAGAACTGCAAGAGTCTGAGCGGTGAGAAAGTAAAGGAATAATCGCTGCGCTTCCATTTTGCTTCTAAATTTTCAAATAGCACAGATTCACAAAGTTCTCAAGTCAGTACTACGGAATTGTGGAATGAAAGCCTTTTATTTTTCAAAATCCCACTGAAATTTCAAACCACCAAGTAGGGTTATTCAAGCATAAAACTGAAAGGCTGGCGGATATTCAACCATTGAGAGGGAAAGGGAGCAGCGGTGGTTAAACAAAGTGCAGTGGACAACCTCAAACTCCTCCCCGTTGTTCATGTTTAAGGACATTTTGCTTACAGCAGTGCTTAATAGGTAAAAGAATAAGTGCTGGACCCAAACTTTTGCCCAGAAGACCATGGCCAACGCTATCGCAAGTGGTGACTGTTGTATACCAAACACAGGGCTTCGGTGGGATCCGAGGGCCCGGTGTCACACAGAAGGACTACACAAAGGAGCACAGGGCAGGCATGCCACTTCGCCCCATTAGGATTTGCCCTGACAGTAGAACCATTTGGTGACAAAGCTGCGATAAGTCCTGGGTGGCTGGGGTATCAAGGCGGGTGATACTGTCCATATGGTATCAATGTATGCCAATGATGCACTGGTGTGCCTTGGACAGCGCCACTGGTTGCTTCCAATATTGCTACGTGAATTAAATACCTTCACCAGTGCCTCCGGTCTAAATATTACAATGGTCCTGGTGAGGGGCCAGCTATGTGAAACTGACACGTTTATATACTCGGTGAGGCTGGTGACATACAAAGCGGACAAGCAATAATATTGTTGAAAAGATGGGATGGGTTCAGCAGGGCCCCAGGACACCACTGCAATTCTGCAAAATGCTTCCTTTATGGTCACGGGCAGAACTGCGATTGCTAAAATGACGATACTCCTTCGCTGTCGCACATCCTACAAAATACTATGTGCCTGAACACACAGTTAACCTTTATGTACCTGGCTAGTCCCTTAATCTCATTGCTTTAGGAGGCAGAAGAAGGAGAGGCCAGCGGCACACACTGAAGATAGCAAGAGAAGCAGGAGGTCTGGATAACCGGTCCTTGTATTTTATACAGCTCAGCTCCAACAAGCTGCAAAATGGGGCCCTGAGGAAGATACTTGGGAGAAGAGGGTGCTCTGTATGTCATTGTGAGGGGAGTTGCTGCCGGTGCTCCTAATAAGGCGGGAAATATACCTGCACAATGCCCACATGTTGTGCTTCGGACAGCTTCTGCATGGGAATCAGCCGTAAAGCATTCTCTGGTGCACCCTATTCTCTCGGTCCCTGGAAATCAGATGGTTGCAACCAACTAGGCACATGGACTGAGACAAGTCGATGACCCGATGGCGGGAGATCGGATACCTTAGACTGGGGGACTTATATACAGGTGAGATGTTCATCTTCTTTCCAGATATATAAGATGTATTAGGGGTCAGACAGTGGCAGCTGCTTGAGTATGCTCGACTGGCTAAGACAGCCAGCAGAAGATGGACAGACTTTCCCAGTGCCTCTGGATCAACAATATTAGATTTGCTGGTTGAGATGGGACGGGCCATAACCTGGGCTCGCAAATAGATAAAGCCTTGAAAACTGACGGGACAAAATGCCCTTGAAGGCACAACAGCTATGGGACATTACTTATGGGAGCCTCTGATGCATGAGAGAAGCTGTGTCATGCAGCAGAAAAGCTTTAGCAGTGCAGGATTTAAATGAACACATGTCAGCATCCTACACAACACTAACCTTACCACTCCTGAAGTTAAGAATTGATCCAGGCAGATCCCCGCCTGTCCAAGATGTGGCGTGCAGGAGGTCACATTTATACATGAGATGGATCTGCAGGATAATGACTGGGTGCTGAGTGGAAGCAGTGACAAGAGTAGAAACGATAATAGCCATTAAAATTGAAGCCACAATTAACAGTTGTCTATTTGGCATCATACACACAAAAAGAGAAGAACCCAGCATATATGTGCAACATTGTGGCTACTACTGGCAAGACAAGGTACAGCTAAACCCCTCCCTGGCGGACGAGTACCCTCGAGCTCCTCGTCCAAATCATGCACCCCACTAGTAAAATGGGCCTTGGTGGAGAAAGTACAGATGAGGACGGCTTAAGCAGATGAGAGGCCGGGACCTGACTCCCTGGGTTGAAATCATGCCCCTACAAGCGGATCCACTAGATAACAGGCTGCGGTAGATACCTGGTTAGATTTTTTTTAGCTCCGAGAGACCAGACCGGCAAGGAGGCAGCCTTCATAATGAGGATGCAGTGCATATGGAAGTAGAGCAGTATCAGTGATACATGGTGTGCGGAATGCAGAAGAAATTATAAACTTGGACAATAGGAACATGGTTAAAAATGGAATGCTTTGTCTGTGATAATTGTCAGACCAGTCATACCCAACTATAGAGAATTTCTAATGAGCGATATGATACAACTAAGCTACTATGTTCATTTCTTTTCATCACCTCTATTTTTTGTACAGTCATAAGAACAGTGTATTATTATATACAGAAAATACTTAAGATTTATAGAAAGAAAGAAAAAAGGAAAGAGAATACATGACAATGAAAATACTAGCCATGATAGTCTTTTTTCAATATCTACTGCAACCTAGTAAGTAAAAAAGGGGCAGTGAGGAAGATGAAAAGGTGAATACAGAAAGCGAAGACGAAAAAACAAAGCAAAGAAAGTAAACAGACAAGCATTGACAAAGCCAATAGGCTTCACCTATAGAAGAGCTATTGGCTTTGACAGTACGTTTTAGTCATGTTGTACACCAGTGATCTACATGGCTAAATGTTAGTGGGGAAAAGGAGAGTGGAGTGGATTGTTGTAAAGTGGAGTGGAGTAGAGTAGAGGAGAGGGTTTGGGAGTGGAGTGGTGTGGAGGGGTGTAGGGTAGAGTTGTTTGGTGTGGAGTGGAGTGAAGTGAAGTGGAGTGTCATGGAGGGGCATGAAGTGTTGTAGGGTGTCATGGAGGGAGTAATTGTCACAGAGTGTCATAGCATAGAGTGGAGTAGAGTTGAGTGGTACAAAGTGCAGTAGAGTGGAGTAGAGTGGAGTGGCATGACTGCCGTGGAGTGATGTAGAGCAGAGTGGGTTGGCATAAAGGGTGTTGCATAGAGTGGAGTATAGTGTTATAGAGTAGAGTGGTATAAAGTGGAGTAGATTGCCATACAGTGGAGTGGCATAGAGTGTAGTAGATTGTTCTAGAGTTCAGTGGTGTGGAGTAGAATGGAGTGGCTTACAGTGCAGTGGCGTAAAGTCGAGTGAAGAACTGTGCCATTGAATAGAGTGGATTAAATTGGCATGGAGTGGCAAAGAGGAAGTTTAATACAGCGTCAAAGAGTGGAGTAGTTTTGTAGAGTGACATAGAGTGGAGTAGAGTTGAATAGAGTGGAGTGGAGTTTAATGGAGTACAGCATCATAGAGAGGAGTGTTAGAGTGGCTTAAAGTGAAGTGGCATAAAGCAGAGTGGTGCAGAGTAGATTTGCATAGAGTGTAGTGATGTAGAGTGCAATGCTGTGGAGTAGAGTGGTACAGAGAACACTGTAGTGACCTATAGCCCATAGGCATAGAGCACAGTGATGTAGAGTAGATTGTTTCAGAGTAGAGTGAAGATGCGGAAAGTGGAGTGGTTCAGGATAGAGTAGTGTGGTGCAGGATAGACTGCAGAGGTGTAGAGTAGAGTGGCGTAGAGTGCATTGCCATGGAGTGTAGTGGTGAATAATATATTAGAGTGGCATGGAGTGATGCAGAGTGTACCGGCACAGAGTGCATTGACGTAGAGTGCACTAGAGTGGTGTAGATTTTAGTGGTGCAGAGTAGAGTGCAGTGGTGTAGATTGCAGTGGTGTAGAGTGCAGTGGCATAGAGCGCAATGGTGCAGAGTGGCATAGCGATAAATGGCATAGCATGCAGTGGCATTGAGTGCAGTGCTGTAGAGTGAAGTGGCCCAGAGTATAGGGGTGTGGAGTAGAGTGGTGCAGAGAGCAGTGGCATATAGTACAGTGGTGAAGACAGTGGCAGATCCTCGAGGGAGTGCTGCCGGGAGGTGGCGCGGGGCTGGGGAGGGACATGGTGGGGGGTGGCCAAACGGAGTTGAGTAAAGAAAGAAACAAATAAAACATTGCAGCGCATGCATTGTAATTAGTTTTATTTATTTATTTCTTTACTCAACTCCGTTCGGCCCTATTCCGGAGTTTACAGCCCCCCATCTTGCCCCTCCCCACGCCTCCCCACCACCCCGCAGCACTACCATGAGGAGCCGCCACTGGGTGCAGAGTAGAATAGACTGGCATGGAGTGTAGTGAAATAGAGTGTAATGGTTTAGGGTGACATATTGTGCAGTGGTGGGCAGAGCAGAGTGGCATAGAGCTCAGTGGCATAGAGTACAGTGTTGCAGAGCAGATAAGTGTAGAGTAGAGTGGCGTAGTTTTCCATGATGAAGAGTACAGTGCTGTAGAGTACAATGGCGTAGAGTGCAGTGTCATAAAGTGTTTCACAGTAGAATAATAGTGGCATAAAGCACTGTGGTGCAGAGTACATTGGAGTGCTACAGAGTAGAGTGGAGTGGCAAACAGTGGAGCGATTGTTAGATCTGGGGGTCTCTAGTTGGCAATGGTTGTCACCTTTGTCCAAATAGGGACCCTTACTTCTAAGTCAGAATAAGGGGATTACACTCCTTAATAACCCCTGCTCACCCCCTTGGTAGCTTGGTACATGCAGACAGGCTTATCTCAGAGGCAGTGCGTTAAGCAGTTGTGAATATACACGGTAATACAGTGAAACCACTACAGATGGACACAACACAGGTTTTATAAAAATAAGTATTCTTTATATAGACTTAAACACAAGACCACAAACAACAAAAATCCACAATACTACACTTAAGATTACTTAAAAGATGATTAAAGTCTCTTAGTTCAAGTTGTTGGTAAATGCGACAAAGTTCTCAACAAAGTACCTGGATGTGTAACGCAAAGTGAAGAAAAGGCTCGCAAAAGGGGAGATTAGTCGGTTCCGTGACCCGGGGGAACGGTTGCGTCCTTCCTCAATGCTTGCGCAGAGTAGGGGAATCGTCGAGAGCCTTACCGGTGCGGAGTTGATGCCTAGATTCTCGGCCTGCGGGCCCGTTGCGGTGCGCAAGATGGCGCCTTGATGCGATGCGACGATCCGGTTGCGATGCGAGAAGATGGCGCCCTTGATGCGGCGATGCGATGACGATGCAATGACACCCTGGCAGCCTTGGGTCGACTCTGTACCTTGGAGCCGCGACAGGCACTGCGACGCGATTCTCTGGTGATGCGATGTCAACTCTCACGATGGTGTCACGCTTCTGTGATGCGACAGCAGGCAGCTTTGATGAACACACGCTTCCAGGGAGATGCAACGAAGGCTCGCTTCTCCGGCGTTGTGACAATTTCAGCGGTGGCGGCGACACGCTTCTTCTCGATGCGTCGTGCTTCCAGCTCCCAGTGGCACGCAAGTGTCTGGAGTCAGAATTCCCAGCAAGGAAATTCAGGAGGGAGCTGGAGGTGCAGTCCTTTGTCCCTGAGACTTCAGCAGGAGGCAAGCACAGTTCAAGCCCTTGGAGAATATTCTGTACATGAAAGTCCTTACAAAGTTCCTTCTCCTTTCCCTTGGCAATGAAGCAACCACTGCAGGCCAACCCAGCAAACTTCACACTTCCAGAGGGGCAGTCCAAACTCCTGCAGCTTCCTTGGTTCTTCTCCTTGGCAGAAAGGTTTTTTGTTCCAGAAGTGATCTAATTTCCTGGGATCAGGGTCCCAATATTTATACCCCAAAATCCTTTGTTCTCTGAAGGCAGAGAGGCCTCTGCCTAGTTCAAACCAGTTCCTGAGTACTTTGTTTACATGACTCTCTTCTTCCTTTCACTGTGCAGGGCAGAGACATCAGCCGCCCCACAGGAGGTGGAGCAACACAGGGGAAGGAAGATACAGCTCTGGAGCACTCTGTTGAAATTATTCCTCCTCTCCTTCCACAGTGCAAGGCAGAGACATCAGACAAGCCACAGGGGGTGGAGCCAGCATTGTAGAGGGAAGGCCCAGCCCTATTCAGGTCCCAGGTGCAACTCCTCCCTCCCATCTAGATGCAGATCTCTCTATTCACCACCGGGCTGCCCCAACCTGTCTCCTGGAATCACCCAGCCCTGTCACTCACAAACTCGGACAAGGAATACACAACCCAGCAGAGGCAGACTCAAATGGGTAGGCAAGCAAATACCTACTTTCTAAAAGTGGTATTTGCAGACAGAATATTAAAATAAACTTTACTAAAATACGTATTTTATTATTCTGAGTTCAGGCATACTAAATTCAAATTTCTACCATGTTCCCTGAGTCAGTTAGGATTATAAGAATGTAATAATCTAACTGTCCATTCTAGCCTATGAGAACAGGTAGCCTTCAATAGTGAAGAATGAAAATGGCTGTAATTCACTATTAGAACATGCTATCCACATCAGAGCATGTCCTACCTTATACTTACAATGCACCCTGCCCTTGGGCCTACCATAGGGGTGTCTAATATGAAGCAAAGGGAAGGCTTAGGGACTGGCAAGTGGGTGCACTTGGCCAAGTCGACATGGCAGTGCTAGACTGCACACAGGCCTTGCAATGGCAGGCCTGAGACACACAAGCTGCTTCTGTGGGTGGCACAACCAGTGCTGCAAGCCCACCAGCAGCATTTGATTTACAAGCCCTGGGCACACTTGGTGCACTGTACTAGGGGCTGACAGATAAATTAAATAACCCAATCAAGGAATCCAATTAGTATATCAATTTAACATAGGGAGCACATGCACTGTGGCACTGATTAGCAGTGGCACAGTTCCCAAAACATATAACCAGCAAAAACATATCAAAACAGAGTAGGCAATCCGTCGAAAATGGAAGGGAGACTCACGCCAATGATGTCAGGTCTAACACGTGTCCACTCCAGCTGAAATGTGGGGAGAACTACCCTGCCCCGTGAGAGTTCTCTTCACTAAGGCGGAAAAATCTGGACAGACCATCAGCGTTGGAGTGTTCTGTACCAGGGCGGTGTTCCACCGTAAAGTCCATACCCTGTAGGGAAATGGACCACCTCAACAGCTTTGGGTTCTCACCCCTCATCTGCATCAGCCATCTGAGGAGCCTGTGGTCGATCTGAACCCGGAAGTGAGTCCCAAACAAGTATGGTCTCAATTTCTTCAGGGCCCAGACCACAGCAAATGCCTCACGCTCAATTGCACTCCACCTCTGTTCCCGTGGAAGTAACCTCCTACTGATGAACGCTACAGGTTGGTCTAGGCCCGCTTCATTATTCTATGATAGAACAGCCCACACACCATGCTCTGAAGCGTCTGTCTGTACAATGAATTCTTTTGAGAAGTTGGGTGTCTGAAGCACGGGTGCCTTGCACATGGCAGTCTTCAGGGCATCAAAAGCCTTCTGACAGGTGTCAGTCCAGTTCACTTTCTTGGGCTGCTTCCTGGAAGTCAGCTCAGTCAAGGGTGCAACAATATTGCCATACCCCTTGACAAACCTCCTGTTGTACCCTGTGAGTCCTAAAAAGGCTGTCACCTGTGTCTGAGTCTTTGGGGGTTCCCATGTCAGGATGGTATCAATCTTGGGTTGTAGGGGCGCCACCTGGCCGCATCCTACCTGGTGACCCAAGTACACAACGGAACCCTGCCCAATCTGGCACTTGCTTGCTTTGATCATGAGCCCTGCCTTGCGCAGTGCAATCAACCCTTCCCAGAGGTGCTGCAAGTGTTCTTCCCAACTGGCGCTGAACACTGCAATGTCATCCAGGTAGGCGGCACTGAAATCTTCCAGCCATTCAACACCTGGTTGACCAACCTCTGAAAGGTGGCAGGTGCATTCATCATCCCAAAGGGCATAACCCGGAATTGGTAGTGCCCATCTGGTGTGTAGAATGCTGACCTCTCCTTAGCCCCATCAGTCAAGGCGATCTGCCAGTACCCAGACGTCAAATCAAACGTGCTGAGGTACCGGGCAGCCCCTAACCGATCAATGAGCTCGTCAGCCCTTGGAATGGGGTGTGCATCAGTCCTGGTGACTGAATTGAGCCCTCTGTAGTCCACACAGAACCGGAGTTCAGGTGTGGCACCCGGTGAGGCAGCCTTTGGGACCAAGACCACTGGGCTGGCTCAAGGACTGTTTGAGGACTCAATGACCCCTAAAGCAAACATCTTGGAGATTTCCTCCTTAATGTAAGCCCTAACCTTGTCAGTCACTCTGTAAGCCTTGTGCTTCACAGGAGGACTGTCGCCAGTGTCCACATCATGGACGCACCACTCTGTGACACCAGGAACCAAGGAAAATAGATCAGTGTGGCAAAGAGGCTGACACCATCCACTGACCCATCTTGCTCTGTTGCAGACAGGAGGTCAGGAAGAGGCTCGGTCTCCTCCTCCATTCCATCATCTGTCGCTAGGAGCATACCCACTTCGGACCTTTCTAAGTGGTGCTTCAGGCGGTTCACATGCAGGACCAGCAAGGGGTTCCTGGGAGTCCGCAAGTTCACCAGATAGGTGACATCACTCTTGCGCTCCACCACCTCATTTGGGCTGGTCCACCTGTCCTGGAATGCACAAGGCTCCACAGGGGCCATGACCCAAACTTTCTGTCCAGGTTGAAGCTCAATCAGAGTGGCATTCTGATCGTACCACCGCTTCATTTCTTCCTGGCTGGCTTCCAGATTTGCCTGAGCGAGATCTCTAAAACGCCGACTCTGGTTCCTGAAGGCCAGCATGTAGCTATATACATCCTAGGGAGGTTTCCTGGGAGATTGCTCCCAGCCTTCCTTGACCAAACTCAAAGGTCCTCTTACCGGGTGACCATACAAAAGCTCAAAGGGGCTGAACCCTAGAGACTTTTGTGGCACCTCTCGGTAGGCAAACAGAAGGCATGGCAAAAGGATGTCCCACTTACGCCCCATTGGTTCTTCAAGACCCATGATCATGCCTTTAAGGGTCCAGTTGAATCTTTCAACCAGCCTATTTCCTTGTGGGTGGTAAGGAGTGGTGAACTTGTAGGTAACACCACACTCCTTCCACAGAGACTTCATATAATTAGAAATTAAGTTTGTACCTCAGTCAGACACAACATCTCTGGGGAACCCCACACGGGAGAAGATCCCCATCAGTGCACGTCCCACCACGGGGGCCGTCAGTGTCCTAAGCAGAATGGCTTCCGGGTACCGGGTAGCATGGTCCACCAAGACCAGGATAAACCTGCTGCCCATGGCTGTCTTGGGGTCCAGTGGTACCACAATGTCAATCCCCACCCATTCAAAGGGTGTTCTGACTACAGGGAAAGGTTGGAGAGGGGCCTTGTGCCTCCTCCCACTTTCCCCACTTGCCTGGCAAGTTTGACAGGTCCTACAATGAGTATCTGAACTCTTCCACATCTGGGTCCAATAAAAGCGGGGGACAAGCCTTTCAAAGGTCTTGTTCTGCCCCAGATGACCATCTAAAGGAACATCATGAGCCAAACCCAGTAGGAAGGCTCTGAAGCGCTGGGGTACCACGAGCACACGGGCTGGCCCAGGCTCAGCAACTTTAGGCTCGCTATACAGGAGACCATTCTCCCAGTAGATTCAATGTGATCCAGACTGATCACCTGCTGCCTAGTTTGTGGCCTGTTGCCTCAAACCCACAAGAGAAAGGCACTTCTGCTGCTCTTCACAAAATTCCTCCCTGGAGGGACCCCCTTCTTGCTGCCAATAGGTCAGCTCAGGAAGGTTCCCTAGTTCAGACACATGCTCACCAGTGGGTTCCAGGGCATCCCCCTCAAGGTCTGCCTCCTCCTGGACTGTGGGAACAATGGGGTCTGGTTTCCCGCGCCCCCTACCTCTTCTCTTTAAGGCATGTCCCTGGGCCACACTTTCAGGCTCCAGGGTCTCTTGAACACCCTTAGCTGCCATAGACCAAGTGGTCACACATGCCCACTCAGGCAGACCCAACATCTCTAAATGCGCCTTCCTCTCCACCTTAACCCATGGGGGGCTTTCCAAATCATTGCCTAACAGAAAATCAACAGGCATGGATGGCCGGCCTCATAGCTACTTGAAGAGTACCAGAGTCCCCCCCACTCAAAGGGAACTTGAGCCACCTTCCAATGGCTCTCAATGTTGTCAGCTGCAACACCTGGGAAGAATGCATGATGGACTACCTGCTCTTCAGAGACCAAGTGACACTTGACAGCTGTCACACTTGCTCCTGTGTCTCAGACAGCCTCCACTCCATGGCACTTGATGATCACCCACTGCCTGTATTTTTTAGTGTTCTCAGGCAGCTGAGTTTTAGGGACCATCTCAAAGTCTCCTAATGAGACAAGGGGCATTTTTGCGGGACCCCACCCACCTTGGGCACCCATCTCCTCCCCACCCAGGGCTACACTGGCCATCTGACGGGGTCGTGCAAGGGGTGGCACATACTATCCTTCCTGAGGACACTGGGGATTATACAAACGGTGTCCCATCTGCTTACACTGAAAGCAGGTAACAGGCCCCCTATGAACATGTTTACCTGTCGGGGGTCCTGACTTCATCTCAGGGGGAAGCTGGGAATCCTTAACTTGCTTCCCTTGGGAATTACTTTGGGGACCTTTTTGGAACTCCCTCTGTTTACCCTTGTCCCCCCACTCTTCTGCTGGGGACCCTGCCCACCTTTGGTGGAGTCTCCCACAAGACCCTTGTGGACCCTGATACTGACCCAGTGGTCCGCCTCTTCAGCAAGCTTTTCAGGGTTAGTCAACTTGCTATCAATAAGGTGCTGGCGTGGCTCTGGAAAACAATTAGCAGACAAGTGCTCCCTAGCAATCAAATCATAGAGCGCTTTAAAATTATCAACATTACTACCCCTCACCCAACCATCCATAGCTCTGCAAAAGAAAGACACATATTCTACCCAAGTGGTTCCCTCCAGTTTCTTACAATTTCTAAACCTCTGTCTATAGAGCTCTGGAGTTAACCCATACCTTGTCATCAGTGCTTCCTTCATGTGGTGATAAGACATCCTATGCTCACTGGGTAGGTCTAACAAAGTATCCCTCCCCTCAGTCAGAAAGCGGCCCCACAACCCCGCTCCCCAATCCTTCTCAGGGACCCGGTGGGCCAACATTGCTATCTCATAGGCTGCAAACCACTGACCAATATCTTCCTCTTTGTGGAAATCTTTGATGACATCCTTGGGAATATGTACCCTGCCTTCTGAAGGCACAGATGGTGAGCTGCCACCAGAGGGATTGATTTCTAAGACCTTGGCCTTGATCTCTAACTCCCTCAACATTCTCTCATGCTCCATTCTTATTCTCTCCCTTTCCAAAGACAACCTGTTATTCTCTGTTTCCCTCTGACTCTCCATCTTAAGCTTAGCCATCTCTAGCTTGTGTGCCCTATTTCTTTCCCTGTCTTCCAACTCTCTGAGGGACAGGTCTTTGGAAGAGATACTACTGCCAGGTGGGGACGGCACCCCTCCCCTGGCTGGAAACTCTAGCCCATCAATTTGCCCATACGCATCTCCAACAGGCTCCACCACAAGATATGGGGCATTTCTTGCTTCTACCCAGGCCCTCAGCGCCTTTTGGTTGTCTTCCTTTTTAGAAATGCCTGGTGTAACAACTTTCAATTTCCTACCGAGATACTTGAGCTGTTTCACAGTGTAGGTTTCCAACAACTATTCCTCAAAATCAAGATCCATAGATGCAACAGATGCTGGTTTACTCATGGTAGTAAAACTTGGGAGTTCTCAGGAAAAACTAACAGTCCAAGGAAAAAGGATTAAAAAAAAGTATGTGGTCGCGTTTGGTCTGCACTCACTAGTAGTGTACACCAATCACTGTATATGAAACACAAATGCAAAGTCCAAATCCTCCCTGCTGACCACCAGTGTTAGATCTGGGGGTCTCCAGTTGGCAATGGTTGTCACCTTTGTCCAAATAGGGACCCTTACTTCTAAGTCAGGATAAGGGGATTACACTCCTTAATAAACCCTGCTCACCCCCTTGGTAGCTTGGCACGAGCAGACAGGCTCATCTCAGAGGCAGTGTGTTAAGCATTTGTGAATATATACAGTACTACAGTGATACCACTACAGATGGACACAACACAAGTTTTATAAAAATAAGTATTCTTTATATAGACTTAAACACAAGACCACAAACAACAAAAATCCACAATACTACACTTAAGATTACGTAAAAGATGATTAAAGTCTCTTAGTTCAAGTTGTTGGTAAATGCGACAAAGTTCTCAACAAAGTACCTGGATGCGTAACGCAAAGTGAACAAAAGGCTCGCAAAAGGGGAGATGCGTTGGTTCTTTGACCCGGGGGAACGGTGCGTCCTTCCTTAATGCATGCGCAGAGTAGGGGACTCGTCATGAGCCTTACCGGTGCGGAGGTGATGCCTCGATTCTCAGCCTGCAGGCACGTTGCGGTGCACAAGATGGCACCTTGATGCGATGCGACGATCCGGTTGCGATGCGAGAAGATGGCGCCCTTGATGTGGCGATGCGATGACGTCCTGGCAGCCTTGCGACGACTCTGTACCTTGGAGCCGCGACAGGCCCTGTGACGCGCTTATCTGGTGATGCGATGGCAACTCTCACGATGGCATCACGCTTCTCCGGTGATGCGAAAGCAGGCAGCTTCGATGAACACACGCTTCCAGGGATATGCAACGAAGGCTCACTACTCCGGCGTTGCGACGATTTCAGCTGCGGTGGCGACACGCTTCTTCTCGATGCATCGCCCCTCCAGATCCCAGCGGCAAGCAAGTGTCTGGAGACAGAATTCCCAGCAAGGAAATTCAGGAAGGAGCTGGAGGTGAAGTCTTTTGTCCCTGAGACTTCAGCAGGAGGCAAGCACAGTTCAAGCCCTTGGAGAATATTCTGTAGATGAAAGTCCTTACAAAGTTCCTTCTCCTTTCCCTTGACAATGAAGCAATCACTGCAGGCCAAACCAGCAAACAGCACACTGGCAGAGGGGCAGTCCAAACTCCTGCAGCTTCCTTGGTTCATCTCCTTGGCAGAAAGGCTTCTTGTTCCAGAAGTGATCTAATTTCTTGGGATCAGGGTCCCAATATTTATACTCCAAAATCTGTTGTTCTCTAAAGGCAGAGAGGCCTCTGCCTAGTCCAAACCACTTCCTAAGCACTTTGTTTACATGACTCTCTTCTTCCTTTCACTGTGCAGGGCAGAGACATCAGCCGCCTCACAGGAGATGGAGCCCGCACAGGGGATGGAAGATACACCTCTGGAGCACTCTGTTGACATGATTCCTCCTCTCCTTTCACAGTGCAGGGCAGAGACATCAGACAAGCCACAGGGGGTGGAGTCAGCATTGTAGAGGGAAGGCCCAGCCCTATTCAGGTCCCAGGTGCAGCTCCTCCCTCCCATCTAGATGCAGATCTCTCTATTCACCACGGGCTGCCCCAGCCTGTCTCCTGGAATCACCCAGCCGTGTCACTCACAAACCCAGACAAGGAATACACAACCCAGCTGAGGCAGACTCAAATGGTTAGGCAAGCAAATACCTACTTTCTAAAAGTGGTATTTGCAAACACAGAATATTAAAATAAACTTTACTAAAAGATGTATTTTATTATTCTGATTTCAGGCATACTAAATTCGATTTTCTAACATGTTCCCTGAGTCAGTTAGGATTATAAGAATGTAATAATCTAACTGCCCATTCTGGCCTATGGGAACAGATAGCCCTCAATAGTGAAAAACGAAAATGGCTGTAAATCACTATTATAACATACTGTCCACATCAGAGCATATCCTACTTTACACTTACAATGTACCCTGCCCTTGGGCCTACCATAGTGTCTAATATGTAGCAAAGGGAAGGTTTAGGGACTGGCAAGTGGGTGCGCTTGGCCAAGTCGACATGGCAGTGCTAGACTGCACACAGGCCTTGCAATGGCAGGCCTGAGACACACTTTACAAGCTGCTTCTGTGGGTGGCACAACCAGTGCTGCAAGCCCACCAGCAGCATTTGATTTATAAGCCCTGGGCACATATGGTGCACTGTACTAGGGGCTGACAGATAAATCAAATAACCCAATCATGGAATCTAATTAGTATATCAATTTAACATAGGGAGCACTTGCACTGTGGCACTGATTAGCAGTGGCACAGTGCCCAAAACATATAACCAGCAAAAACATATCAAAACTGTTAGACCTGGGTAACCTGGACTACATAGGGTAGTTTGGCACAGAGCAATCCCAGCAATACTCCAAGGCAATTGTGTAGTGCTTACAACCCCACTCACAATAACTCAGCGACTTACCACTAAAAATAAAAGACGCCACACCAGTTTAGAAAAATACTTTCTTTTAAATCATGGTAAGGTATTGATTCAGTACAATAAACATCTTTACATGCAATGGACAATATTCAATACATTCGTTTTTGATTATACTGTAATTGTGGAAACTTAGCCACCTTAATGACACTTAATCTCTCCACAACCTGGATGGCAACCCCCAATTAAGACACATTACTAGGTTAATGCTCACTTAGTTTCCTGTCATGTACATTACCCTTCGTCACTTTTAGCCAACCTTAGCGTGCGTTTACAGACGTACCGCAGCCTGGTCCCCACAACTTTCTGTGACCCGCTTCCATAAGCTATATGTTAGGAGAAAGACAGGCAAATTACTTATACGTCTACAAGGCCCTCAGCGCTACACTTTTCCTACAAAGGTTGACCTATCTGGTTTTGTTCTTATACTCTTGGGGATATTATCCTTCAGTTGTTCTACCACCACCACCAGTTCAACTCGGTCACCAAGTTGCCTGACCGGTTGACTCGTTACTCAGTTTATTTAGTACCTTACTCCTTCCTCCTGCTTCACCTCTAGAATTACTTCATTTCATAGCCTATTCCCTGCTGGTAATACTGAGAATGTCACGCAGGGTAGATGCTGACACCACTGCTCAAATCAACCCGAAATGGGTTCGTGTTCACCCCTTCACTGTACGGAGGTAACTGGTTCACTTTCTCTCCTCCCGATCCCAGGGTGCTGTTCCCCGCTTACTTCATGGTTTGAAGGCTGTCCCTTGAAACTCGGACACGCTCCGGCACTGGTCCTGAACCCGGTAGCTGAATGAGGGGCAGGACTTCACAGCGGCTCCGCAGCGCCTCTCCTCTCTGAGATCGCGGAGCTCCGGGGTTCTGTCACGCAGGACGACTGCCGCTGCAGATTCTGCCAGACTCCCTCCGGCGCCGACTCCTTCCGCGGCAAGCTCCGCCTTCTTCATCCGGCCTCTCCACACACTGGTACGCCTTCTCCGATTCCGGCGTCAGCTTCCTGCCTCTGTTCCCCGCCTCCGCTCCGCCTTCCGACGTCACCTGGGGCTTCCTCCTTTCACTCCTGGAACCTCCGACGAGCCGCGTCTTCTCCTCAGCGGCCGTCGACCACGTCACCCGATGAGAGGGAACTCCTCCAGTTACCACTATGCCAGCGATGCCTCTCCTTCTCCTCACCGTAAGTGCGTTGCCTGCTCACACCTTGCGCCTCGATTATATCGTGAACAATCTCCACAATAGACTTATGCAGAGCCTTGTAGATCCTTGAGAGCAGACAGACCGTGGGCTACTTCCCTGATTTAAGACTTCAGGTGATAAGTGCCAAATCCTGCTTTAAGGTTAATATTCAGAATCGCATGACAAGGTTCGGTCAGACCCAGAGGGGCAACGTCAGTACAAGAGTCCAGCCGGCCCAAAGCTCGATCTATCCCTGTGAAAGCGCTGTCCTCCTCATAGGTTTGCCTCTCTCCTGTCTCGGTCCACACACACAAAATGGCCACCCATGACTTGGCCTTATATAGGCTGACCTCGGACTCTTAGAACCTGCTAGTGGGTTTCAGAACCTTCTTCATTGAATCCAATGGGACTGCTTCACTGAAGTGACTGTTATGGCAGTTGCTGGACACCATTTTAGGTTTCTAAGCGTCCCTAGATTTTCAGGAGCTTGACTAGGCCTCACAGAAAATGAAGGGAAAGATGGCGACATAGTCAAGGAACACCTAGCCCCCTGACAACACTGAAAAATCCTGGTGAACATAAAAAAAATAGAAACACTGGGAGGCTATGGGTGACAAAAATAAATAATAATGGTTAGAACACCCCCAGAGGCAGACAGGTCTAACCCGCGTCCCCCCCAGCTGAAAGTGGGGAGAGCTACCCAACCCCTTGGGAGTTCTCATCACTAAGGCGGAAATACCTGGAGAGACCGTCTGCATTGGCGTGGTCCACTCCAGGCCGATGTTCCACCCGGAAGTCCATTCCCTGTAGGGAGATGGACCATCTCAGCAACTTGGGATTCTCCCCCTTCATCTGCATTAGCCAACGAAGGGGTCGGTGGTCAGTCTGAACCAGGAAGTGCGAGCCAAACAGGTATGGCCGCAGCTTCTTCAGAGCCCACACCACGGCAAAAGCTTCTCTCTCAATTGCACTCCACTTCTGTTCCCGGGGAAGCAGTCTCCTAGATAGGAAAACCACAGGCTGATCCAGGCCCTCTTCATTCAGTTGCGATAACACTGCCCCAATGCCATGTTCTGATGCGTCTGTCTGGACAATGAACTCCTTGGAGAAGACTGGGGCCCTCAGGACCGGTGCTGCACACATTGCCTGCTTCAACTTTTCAAAGGCTTGCTGACAAGCCTCCGTCCAAACTACCCGTCGAGGTTGTTTCTTAGAGGTGAGCTCTGTGAGGGGCGCTACCATAGTGCCATACCCCTTCACAAAGCGACGGTAGTAGCCTGTGAGGCCCAGGAAAGCTCGGACCTCAGTCTGTGTCTTGGGGGGTTCCCAGGCCATGATTGCCTCAATCTTTGCCTGTAGGGGCTGCACTGTCCCCCTACCCACCAAGTGTCCAAGGTACACAACCGACCCCTGCCCAATCTGGCATTTGCTGGCCTTGATTGTCAATCCAGCTTGTTTCAGGGCCTGGAGAACTGCTTGCAAATGTTGCAAATGGTCCTCCCAACTGCTACTGAAGACAGCAATGTCATCCAGGTAAGCAGCAGAGAAACCCTCCATTCCAGAGAGGACCTGATTCACCAGCCGCTGAAATGTGGCAGGGGCATTTTTGAGCCCAAAGGGCATCACACAAAATTGGAAGTGTCCCTCAGGCGTGGAGAAGGCTGACCTTTCCTTTGCTCCATCTGTCAAGGAGATCTGACAGTACCCTGAAGTGAGGTCAAAGGTACTTAGGTATTGGGCAGCTCCTAGCCGGTCGATTAACTCATCCGCCCTAGGGATCGGATGGGCATCAGTTTTTGTAACTGAGTTCAGTCCCCGGTAATCCACACAGAACCTCAGTTCTGGTGTGGTGCCCGGTGGAGCGGCTTTTGGCACTAGCACCACCGGACTGGACCAAGGGCTGTTGGAAGGTTCTATCACTCCTAGCTCTAGCATCTTGGCAACCTCTCCATGGATGCTAGCCTTCACCTTGTCTGACAGCCGGTAGGTCTTGGACTTCACTGGGGGGCTGTCTCCTGTGTCCACATCATGGGTACACAGGTGTGTTCTTGCCGGGACAAGGGAGAACAACGAAGAGTACTGCTCCAATACCTGGCGGCAATCCTCTCGCTGCTCAGGAGTTAGGGATGGGGAGAGAATCACTCCCTCCACCGACCCATCCTTCTCTTGAGATGAGAAGAGATCAGGGAGAGGCTCACTTTCTGCTTCCTCGGCACCATCAGTCACCATCATCAGGATGACCTCTGGCCTCTCATGGTGGGGTTTAAGGCGATTGGCATGCAGCACCCGTAGGGGCTGTCGAGGGGTCTTAAGATCCACCACATAGGTGGCCTTCCCCTTCTTTTCCAACACCTCAAAGGGGCCAGCCCAGCGATCTTGAAGGGCACTTAGCTCTCCAGGTTCCATCACCCACACTTTCTGGCCAGGCTCCAACTCCACCGGGTGAGCATTGTGGTCGTACCATTCCTTCATCACTGCCTGGCTGGCCTCCAAGTTGTCAGAAGCTTGCTTCCACAACTTTGCCATTTGGCTCCGAAAGGCCAGCATGTAGCTCACCACATCCTGAGGAGGCTTTCTGGGAGACTTTTCCCATCCATCCTTCACCAGGCTGAGAGGTCCACGCACAGGGTGCCCGTACAACAGTTCAAAAGGGCTGAACCCCACTCCCTTCTGCGGCACTTCTCGGTAGGAAAACAGCAAACAGGGCAGGAGGACGTCCCATTTTCTCCGTAGGCTCTCAGGCAGACTTCTTATCATCCCCTTCAGGGTCTTATTGAACCTCTCTACCAGTCCATTGGACTGGGGGTGGTATGGAGTGGTGAACCGGTAGGTCACTCCACACTCCTTCCACATTGCCCGCATGTACGCTGACATAAAGTTGGTCCCCCTGTCAGACACAACTTCCTTGGGGAAACCCACTCGGGTAAAGATCCCCATTAGGGCCCTAGCCACCACAGGTGCAGTAACTGTCCTCAGAGGAATTGCCTCTGGGTACCGTGTGGCATGATCCACCAGAACCAGGATGAACCTGTGACCAGCTGTTGTTGGTGGATCCAATGGCCCTACAATGTCGATGCCCACCCTTTCAAAGGGGGTGCTGACGACTGGAAGTGGTTCCAGGGGAGCTTTCAGCTTCACCCCTGTTTTCCCACTGGCCTGGCAGGATACACATGTCCGACAGTAAGTGTGGGACGCCACTTTCATTTGAGGCCAGTAAAAGTGGGGGACAAGCCTCGCAAAGGTCTTGTCCTGACCTAAGTGTCCTGCCAGGGGTATAGCATGAGCCAATTCCAGCAGAAAGGCTCGGTATTGTTGCGGGACTACCAAGGCCCTTGATGAACCAGGTAAGGGTACCTTGGGTTCACTGTAGAGGAGTCCATCCTCCCAGTAAATATGGTAGTGTTCCGTAACATCACCTGCTGCCTGGGCTTCAGCCTGTCGCCTCAGTCCCTCAAGGGTAGGGAACTCCCTCTGCCCCTTACAGAATTCCTCTCTGGTAGGTACTCCCTCCACATGCCACTCAGCAGGGATGGGTAAATCCTCCAGAGAGTCTACTTCCCCCTCCACAGACTCCCGGTCCACCACTGCAGGTGGCCGATCCGTCACATGGGGTGCGGAAGCCGAAGCAGGCTCTTCCTGTCTTCGGGTCTGTCCACTTTTGGCAGCGGGTTGGGCCATTGTTCCAGGCTCCAACCCAGGCGAACTCCCTCTCCGGGCAGTCGCAGACCTTGTGCTCACACAGGCCCAGTCAGGTGTACCCAGCATCGCAGTGTGCGTCCGGTATTCCACCTCTCTCCAAGTGTTGTGCTCCATATCATTTCCCAGCAGACAATCAACTGGCACGGCAGGGCTTACGGCAACTTGAAGTGAACCTGCAACCCCTTCCCACTCAAAGGGAACCTCAGCCACTGGATAGTGGCCCATTCTGCCGTCAGCCATCGCGGCGGGGTGAAGTACATTGTGAATCACCTGCTCTGGAGACACCAGTTGACTTCTCACCATAGTCATACTGGCTCCTGTATCTCTCAGAGCCTCCCCTCTCTGGCCATTGATGGTGACCCATTGCCCATACTTAACAGTATTTGGGGGCACCTGGATCTTTGGGACCATCTCCCGTTCTCCCAGGGACACTAAGGTGACACCCGCCCACTCACCCCCCTTATCTAAGGGCAACTCCTCCCCGAGCGCTACACTAGCTACTCCCGGTGGTTTTCCTCCGGTGGGAGGGGGTGGTCTCTTTGGGCATCTGACATCTCCTTTATAGTGTCCCACACCACCACACTCGAAGCAATGAACAACCCTTGGCTGCTGGCTTTGGCCAGGATTAGGGTTGCGGGGTGGGTTAGTCTTAGGGATGAATCCTCTGCCCCTTCCTTGAGAAGTATTTTGTGGACCTTTCGAGAACTCCCTCTTGTTATCTCCCCCCTCTTTCTTCTGGGGGGTGCCCTGTCCAGACTTATGGGAATCCCCTCCAGTCCCCTTCGAGGACACCCGGGTACTAGCCCAGATATCCGCCTCCTCAGCAAGCTTCCTGGGGCTGGTCAGCTTGCTGTCCACCAGGTGTTGTCGCAGCTCGGGAAAGCATTTCTCAAGTAGGTGTTCCTTGAGTATGAGGTCATATAATCCCCCATAGTCCCCTACCTGACTGCCTTTCACCCAACCCTCCAAGGCCTTTTTTGCGTAATCAAGGAAATCCACCCAATTCTGTGTGCCTAGTTTGTAGCTACTCCTAAATTTCTGCCTATACTTCTCGGGAGTTAGTCCAAACTTTCTTATCAGCGCCACTTTCATGGTAGGGTAGTGAGTTTGCTTGTCCTGCTCTAGGGCCAACAATGTATCCCTTCCAGCAGGGGGCATGTACTTATACAAACTACCCCCCCAGTGAATTTCCAGTATCCCATGGGCTCTTAAGGAGACCTCATAGGCGGCTAGCCACTTGGCAATATCATCACCTGGGGTGTAGCTAGCAATGACATCCTTGGGTAAGTAGGGTCTGGGTTCTCTGGTGATCTCTTTGTTTTCGCTGCCACCATTGTTAGGATTGGGGGACCCTAATGTTAAGGCTTTAAGGTCTAGCTCCTTCATTGTTAGTTCGTGGGCCAACCTCCTGCCCTCCTTCTCCATTTCTAATCTAGCTAACTCCAATTTCAGTCTCCTCTCTTCCCTCCTGTCTTCCAGCTCGGCTTCAGTCAAGCTCCTCACTGAGACACTGCTGCCCTCCCTTGAGAAGTGTCCTGGGACCTGTCAGCAGATTCCCCCCTTCAGTTTGGTATAGCAGCCCTGTCCCAAGGACAGTGTCTCTATCACTCTCTTCTGTTTCCCGTTCCTCCTCTGTATGAGCTTCCACCCATGCCCTCAAGCTTGTCTGTAACTCGCTTTTCTTGGCACCTTTCTTGAAGAACACCCCCTGTCGTTGACACCACTCTTTAGGTTGGGCCACAGTGTAGGTCTCTATCTCTTCAAGGTTCAATTCCATTTTTCAAATATGGTATCAAATGGGCACTCCGGAGAGAACTAAGAAGTGTAATTTGAGGACAACCTCCACCCACCACCAGGAGTAAATTTGGAAAATCAAAATATAAATTTGGGAGACCGCTTGGAGAAAACTCCAGGTGTAGGCCCGTGGTAAGCACTGCGTTACTACTAAGTGAGTGTAAGCACAAATCCGTAATCCCACCGCTGAAGTACCAATTATGTTAGACCTGGGTAACCTGGACTACATAGGGTAGTTTGGCACAGAGCAATCCCAGCAATACTCCAAGGCAATTGTGTAGTGCTTACAACCCCACTCACAATAACTCAGCGACTTACCACTAAAAATAAAAGACGCCACACCAGTTTAGAAAAATACCAGTACCTTTTATAAAATATATCTCTTTGTATCTTTTCTTTCTTTTAAATCATGGTAAGGTATTGATTCAGTACAATAAACATCTTTACATGCAATGGACAATATTCAATACATTCGTTTTTGATTATACTGTAATTGTGGAAACTTAGCCACCTTAATGACACTTAATCTCTCCACAACCTGGATGGCAACCCCCAATTAAGACACATTACTAGGTTAATGCTCACTTAGTTTCCTGTCATGTACATTACCCTTCGTCACTTGTAGCCAACCTTAGCGTGAGTTTACAGACGTACCGCAGCCTGGTCCCCACAACTTTCTGTGACCCGCTTCCATAAGCTATATGTTAGGAGAAAGACAGGCAAATTACTTATACGTCTACAAGGCCCTCAGCGCTACACTTTTCCTACAAAGGTTGACCTATCTGGTTTTGTTCTTATACTCTTGGGGATATTATCCTTCAGTTGTTCTACCACCACCAGTTCAACTCGGTCACCAAGTTGCCTGACCGGTTGACTCGTTACTCAGTTTATTTAGTACCTTACTCCTTCCTCCTGCTTCACCTCTAGAATTACTTCATTTCGTAGCCTATTCCCTGCTGGTAATACTGTTATGTTATGTTATGTTAAAATTATTTTTATAGAGCGCACGGCTACTCAAAAAGAGTGTCCCGGCGCTTTTATTTGAGGTAGGCTGCAGTAAACTAACATAACACATTAAGAGAAAAAGTGTCATAGACAGAGAGAAACAACAAACTAAAAAAGACCTACTGGGTAAACAACCAGGTTTTGAGGTCCTTTCTAAAAGCTAGTAGGCTAGTGGCTCCCCGAAGACTAAGAGGCAGAGAGTTTTACAATTGTGGCGCCAGTAGTCCAAAGGAGCGACCTCCCAAGCGCGCTCTCTTCACTCGCGGAACAGTCGCCAGAAATAAAGATTCTGACCTCAGAGAACGAACCGGTCGGTAGAAGGCAAGTCTCCTTTGGAGGTACTTTGCTCCCGTCGCGTGGAGGGCCTTGTATGTCAGGGTCAAAGCCTTAAAGGCGATCCGCTTGCGGATTGGGAGCCAGTGCAAGGTCTGGAGCAAGCCCGCAGCACTGGTACGTCTGTTCAATCCATAGATCGCTCTCGCCGCAGCATTCTGCACAACTTGGAGCCGCTGTAACAGGTACCCTGGCAGGCCCAGGTATAGAATGTTGGAATAATCCAACCTAGAGCCTATCAGGGCCTGCACAGTCAGCTTCCTGTGCTCCTCCGATAATAGGGGAAGGAACCTCCGAAGCATCCGGAGGAGGCCGAAGCACATGCCCGACACCCCCAGGATCTGGGACTTCATGGTCAACCCCTTGTCCATCTTAACACCCAAGTTCTTAGCCATTTGGGATGAACACGTTGGGGGGAACATGTTAGTAGGCCACCAAGCCTGCCAGTCTGGCTCCGTGTCACACCCAAAGAAGAGTACCTCGGACTTATCGGAATTGCACTTGAGGCTGTTCAGTTGGAACCATTGAAACACAGCCCCAAGGCAATCTGAGAATGTCATGCAGGGTAGATGCTGACACCACTGCTCAAATGAACCCGAAATGGGTTCGTGTTCACCCCTTCACTGTACGGAGGTAACTGGTTCACTTTCTCTCCTCCCGATCCCAGGGTGCTGTTCCCCGCTTACTTCATGGTTTGAAGGCTGTCCCTTGAAACTCGGACACGCTCCGGCACTGGTCCTGAACCCGGTAGCTGAATGAGGGGCAGGACTTTACAGCGGCTCCGCAGCGCCTCTCCTCTCTGAGATCGCGGAGCTCCGGGGTTCTGTCACGCAGGACGACTGCCGCTGCAGATTCTGCCAGACTCCCTCCGGCGCCGACTCCTTCCGCGGCAAGCTCCGCCTTCTTCTCCGGCCTCTCCACACACTGGTACGCCTTCTCCGATTCCGGCGTCAGCTTCCTGCCTCTGTTCCCCGCCTCCGCTCCGCCTTCCGACGTCACCTGGGGCTTCCTCCTTTCACTCCTGGAACCTCCGACGAGCCGCGTCTTCTCCTCAGCGGGCGTCGACCACGTCAACCGATGAGAGGGAACTCCTCCAGTTACCACTATGCCAGCGATGCCTCTCCTTCTCCTCACCGTAAGTGCGTTGCCTGCTCACACCTTGCGCCTCAATTATATCGTGAACAATCTCCACAATAGACTTATGCAGAGCCTTGTAGGTCCTTGAGAGCAGACAGACCGTGGGCTACTTCCCTGATTTAAGACTTCAGGTGATAAGTGCCAAATCCTGCTTTAAGGTTAATAATCAGAATCGCATGACAAGGTTCGGTCAGACCCAGAGGGGCAACGTCAGTACAAGAGTCCAGCCGGCCCAAAGCTCGATCTATCCCTGTGAAAGCGCTGTCCTCCTCATAGGTTTGCCTCTCTCCTGTCTCGGTCCACACACACAAAATGGCCACCCTTGACTTGGCCTTATATAGGCTGACCTCGGACTCTTAGAACCTGCTAGTGGGTTTCAGAACCTTCTTCATTGAATCCAATGGGACTGCTTCACTGAAGTGACTGTTATGGCAGTTGCTGGACACCATTTTAGGTTTCTAAGCGTCCCTAGATTTTCAGGAGCTTGACTAGGCCTCACAGAAAATGAAGGGAAAGATGGCGACATAGTCAAGGAACACCTAGTCCCCTGACAACACTGAAAAATCCTGGTGAACATAAAAAAAATAGAAACACTGGGAGGCTAAGGGTGACAAAAATAAATAATAATGGTTAGAACACCCCCAGAGGCAGACAGGTCTAACACGCGTCCCCCCCAGCTGAAAGTGGGGAGAGCTACCCAACCCCTTGGGAGTTCTCATCACTAAGGCGGAAATACCTGGAGAGACCGTCTGCATTGGCGTGGTACACTCCAGGCCGATGTTCCACCCGGAAGTCCATTCCCTGTAGGGAGATGGACCATCTCAGCAACTTGGGATTCTCCCCCTTCATCTGCATTAGCCAACGAAGGGGTCGGTGGTCAGTCTGAACCAGGAAGTGCGAGCCAAACAGGTATGGCCGCAGCTTCTTCAGAGCCCACACCACCGCAAAAGCTTCTCTCTCAATTGCACTCCACTTCTGTTCCCGGGGAAGCAGTCTCCTAGATAGGAAAACCACAGGCTGATCCAGGCCCTCTTCATTCAGTTGCGATAATACTGCCCCAATGCCATGTTCTGATGCGTCTGTCTGGACAATGAACTCCTTGGAGAAGTCTGGGGCCCTCAGGACCGGTGCTGCACACATTGCCTGCTTCAACTTTTCAAAGGCTTGCTGACAAGCCTCCGTCCAAACTACCCGTCGAGGTTGTTTCTTAGAGGTGAGCTCTGTGAGGGGCGCTACCATAGTGCCATACCCCTTCACAAAGCGACGGTAGTAGCCTGTGAGGCCCAGGAAAGCTCGGACCTCAGTCTGTGTCTTGGGGTGTTCCCAGGCCATGATTGCCTCAATCTTTGCCTGTAGGGGCTGCACTGTCCCCCTACCCACCAAGTGTCCAAGGTACACAACCAACCCCTGCCCAATCTGGCATTTGCTGGCCTTGATTGTCAATCCAGCTTGTTTCAGGGCCTGGAGAACTGCTTGCAAATGTTGCAAATGGTCCTCCCAACTGCTACTGAAGACAGCAATGTCATCCAGGTAAGCAGCAGAGAAACCCTCCATTCCAGAGAGGACCTGATTCACCAGCCGCTGAAATGTGGCAGGGGCATTTTTTAGCCCAAAGGGCATCACACAAAATTGGAAGTGTCCCTCAGGCGTGGAGAAGGCTGACCTTTCCTTTGCTCCATCTGTCAAGGAGATCTGCCAGTACCCTGAAGTGAGGTCAAAGGTACTTAGGTATTGGGCAGCTCCTAGCCGGTCGATTAACTCATCCGCCCTAGGGATCGGATGGGCATCAGTTTTTGTAACTGAGTTCAGTCCCCGGTAATCCACAAAGAACCTCAGTTCTGGCGTGGTGCCCGGTGGAGCGGCTTTTGGCACTAGCACCACCGGACTGGACCAAGGGCTGTTGGAAGGTTCTATCACTCCTAGCTCTAGCATCTTGGCAACCTCTCCATGGATGCTAGCCTTCACCTTGTCTGACAGCCGGTAGGTCTTGGACTTCACTGGGGGGCTGTCTCCTGTGTCCACATCATGGGTACACAGGTGGGTTCTTCCCGGGACAAGGGAGAACAACGAAGAGTACTGCTCCAATACCTGGCGGCAATCCTCTCGCTGCTCAGGAGTTAGGGATGGGGAGAGAATCACTCCCTCCACCGACCCATCCTTCTCTTGAGATGAGAAGAGATCAAGGAGAGGCTCACTTTCTGCTTCCTCTGCACCATCAGTCACCATCATCAGGATGACCTCTGGCCTCTCATGGTGGGGTTTAAGGCGATTGGCATGCAGCACCCGTAGGGGCTGTCGAGGGGTCTTAAGATCCACCACATAGGTGGCCTTCCCCTTCTTTTCCAACACCTCAAAGGGGCCAGCCCAGCGATCTTGAAGGGCACTTAGCTCTCCAGGTTCCATCACCCACACTTTCTGGCCAGGCTCCAACTCCACCGGGTGAGCATTGTGGTCGTACCATTCCTTCATCACTGCCTGGCTGGCCTCCAAGTTGTCAGAAGCTTGCTTCCACAACTTTGCCATTTGGCTCCGAAAGGCCAGCATGTAGCTCACCACATCCTGAGGAGGCTTTCTGGGAGACTTTTCCCATCCATCCTTCACCAGGCTGAGAGGTCAACGCACAGGGTGCCCGTACAACAGTTCAAAAGGGCTGAACCCCACTCCATTCTGCGGCACTTCTCGGTAGGAAAACAGCAAACAGGGCAAGAGGACGTCCCATTTTCTCCGTAGGCTCTCAGGCAGACTTCTTATCATCCCCTTCAGGGTCTTATTGAACCTCTCTACCAGTCCATTGGACTGGGGGTGGTATGGAGTGGTGAACCGGCAGGTCACTCCACACTCCTTCCACATTGCCCGCATGTACGCTGACATAAAGTTGGTCCCCCTGTCAGACACAACTTCCTTGGGGAAACCCACTCGGGTAAAGATCCCCATTAGGGCCCTAGCCACCACAGGTGCAGTAACTGTCCTCAGAGGAATTGCCTCTGGGTACCGTGTGGCATGATCCACCAGAACCAGGATGAACCTGTGACCAGCTGTTGTTGGTGGATCCAATGGCCCTACAATGTCGATGCCCACCCTTTCAAAGGGGGTGCTGACGACTGGAAGTGGTTCCAGGGGAGCTTTCAGCTTCACCCCTGTTTTCCCACTGGCCTGGCAGGATACACATGTCCGACAGTAAGTGTGGGACGCCACTTTCATTTGAGGCCAGTAAAAGTGGGGGACAAGCCTCGCAAAGGTCTTGTCCTGACCTAAGTGTCCTGCCAGGGGTATAGCATGAGCCAATTCCAGCAGAAAGGCTCGGTATTGTTGCGGGACTACCAAGGCCCTTGATGAACCAGGTAAGGGTACCTTGGGTTCACTGTAGAGGAGTCCATCCTCCCAGTAAATATGGTAGTGTCCCGTAACATCACCTGCTGCCTGGGCTTCAGCCTGTCGCCTCAGTCCCTCAAGGGTAGGGCACTCCCTCTGCCCCTTACAGAATTCCTCTCTGGTAAGTCCTCCCTCCACATGCCACTCAGCAGGGATGGGTAAATCCTCCAGAGAGTCTACTTCCCCCTCCACAGACTCCCGGTCCACCACTGCAGGTGGCCGATCCGTCACATGGGGTGCGGAAGCCGAAGCAGGCTCTTCCTGTCTTCGGGTCTGTCCCTTTTTGGCAGCGGGTTGGGCCATTGTTCCAGGCTCCAACCCAGGCGAACTCCCTCTCCGGGCAGTCGCAGACCTTGTGCTCACACAGGCCCAGTCAGGTGTACCCAGCATCGCAGTGTGCGTCCGGTATTCCACCTCTCTCCAAGTGTTGTGCTCCATATCATTTCCCAGCAGACAATCAACTGGCACGGCAGGGCTTACGGCAACTTGAAGTGAACCTGCAACCCCTTTCCACTCAAAGGGAACCTCAGCCACTGGATAGTGGCCCATTCTGCCATCAGCCATCGCGGCGGGGTGGAGTACATTGTGAATCACCTGCTCTGGAGACAACAGTTGACTTCTCACCATAGTCATACTGGCTCCTGTATCTCTCAGAGCCTCCCCTCTCTGGCCATTGATGGTGACCCATTGCCCATACTTAACAGTATTTGGGGGCACCTGGATCTTTGGGACCATCTCCCGTTCTCCCAGGGACACTAAGGTGACACCCGCCCACTCACCCCCCTTATCTAAGGGCAACTCCTCCCCGAGCGCTACACTAGCTACTCCCGGTGGTTTTCCTCCGGTGGGAGGGGGTGGTCTCTTTGGGCATCTGACATCTCCTTTATAGTGTCCCACACCACCACACTCGAAGCAATGAACAACCCTTGGCTGCTGGCTTTGGCCAGGATTAGGGTTGCGGGGTGGGTTAGTCTTAGGGATGAATCCTCTGCCCCTTCCTTGAGAAGTATTTTGTGGACCTTTCGAGAACTCCCTCTTGTTATCTCCCCCCTCTTTCTTCTGGGGGGTGCCCTGTCCAGACTTATGGGAATCCCCTCCAGTCCCCTTCGAGGACACCCGGGTACTAGCCCAGATATCCGCCTCCTCAGCAAGCTTCCTGGGGCTGGTCAGCTTGCTGTCCACCAGGTGTTGTCGCAGCTCGAGAAAGCATTTCTCAAGTAGGTGTTCCTTGAGTATGAGGTCATATAATCCCCCATAGTCCCCTACCTCACTGCCTTTCACCCAACCCTCCAAGGCCTTTTTTGCGTAATCAAGGAAATCCACCCAATTCTGTGTGCCTAGTTTGTAGCTACTCCTAAATTTCTGCCTATACTTCTCGGGAGTAAGTCCAAACTTTCTTATCAGCGCCACTTTCATGGTAGGGTAGTGAGTTTTCTTGTCCTGCTCTAGGGCCAACAATGTATCCCTTCCAGCAGGGGGCATGTACTTATACAAACCACCCCCCCAGTGAATTTCCAGTATCCCATGGGCTCTTAAGGAGACCTCATAGGCGGCTAGCCACTTGGCAATATCATCACCTGGGGTGTAGCTAGCAATGACATCCTTGGGTAAGTAGGGTCTGGGTTCTCTGGTGATCTCTTTGTTTTCGCTGCCACCATTGTTAGGATTGGGGGACCCTAATGTTAAGGCTTTAAAGTCTAGCTCCTTCATTGTTAGTTCGTGGGCCAACCTCCTGCCCTCCTTCTCCATTTCTAATCTAGCTAACTCCAATTTCAGTCTCCTCTCTTCCCTCCTGTCTTCCAGCTCGGCTTCAGTCAAGCTCCTCACTGAGACACTGCTGCCCTCCCTTGAAAGTGTCCTGGGACCTGTCAGCAGATTCCCCCCTTCAGTTTGGTATAGCAGCCCTGTCCCAAGGACAGTGTCTCTATCACTCTCTTCTGTTTCCCGTTCCCCCTCTGTATGAGCTTCCACCCGTGCCCTCAAGCTTGTCTGTAACTCGCTTTCTTGGCACCTTTCTTGAAGAACTCCCCCTGTCGTTGACACCACTCTTTAAGTTGGGCCACAGTGTAGGTCTCTATCTCTTCAAGGTTCAATTCCATTTTTCAAATATGGTATCAAATGGGCACTCCGGAGAGAACTAAGAAGTGTAATTTGAGGACAACCTCCACCCACCACCAGGAGTAAATTTGGAAAATCAAAATATAAATTTGGGAGACCGCTTGGCGAAAACTCCAGGTGTAGGCCCGTGGTAAGCACTGCGTTACTACTAAGTGAGTGTAAGCACAAATCCGTAATCCCACCGCTGAAGCACCAATTATGTTAGACCTGGGTAACCTGGACTACATAGGGTAGTTTGGCACAGAGCAATCCCAGCAATACTCCAAGGCAATTGTGTAGTGCTTACAACCCCACTCACAATAACTCAGCGACTTACCACTAAAAATAAAAGACGCCACACCAGTTTAGAAAAATACCAGTACCTTTTATAAAATATATCTCTTTGTATCTTTTCTTTCTTTTAAATCATGGTAAGGTATTGATTCAGTACAATAAACATCTTTACATGCAATGGACAATATTCAATACATTCGTTTTTGATTATACTGTAATTGTGGAAACTTAGCCACCTTAATGACACTTAATCTCTCCACAACCTGGATGGCAACCCCCAATTAAGACACATTACTAGGTTAATGCTCACTTAGTTTCCTGTCATGTACATTACCCTTCGTCACTTGTAGCCAACCTTAGCGTGAGTTTACAGACGTACCGCAGCCTGGTCCCCACAACTTTCTGTGACCCGCTTCCATAAGCTATATGTTAGGAGAAAGACAGGCAAATTACTTATACGTCTACAAGGCCCTCAGCGCTACACTTTTCCTACAAAGGTTGACCTATCTGGTTTTGTTCTTATACTCTTGGGGATATTATCCTTCAGTTGTTCTACCACCACCAGTTCAACTCAGTCACCAATTTGCCTGACCGGTTGACTCGTTACTCAGTTTATTTAGTACCTTACTCCTTCCTCCTGCTTCACCTCTAGAATTACTTCATTTCGTAGCCTATTCCCTGCTGGTAATACTGAGAATGTCACGCAGGGTAGATGCTGACACCACTGCTCAAATCAACCCGAAATGGGTTCGTGTTCACCCCTTCACTGTACGGAGGTAACTGGTTCACTTTCTCTCCTCCCGATCCCAGGGTGCTGTTCCCCGCTTACTTCATGGTTTGAAGGCTGTCCCTTGAAACTCGGACACGCTCCGGCACTGGTCCTGAACCCGGTAGCTGAATGAGGGGCAGGACTTCACAGCGGCTCCGCAGCGCCTCTCCTCTCTGAGATCGCGGAGCTCCGGGGTTCTGTCACGCAGGACGACTGCCGCTGCAGATTCTGCCAGACTCCCTCCGGCGCCGACTCCTTCCGCGGCAAGCTCCGCCTTCTTCGTCCGGCCTCTCCACACTCTGGTACGCCTTCTCCGATTCCGGCGTCAGCTTCCTGCCTCTGTTCCCCGCCTCCGCTCCGCCTTCCGACGTCACCTGGGGCTTCCTCCTTTCACTCCTGGAACCTCCGACGAGCCGCGTCTTCTCCTCAGTGGCCGTCGACCACGTCACCCGATGAGAGGGAACTCCTCCAGTTACCACTATGCCAGCGATGCCTCTCCTTCTCCTCACCGTAAGTGCGTTGCCTGCTCACACCTCGCGCCTCAATTATATCGTGAACAATCTCCACAATAGACTTATGCAGAGCCTTGTAGGTCCTTGAGAGCAGACAGACCGTGGGCTACTTCCCTGATTTAAGACTTCAGGTGATAAGTGCCAAATCCTGCTTTAAGGTTAATAATCAGAATCGCATGACAAGGTTCGGTCAGACCCAGAGGGGCAACGTCAGTACAAGAGTCCAGCCGGCCCAAAGCTCGATCTATCCCTGTGAAAGCGCTGTCCTCCTCATAGGTTTGCCTCTCTCCTGTCTCGGTCCACACACACAAAATGGCCACCCATGACTTGGCCTTATATAGGCTGACCTCGGACTCTTAGAACCTGCTAGTGGGTTCCAGAACCTTCTTCATTGAATCCAATGGGACTGCTTCACTGAAGTGACTGTTATGGCAGTTGCTGGACACCATTTTAGGTTTCTAAGCGTCCCTAGATTTTCAGGAGCTTGACTAGGCCTCACAGAAAATGAAGGGAAAGATGGCGACATAGTCAAGGAACACCTAGCCCCCTGACAACACTGAAAAATCCTGGTGAACATAAAAAAAATAGAAACACTGGGAGGCTAAGGGTGACAAAAATAAATAATAATGGTTAGAACACCCCCAGAGGCAGACAGGTCTAACAAAAACAATCCGTCAAAAATGGAAGGGAGACTCACACCAATGATGTCAGGTCTAACAGCGACGCAGAGTGGAGTGGTGCTGAGTGCAGTGACGCACAGCAGATTGTTTCAGGGTGAAGTGGTGCATGGTAGAGTACAGTGGTGTAGAGTAGAATGGCACAGAGTACATAGTAGATTAGACTGGTGTAGTATGCAGTATACAGGAGTATCAAGGAGGGTCAAATGAAAAAAAAAAGCGTGGCAGTAGTGAGGGTGGAGGTTTAAGTAGAGGAAGGGTCTTAACTACAAGGACAAGTAAGGATGGGGGACATCCTAGTAGAGAGAAAGCCACCTGAAAAAAAGAGAGAATAGATTAGCAGGTGTAGCAAAACAAAAAAGAGAAATTGAGGGAAAGGAAACTGCATTTCGGATCTTGAATTAAATAGGTCATTCTCTAGGTTACTTTCTAATCTAAAATGAATCAATCAGAACTGGTTTTCTCAAGTTTGTTTTTCATCAGACACTCATAAAGCCAACACACACTATATAAGAAGTTGTAGTAGCAGATTCAAGTTCAACTTCCTATCATGCAGAGGGCAGCCAAACCTTGTCCACTAGACTAAATACAACTGCTGTAGGTTCCCCTGGCCTCTACACTTCATGTTCCTCTTCTTGAAAGTGTGAGGCCCAGCTGCATAGTCAGGGCACACTTGAAAGGAAGGGAACAAGAGGCTAAGACAATTCATGTGCATCAACTATCTGGTTGCTGAAGAATCCTACTTTTGTCTTACCAGGCTTTATCTCTGGGATTATTTAGGGTACAGTGGCTGCCGCAAATTGGATCTTAGTGTAAGATGTAAGATGACACTAGGGTTATATTTGAACACACAGATACTATATGTTCTGTTAAGGAAAAAAAAAATTGGATTAACTTTTCCAAGTTATGTAAATGATGAATTCTTAATTACTGTTTTGTATAAAAAAAATAAAAAAATATCATAAAAATTGATTTTTGAAATGATAAATATATAAAGAGAGACAAATAAAAAGTGAATATAAGTCACGGTTCTCTGTATACTTTGATTATGCTGTACGTTGTTCCTGAAGAAAATTGTGTTTAGAGTTACACCAATTGGTGAAATAAAATAGGTCAGTTCAGAGGTTTTTCATATCACACTTGCACCCAGCTCCAGGCTCCCGATAGCCAATCACATCGCAATGCATTGTTGTGATTAGTCTGAGCACCATGAATCAGCGCACAGTCAGGGAATGGGGGCCTGGGCATATTCTCCATGGAGGCTGTAATGCAGCCTGTATGGAGAATATGGAAAGTGTGCATGACTGTTTTGGGCGGCCCTAGTGATGTGCACTTAGGAGTGGGCAAACCAATCCTCCCCTGCCCCTCTGTCCTCAGAGCAGCCCCACCGAGAAAGCTGCTTCAGCAGAAATAAACTTAAACTGTTAATAAAGCAAGTTATTATCATTTTATGTTTCCTGCTGCGAAGCAGTGGGGCAATGCTCTTTCGCCTTCGCGAAAGAGCCGCCACTGGTAGATAGGTATCACCAATTTCAGAAACGCACCAAGAAAACTGAAAGCTTCATAGCACACATTTTCCTCCTCCTGGAAGCAGGTAAAATGTTGTGCAGTAAACAGCCCATAATCAGGAAACCACATGCAGGGTTGGTGTTACTTCCGAGACCCATCTGTTGTGTGCAATTCAAGGCCCAGTAACCTATGATGGCTGGTAAAAGGGGTGGAGAATCCGGACAGTATTAGTAATTTTAGCCTCATATTTCGTCCTCCAGTTATCGGCCATTTCGTAATGATGGCTTTATAAAACGCCTAAGCACATAAATGAATATGTGTGTAAGTATCTGTAAATGTTGTGTACATAATAAAGTAACTGCTGTACTACTGTAAGATCCATCCTCGGCTGGTCTGGACCACACTTCACGAAGACTGAACATGAGTGAATAAACCTGGCGAGAGCTACTTATATCTGGTCCTGAACCACCTTCCTTGTATGTTCAACATATTTAGGATTGAGTTAAAGATGTCATTCCAAGTGCACAGCAATACTCATTTAGAATCTCCCTTGCCCCGCAAACTAGAATTATTAATGATCCTTCAGGGGCAAACACTCGCAATCTCAAGCTAAATCGAATTGCTTTGCCCCTGGGTTTTACTTCTCTACATTTAAGAAGTTATTTATTCCGGCAGCCAATCACCTAGGTAATAATGGGAGTCAAGGAAACCAGAGCAGAGAGGAATTTCAGTCCTGGCAATGTTTGAAAGTACCATGCAAGCTCTTCATATTGTGACGATTTCCCTCTTTCGTGTTGTGCACTCTCCTTCCCTCTCTCTCCCAGGGCTCTGTGGTTCCCACTGATGGCTCTATTAAAGTGAGCAGGATAACAGTGGTTAAGTACACCCAAAGGCTCGCTGTCAACACAAATCATGTTATCAGGTGCACCATGTGCGTGGATGTTTGTGCTGGAACTTTACTCACAAGCACAAAACAGTGACAGGTTCGCATTTTGCAGATGATGAATTCAGTCTGAATCACCCGCAGCCCGCCCCTGCACTGGGAAGAAAGGCTGTGAGAAACGCAGACCACTGAAAACAAGCCAACAACGAAGCAGCCGATGGGACTGGAAAGGAAATGACATCAGCACATGGGTCAGTGGCAGTGCTTGATTTGCACACAAAAAAAAATAGAAATGCTGGGGCCCTTTTCAGGAGTTGGTTAAACGAGTCCACAGCAGCCAGCACCACCCATTGGAACCAACGCTGGAATTAACAGAACCAACACGATTCCTAACCATCGGACACTGCTCACTATTCCAGGCCATCCAAAGGTATAACAATTGCGTGGAATAGGCTGAAATGCCATTTTTAATGCATACTGAATAATTAAACGCTGTTGTTGTGCTCATCTTAGAATTAGACAGACTGCACCACCATGTGGTGGAACTGTCATTATTATCGGTGTTGAGAATTAAGTGCAGGTGCCGAGCAACGGAAACCACAGGCTAAAGTTAAGTACTGACAGTGGTGTGACAGAATCGATCTTTCCATGTCGTCCATGCGTGGCTGGGCAGGTGGGCGTTTTTAACACCTTAACTGAAGCGGCAATTACGCCTCGGTGCGGGCATTCTGATGAGTGGGCGGGGCCGCGTCGGCCAACGGACGTGCGCAGCACTACTAAGGTAGTGCTCGCGACGGCTGTTGGCCGACGGCAGCAACGAAAGGCTTAATATCAATGTTGGCATGTCAAAACAAATGCAATCTATTTAAATACTTTTGTTGCTATTGTCCTGAGCACCTCCTAGCGTCAAATCCAATATCTCAATCTTTTTTTAAAGAGCAGCATGTAGAAATGTTTGCTTCTTTTTTTTTAATAGCGAGAGGAAGTTCCTTGGTGGACATCACTTAACACTTCCATTATTAATACACAGCAGTGAAATATTATCCAGTGCTCTAAATTAATATATTTTCATTGTATACAAACTTATGTATTTAGAACTTATTACAACGTATAACCAAAGTGTAAAACTTCGCCAAATGTTTTATTTAATCATGTTCTCTTACAGTCTCACTTGAATAGATATAACAAAGACTCACTGTATAGTTCTTATATTAAAGGCTTTTGTTAGAGCTTCTTACGGCACTAGGAGTTTCCGTTACATATTCGAATGGATGAAGAGCAACGCAGTACAACGGACTTTACTTATACAAAGCGTAGAACATAATTACGAATTTGGCATTCCAACCGCAGATGTGGCGTTGGATTCACAGGTGCCGAATAGGCAGTCCGACCGCCGTATTATGAGGCATGTGGTTACATAGATGAAAGACCACCACGGTTCTGCCGCTACCAGTAACACATTTTGACCGCAGTGGAGGAGGGATAGGCCAATGCACCCATTGAAGAGTGGACTGCCAGTATAACCACCAGCCCAATTACAAGGTGCTTTACAGCCGGTGTGAATGTAGCAGTCCAACCATCACATGAGAGTTGGCGGAAAGGGAGGGATATAAGGCCGAAACTCACCTGTACTCATCTTCACACTTTCTGTGTTGCCATGGAGTCGATCGTACACGTCCCGCTGCTGCTGTACCTGCTAGATGACCTCATGAACGCAAATGGTGGTAAGTTGTACTCTTACTAGTTTCCATGGATTCCTCAGAAAATCTATGCCCTGCCATTGACCTGGCAAGGGGGTTGGAGTCCTTGGGCCAAACATATTTATTTTAATGTGTAACCAAAATATTGCTTTATGATGCCCTCTTTGGCCAGGTCACTGACACTGCATATGCACACTCTACACAAATAGACATGTGTTTACCTCTCGTAATCAGTAATAGTGATGTGTGCATTAAATTGTGTCACACAACAGCACCTCCTCATCAGTATCACACCTATCAATCTCTGTGAAACACTTACATTGCACACATCCTGGGACCTGTTGTGAGATCAAAGATACATCTGTAAGGATGTGTCATGAAACAAACACACTTTTCGTGCTACAACTCTGTATCACTAATTGGGATTACAAATAACCAGTGTGAGAAGCATTGTAAGAGCACAATGTAAGCACTCTCTGCTTAATGGGTATGCCTCTACCAGGGAGAAGCCAGTAAGGCTGGGCCCTGGTTCATAGTCCATTTTGCACATGACTCAACACCTCTATGTGCACAGGATCTATGGATTGAAGTCCATCAGGGACAACCAATATCATTGCCAAGTGCCATGCATGTGTAGGAAATTTATACGTGCTAGTCATGAAAGCACACACAGCACAAACAGCATTTGCAAAACATCCAGATAAAGTAGGTGTAAGGTACACACAGGAAAATGGACACATGTCTATACAACTGTCCACAAAGTTATGGCAATTTAACACCCTCCATATGTGGATAACTAAATGTCTAACTTGAACATATCATAGACATATCTAACCTACATCATAGAGAGAAGTGCAACCTAAATGATGTTGACATTCGCCAGGCCAAGCTGCAATACTTGCCATATAATATAACACCCAATACAATGTCAGCCCCGACTGGATCTCATCCCAAATAGACATCCATTCAACATTTCCCCTTGTCCTGTGTACCTTCAGCACTGGATCCAAGGTGAGATCATAATAACTACTTCAAATGGATTAGCAAGCAGGGATGAAACAAACACAACTGTACTCACAATTCACTAACTATACAATAACACTAAATAAGTAGAAAAGTAATGTCATGACTAATGTCTTCCAAACTATGAAACTGTTTAATCAATGGACAACAAATATAATGCATACAGAGCCCAATGGCCAGTCCATTAGTGAACTCTGTGCCACAGCACAATGCTGTACCACCAAACTTGCTCTTACTGGCATTGCCAGAGAACCTCTTCGCAAAGGGGCATCCATTGGGCATAGCATGCACCTTGAAGATGGTACTGGGGAGAGGCGGCAATTTAGGGAGGGGTGGGTTTGGTTTTGGGAGGGGTTTTCTTTGACATTCAAGGGGGTGGCTGGGTTTAGGGGGAGGGGATGAGGTTTTCCAGGGGTGGATTTGGATGTGGAAGGGATGGGTTTGGGTTTGGGAGGGGGTTTCTTTGACATTCAAGGGGGTGGCTGGGTTTAGGGGGAGGGGATGAGGTTTTCCAGGGGTGGATTTGGATGTGGAAAGGGATGGATTGTAGTTTGGGAGAGGTTTTTATTGATCTGCTTTGTGGTATGGCTGTGTTTACTTGGCTGAGAACTAAGTTTCTAAGGGGTGGATTGGGATGTGGATGGGATGGGGTAGGGGTTGGAAGATTTATTTTTTACTTTGTCAGGAGGGGTGGTTGGCACAGGGGAAAGGGCAAGGGCAAACAAGACATCTTCACAGGGAAAATGGGTAGGATGTTTGGGAGGGAGTTTGGTTTAGGAGGTATAATGAGCAGAAGCTAGAGGTGTGTGTGCTGTATCTCCTGTGTAATCTGTAGGTGTCTGTTGTGTGGGTGACAGTGAGTGTTTTTTTTTTTGCTGTGATGTGGAAGTGCTGGGTGTTGTGGTGGGCTCTGTGGGTGTTGGTGTGGTGTCTGTGCGATTGATGGGTGTTGTGGAGGGGTAAGTGACTGTTGCTGTGGTGTCTGCCTGGGTGATCGGTGTTATGGAGGGGTCTGCTGCTTTGGTGTGGCGTCTCTCTGAATTCTGGGTGTTGTGCAGGGGTCTGTAGCTGTTTCTGTGGTGTTTGCATGAATGCTGGATGTGGTGGAGGGATCTGTGGCTGTTGCTGTGGTGTCTGCATAAAAGATGGGTGTTGCGAAGGGGTATGTGTCTGTTGGTGTGGTGAGGTGTCTGTGGGTATGTTGGTGATGGTGAGGGGTGAATGTTTGGTGAGTGGTTGCATGCTTGCATTTTTCATGCAGTTTTGGGGTGTGTGTGGTGCTTGGGTCTGATGAAGTCTGTGAGTGGGGATATGTGCGTGTTACTGTTACTGCTGAGTGTGTTTTCTATTGAGGATAATTTGAAAGAAAGAAATATTTGACAGCTGTCCAGCCGTGAAAACTACCCACCCCTGGAGTGAATAGGGGGCCGCGAGAGCTTGGTGCTGTTCTGGGCCCAATTGTGGAACAGTAGATATGTGAAAATTATCGACAGACTCCAAGTTGGAGGCCCACTGGAAGGATGAACTAAAATTAATTACTTATTTAAGCACATGCACCTACTGGAGGCAACAAACTAATGTTAAGGCACTACAATTCCCAATATGCAATACAAATTGAATCTACTAAAGAGGCCCACCAGAGGGCTTTACAAACACACAGACAGTGATCCCTTTTTGTTTTTTACTGCGCTGCAACATCCATTCCTGTGAGCTGAAGCTCCGAAATGCGTTCGGCAAAGAAATGAATTCTACATACAAAAATGCTGGTTTTCTTTCAATTAAGGAGTCTACTGCTGAGTGCATTTTCTATTGAGGACAATTTGAAAGATATATATAGATATATATATATATATACATATATATTATATATATATATATATATATATATATATATATATATATATATATATATATATATATATATATATATATATATATATTAACCACCAAAAGAAGACAATGTCCGCACTCGCTCAATACGATAAATTGGGTTTATTTCACAAGAGACTCTTGAACAGTCCCCTTGGTGAAGGGGACTGTTCAAGAGTCTCTTGTGAAATAAACCCAACTTATCATATTGAGCGAGTGCGGACATTGTCTTCTTTTGGTGGTTAATTAATAGTAGGGGGACGTTCATCCCTACTGTCCGGCACCAACCGTGCAAAGTGTGCACCTCCGAGTGAACGATTTGGTGGTTAATATATATATATATATATATATATATATATATATATATATATATATATATATTACCTACTGGCGGTCATTATAGTTAGGACCTACTTTCCATAGGAAGATCCACAACATTATTTGGAATAACTTTGGCGTCGGTGGACGAATCTTCGCGAATTTCTCCAAGAAAATGGCCTGCTTGGTTCCGCTCCTTCCCTGAAAGTTGGTGACTTCACTCGGCAGCAGAATCACTGTATTTGTGCTGCATGGCTCGCTTTCATCCTGCTACATGAGGGAGAACGTGTGGGGACCCTAGGAAGGCTCTCATCTATATTCACAGGTTTCATCAAAGATCCCTTTGTATGGTATCACAGCGCTCATCAAACGGTACTTACCGAACACTGCATTATGGTAGCTGTAGTTTCCATTGCTCAACTACAGCTGCTTTGAATTTTGTTTGAGTCAGCTGACTCCCCACCCAGGGGAGGACCGGAACATTTTATAGGGAGGCGTATTGTATTCCTGTTTTTGTGAAGGGCGTCTGACGAAGGCACACTTACGCCGAAATGCATTATGCCCAGCAAATCTGTATTAAAGAATCTTCCGAAGCCCCATGGTGTCCTCTGACCTCTTCTTCTCTGGAGGGGTCGTGCTTGTTTATATATATATATATATATATATATATATATATATATATATATATATATATATATATATATATATATATATATATATCCTACTGGCGGTCATTATAGTTGGGACCTACTTTCCATAGGAAAATCCACAACATTCTATTTGGAATAACTTTGGCGTCGGTGGACGAATCGTCGCGAATTTCTCCAAGAAAATGGCCTGCTTGGTTCCGCTCCTTCCCTGAAAGTTTGGGGGTGATTCGTCAAGTGGGGGTAGAAGGGGGGTCCCAAAACGTGTTTTCCCCATGCAATTTTCCATAGGGACCTTTAGCCAGGGCTACAGCCCGAACGGCTGAACGGAATTACACCAAATTTGGCAGAGAGGTAGAGTTCGGTTCGCAGATTGTGCTTTTTGTTAAATGGTGTAAATCCGTTCAGTAGTTCCTTAGAAAATTACAAGTAAAATCATAGCGATATCTAGAGACGGAGTACAGCACGCGTACGGAAATCCGTACAATTACGAGCACGAGCTGCATGCTGATTGGTTGTCAACTGTGCGTGAACACTCCAAACCAGGAAGTGTTGGCAGCCATCTTGTTCGTCGCTAGAAGCGACTCACAAGAAAACAGTAAAACAAAGTTGAGAAATAAGGAAAGGGGGCAGGGTAGAAACATCCTGACCCTCTAGGCTTGCTCAGGGGGTCGTACATGGATCTTTAGTCTCAATTTTAATTTTTTCTTAAAATAAAAAATCGGGGGGTACGCGTATGGTATACGTACGCGGTGGAAAAGGGAAATAAAAAATGGAAGTCCGTTTTATTCATTAGGTCCGGGGGGGGGAAATTTTGGGGGCAAATTTTATCATAGTGGGGGGCTTGTAAGGTGCCCCGAGCACCAGGGAATGCCACCCATCTGTGGTTTTATTTTGAAGTATGCGGGGGGGTTATGATCCTCTTCCCCTCAGTCTCGGGGACCGCCACCCCGACTAGGTTTTTTTTTAAAGTGTGTTTTCAGCTCTCCCTCTCTCTCTCTTCCCGTACACGTCACGGGGACCGCCACCTTCCTGGGGCAGTAATATGTAAAATGACCTTCCAGCCCCGGGTACCTGCACTCCCCGGGGTTTTTTAATGTTGGGAGGGGTTCGCGCTGCTCCCCTCCTGGAACCCTTGGTGGCCCTGGGGTCCACCATCTCCCAGGGTCGGTTCTTGCAGTGTCTCGAGGTGCGTACTTCCAGCACACTGCTGTTTGGTATGGTAGGGCGGTACCGGCGCCGCTTTCACTTTACCACAGGAAACCGCTTTCCTATTTGAAAAAGAGAGCAAATTAATCTGTTCTCTCTTTCAAGAAATCAGATTGTTTTTCGAAAGAGAGAGCAGCATATACGGTGATGTCTCTGATAAAGCAATGCGGGCTCACGAGGGACGCGGGGAGCCGTCTGCGATCGTGTGGGCATTGGGGTAAAAAAAAGAAGTTCTTTTTAAGAACTACCTTTACTGGTCAAAAAAAGAGCTATATTTCTATGATAGTATGTAAAACTTTCCGGGTTTTTTTTGTGCACCAGTTGTGCTCTCTACGCATGCGCAGCCTTGTTTCCAAGCCCACGTTTTTTTCTTTTTCTTCAAGTTCGCCAAGCAAACCTCTCCTCATTTCAGGTATTAAATTTGTTGCATTCTTTTCCCGGGCCGTGTGTGTCATCCGCTGCTATACTTTTGTAATATATTAATAAACATATTGTATCTATATTTATTAGAAATGTAGTGTTGAGGCGCCAAACATTGATTACATACTCCGTCCACCGCCATTTTAGTAGTTTTCCTCCGTTATTTTTATTATACCTGTTACTTTCATTTTACCTTCCGCCTATTTTCTCTGTGATCGATGAGATGGTACATTTCAGTTGCATTATAGTGCCGCGTTCAAGTGGTGTGTATATAGAAGTGCCTACTGCGTTAGTGACACAAAAGTGGCAGAACGGGATTGTAAATATGACGACTTATTTCTAATGCATTGCAATGAAGGCATCGTATATCTAGGCCTCTGTGCTTGCCGTTGTATAAACACTGCAGCCAAACACTGCGGCCAGTTGATATTTTTTTCTTGAAAAGTCAGCGTAGATTTAGAAGCTGCTTGTGTCACTTTTCCCATGTTAAAAGTGATAGAAAAGTGGTGTAATAAGCTTGTAGATCTGTTTGTCAGACTGTTTAACCTATCTGTTGTCACTGCTCGGAGGTAATTATACATTTTACACAGTGAAGCTGCAGCACACTACCAACTGTCTCCTTTCACAAATGAAGGTAACACCACACTTTTACGTGTGCAGTGTGCCTAGTACATTTCAGTTCCGTTATAGTGCCGCGTTCAAGTGGTGTCTATATGGAAGTGCCTATTGCGTTAGTGACACAAAAGTGGCAGAACGGGATTGTAAATAGGCCGACTTATTTCTAATGCATTGTAATGAAGGCATTGTATATTTAGGCCTCTGTGCTTACCGTTGTATAAACACTGCGGCCAGTGGAATTCTCAACTTGAAGACACCTTTGCTTTTACACGTCAAAGCAGACAGCATTTTCTATAAGTTTAAAAGAGAAAGAGAAATGATGTCACAGAGAGTGATTGAAAGATGGTGGTCTACGTGTGGAAGAAGCCTTCACTGTAATCAAGAGAGTTAATCATTTCAATTTAGATAAGGTTGTATGGAGCAGAGTGGAGATAGCAAAGTCCAAAACTTTAAAAAAGAAAGAGAAACAATGTGAGAGAGTGAGAAAGCAAAAGGGAAAAAAGGACATTAAAACGTGGGAGAGACACACACGACAGGGGAGGGGTACGTGAAGCCAGAGGCGAAACCACAGTCAAAAATATCAGGGGTGTGGGGGCTAGAAAAAATTTGGGGTGGGAGCTTATGTTCAAGCAAGAGTGGAGCTGCAGGGGCTGTAAGCGGTGGGGAATATCAAAGTCTCATTAACAAGCAAAATGTGTTTGAAAGAACGGTGAGGTACTTGGGTGCGACTGTGTGTGGGCCCAGGAAACTATGTCATCCTAGCTGAAGCCCCATTAGCCCAATGTTTTTTTGCACTTGCTGCATACTACAGATTCTTTCCTTTGACAGATAAGTTGTCGTTGTTTCAGAAACAAGCTTCTTTGCTCACCTTGTGCTATTGCCATCGTCAGTGCTACATAATCCATCATGAAGCTGGACATCTAAAAGATATTAAAAGAAAGATGTTACGATTGGTAGTTGTTACAATATTAATTTGGAGTTAGATAATATCGCGCTTTTATAGACGCATTGGTTGTCAGATTTCTACGAACTGTTTGTATTGTGAATATATTCCGGACATTTCAGCGATTAGAAAAATGTTATTGCTATTCGGAAAAAAAAATGTAAACATGTAAATTAATAGATTATGTAGGAGTACGTTCGTCTAAAATACTAAGTCGCATTTTTGTATGTTGACAGCTACAACCCTCTGACTCCTTCCGATGCATACTCAAGCCTCACTGCTCACCTTTTCATGGAAAAGACACCTTCTTCATGATGTAGTCCCGATCTCCAACAAAGAAGTCTCATATATGGTGCTGAGTCTTGATATCTGTATGGCTAACGACATACTCGTGCTCCCATCATCATCATCCCAGGTTCTTCACCCGCTCAGTGCTTCGGGCACCACTAACCCAGTGACCAAAGAGTCCATGCATGTGGTAGTGGCCCCTTGTTCGGTGCTTTGTGAACAACTCTAAAATGGCGTACAATACGTGCGCTCTGTCTTTTTTATACATAGGGTCACGTGTGTAGTGACGGATGCGCTGAATGGGTGTGGTGTGGGTGTATAGCCGCCATGAGGGAGTGTGTGTGTCGATCTGACAACTAGACCTGCAACTAAGAAATCACTACAATGGAAATTTGGCCCTAGTACTGTTGTTGTGTTTTCCTGGTAGCGTAAGAGTGGCTTTCTTTTTTCTATGTGACGTTACGATACAGTCACTATGTATGTAGCCTATTTTGTGACGCATTTTATTGTATAATGCGTTTCAAAAACTAGTTGTGGTAGGGTGCTTTTAAATTAAACTGTGAAGTGTGCTTACGAGTTTGTTGAGTGTAGAAGTATATTTTTTCTATTTTCTATTCTATTATAATTGTGCTGACTTATCTCCTTTAGCGTGTAGTACTATATTATTTTATAAAATGTATAACTGTTGAAATCATCTTTGAAAGTAGAATGTAAGAATGTAAGCAGCTGTCTGTGACGAAAAGCATTGCTGGGTACCGCAGGAAGTGGGGAGCCGGGTGGGACCATGGAGGCCTTGGGGCTCTTCCCACGGTCCGCAACGTTACATTTGAGCCCCGGGGGATAGGGTTCTTCGTGGATTATGAAAATTTAGTGATAAAGGCTATTTTTTTTATGTTAGATTTATCGTAAGCGTACCAACCACGTATGGACGACGTACAGTGCGAAGATTTGAAGTCGTCCCGTAAGCGTACCGAAGGAAGAAAAAGAAGAATATTTTTAAGATATTTATGAAGTGTATGTGTTTAGTTGTTGGATGGCTCTGAAAAGAGCCCTTGTGTTTATTGGTAGATTTTAGAACCTACAAGTAAGTACCAATGCAAAGTCTAAAGTTCAAGAGGAAGACTCTGTTTCCCTCATCTGTAAAATGTACACCGTCTCTCCTATAGATGTCATGGATATTGAAACGTAGATTGTTGTGGTCGATGGATGCCATTCTATAGTCTTGGAGAAAGGCAGAAACAGATTTATTCACATGTTTCCTAGCTTTTTCAATCTGTGGACAATAGTGGTTGCACCGATTCCATTTCTGCCTTTGGCATATATTAGAATATACAAAGGCAGTTTTGGGGAACAGTGCCTTCAATTGTGCAAAGGTGTCCTTCATAAGCATTTCCAGACCTACTCCTGTCAAAGTGCCTAGATCATTGCCACCACAGTGCACAATTATGAGGTCAGGGTGTTGGAGATGCAAAAAGGATTTCACCAATGTTATCAATTGGTGCCACTTTAATCCTCTCTGTCCAATCCATTTAATGTCTACATTTGGTAAACGTACGTCTTTGTGAATTCCTTTCCGTTCTGCGTACCTTTGACTCCAGAAAATATAGCTGTGTCCCACAATCCACACTGTAAGCATCTTGAAGAGAGGTCTGGATGCACTCTGAAGGTCTCTGTAAATGAAATGGCAGTTTGAAAAGGAAGATTTTTTCCAAAATGGTGGACAACATGCAGTTTTCAACAAAAAAAGAAAAAAGGAATGATTAGTTGTTCGAGAACATTCTACACTAAGCTAGGATGAATATTTCTATGTTTTAAAAGCCTGATTTTTATTGCTTAAGAAAAACAGATAGTAAAGAACGTTACATAAAATAAGCTGGTATATTCTCAAGCCAAGCACACTTGCTGTTTTAATTTGCAACAATGTATGATGAACTTTTCACCTGTGTGCTCATTTCAGTGTTCCCTGAAGTGTTTCAAAGGTAACTGGCAGATTGTGGAATGGGGAAGGGTTGAAAGTTTTGTCAGTTGGAAAGGGTGCAAAAGTTCAAGCAATATAAAAGTGTGTTTCGTTTTGTTGTAATGTGGGAATAAATGTGATTTTTTATTTATTTGTATATGTGTAGATTGAGTGTGTAGATTGACAGGAAAAGTTTTCTATTTGCTATTGGACTTCCTGTCCCCCTAGGACTGCTTGGGGGGTTTACAATGATCCGAAGGTCAAAATGTTTGATGGCCTTTGTCGAGCATTTGATGGCTCTGGGGACCTCCACCTTCCAGGGCGCCTCCTGTAGTGTTACGGTGTGCCTATCCCTGGGACACTGCTGTTTGCTATGGTAGGGCGAGAGTTCTCTTTCAAGTAGGAAAGCAGATTTCTTTTCGTCTGAGAGAGCAGCATGTAAGCTGGTCTCTCTGACAAAAAGCAATGCCGGCTCCCGAAGGACGCAGGGAGCCGGCTGGGACTGTGGGGGTTTTGGGGCTCCCCCCACGGTGGTGAACGTTATATTTGAGCCCCGGGGGATGGGGTCCCCGGGGGATTGAAAAAAATTAGTGATATATGCTATTTTATTTTTTTACGGTATATTTAGTGTACGCGTACTGTGCGAATTTTGAAAGTCTTTTCATTAGCGTACGTAAGCAAGAAAAAATCAAGAAAAAATATATATTTTAGAGATATGTATCAAGTTTATGTGTTTATATGTTGGTTCTTTGTAATGAGATATTTTCTTTTTATTGGTACTTATAAGTAAGTTATTATAGATAGTCTAAAATTGCTGAGGAGCAGTGTTTTATACAGTGCTGAACTTTTGACCTCTGTTGACAGTTGACTTTTGCATGATCTGTTGGGGATAGGGTGGAAAGTTATGTCAGTTGGAAAGGTTTGAAATGTTAAAGCAATGGAAATGTGTGTTTCGTTTCGAAATAATGTGTGAAGGATTTTAATTGGTTATTTATATGTATGTATGTGTAAAATGAGAGGGGAAAATGTTCCATTTCGTGCTTCTGGTGCAAGCACCGAACTAGAGAGATTCTGTATAAGAATATCTACTGTGTGAGTGGCATTCTTCTTAATCTACAAATCAATTTGAAAGGTGAGTTGATAAATTGTATGGGAATGTATGTGGTGCATGTATGTACATTAAGGAATTATGGGGCATATTATCAAGACAGGCAATAAAATTATTGCCGCTTAATCGGCAGAAAACTGCCGATAAAGCATCAATAATGGGCTTGATAATATGCTGTATGCAATTCCAATTGAAGCCTATGTTAGATGTGAGGGACATCTAACATGGGCTTCGATTGGAATTGCATAGAGCATATTATCAAGCCCATTATCGCTGCTTTATCGGCAGTTTTCTGCCGAATAAGCGGCAATAATTTTATCGTCTGTCTTGATAATATGCCCCTATATTCGTACCTTGTTAAACGTTTTATAGTAGTAAATGGGTTTTGCTATAATGCATGCTGTTATGTTTTATTGCTTAATATCACATTGTGCGTCTGTGTACTTTAAGGAATTATGGGGCATATTATCAAGAAAGGGCGATGCATTATCGCCGCTTTTATCGGCAGGAAATTGACGACAAAACGGCGATAATGGGCTTGATAATACGCTTTCTTATTTCCTATAGAAGCCCATGTTAACACCAGAACATGGGTTTTTATGGGAATTAACAAGGGCATATTATGAAACCCATTATCGCCCGTTTTAGCGGCAGTTTCCGGCCGATATTAAAACGGCGATAATTTTAACATCGGTCTTTGATAATATGCCCCTATATTCGCTCCTTTTTAAACGTTTTACAGTAGTAAATGTGTTTTGGTAAAATGCATGGTCTTATAATTTTTTTGGGTAATATCACACTGTGCATGTGTGTACATTAAGGAATTAGGGGGCATATTATCAAGGACCGGTGTTAAAATTATCGCCGTTTTATCGGCCGGAAACTGCTGACAAAACGGCGATAATGGGCTTGATAATACACCTTTGTTATTTCCTATAGAAGCCCATGTTAACACCAGAACATGGGTTTCTATGGGAATTAACAAGGGTGTATTATAAAGCCCATTATCGTCCGTTTTATCGGCAGTTTCCGGCCGATATTAAAACGGCGATAATTTTAACACCGGTCTTTGATAATATGCCCCTACATTTGCTCCTTTTTAAAAGTTTTACAGTAGTAAATGTGTTTTGGTAAAATGCATGGTCTTATAATTTTTTGGGGTAATATCACACTGTGCATGTGTGTACATTAACGAATAAGGGGCATATTATCAAGGACCGGTATTAAAATTATCGCCGTTTTATCGGCCGGAAACTGCTGACAAAACGGCGATAATGGACTTGATAATACGCCTTTGTTATTTCCTATAGAAGCCCATGTTAACACCAGAACATGAGTTTCTTTGGGAATTAACAAGGGCATATTATCAGGCCCATTATTGTCCGTTTTATCAGCAGTTTCCGGCCGATATTAAAATGGCGATAATTTTAACACCGGTCTTTGATAATATGCCCCTATATTCGCTCCTTTTTAAACGTTTTACAGTAGTAAATGTGTTTTGGTAAAATGCATGGTCTTATCAACTTTTTGGGTAATATCACACTGTGCATGTGTGTACATTAAGGAATTAGGGGGCATGTTATCAAGGACTGGTGTTAAAATTATCGCAGTTTTATCGGCCAGAAACAGCCGACAAAACGGCGATAATGGGCTTGATAATACGCCTTTGTTATTTCCTATAGAAGCCCATGTTAACACCAGAACATGGGTTTCTATGGGAATTAACAAGGGCATATTATCAAGCCCATTATCGTCTGTTTTATCGGCAGTTTCCGGCCAATATTAAAAAGGCGATAATTTTAACACAGGTCTTTGATAATATGCCCCTATATATGCTCCTTTTTAAACGTTTTACAGTAGTAAATGTGTTTTGGTAAAATTCATGGTCTTATAATTTTTTGGGGTAATATCACACTGTGTATGTGTGTACATTAAGGAATTATGGGCCATATTATCAAGCCTGGGCGATAAAATTATTGCCGCTTTATCTGCAGGAAACTGTCGCTAAAGTGGCGATAATGGGCTTGATAATAGGCTCTATGGAATTCCAATCGAAGCTCATGTCAGATGTCCTTCACATCTAACATGAGCTTCGATTGGAATTCCATAGAGCCTATTATCAAGCCCATTATCGCCACTTTAGCGTCAGTTTCCTGCCGATAAAGCGGCGATAATTCTATCGCCCAGGCTTGATAATATGGCCCTCTATTCTCACCTTTTTGCATATTTTCTACACTCTGTTGTCAAACTCCCTCCAGTCTCATCTTACTCCTTCCTCTCTGATTATAATATCTTCTTTTTCCTATACTCTTCTCTCTTTTTATACTTTTTTTCATACTTGCTCCTCTTTTTGCATATTTGTCCTACTCTTTATATTCTCTCTTGTCTTTATATTCACCACTGTTGTCATGGGTCTTACTGTGTTCTCATAGTACTCCCTCTCTCCTTATACAGCCAGTCTTCCTTTATAATTGTCTTTTCTCCACATTTTTGTCTCTGTGTCTTTTTACATTCTTTCATCTTTCTTCATATATACTCTTCTGATCTTATATTCTCTGTTTCTTCTTATTCTCGCTGTTCTTTGCAGGTACTCCCTATTGTTTTCTCATACTTTTCTTTTTGTTCAATACTCTTCTCTCTGTAGTCACATTTCTCCTCTCTTCTCTTATACTTTGCACTCTCTACTAATATTGCAGTCTTTTCTTAATGTCATATTTCTCTCATCATTTCCCCCCCTGTTCTTATACTCCCCCCTG